>NC_140938.1:145993349-146480849 GCF_014529385.1 Adiantum capillus-veneris
GGGAGACTCACTTCTTTCTCGTTCCTTCGGTGGAGACTCTTGAATTCTTCTTTGAGAAGGAGATGCATCATCAAGGATCAAATTTCTGACCCCTTCATATGGATCCTCTTCTTCTTCCCGAATCGGAGAGAGGCCTCTTTTGGAAGTCTTGCAAGGAGGCTTCCTAGGTGCTCTCTCGTCATGGTGGGGAGCTTGGAGAATCCCATGAGCACGAAGCCGTTGCACTTCACTCTGGAGGGATGGATTGTCCATGGCTTGTTGAAGCCTAGAAACAAGATAGTTATCAAGCATTGGAGCATCATTAGTAGCTTGCTCATTACCAAAATCAAAGGTATCAACATTAATTTCACTCTCTTTACTATTGTCAGCCATTCTAACAACTTTTAGGTGTAAGCTTTTTAGGTATACTTTGGCACTTCAAGCCCTAGTTGCTACTCCTCTTTACCCCTTTAGAAAAATCACTCAAGCTATTGTACCCGTGGCTCGAATACCATTAATTGCAAGGAATAGAAGAGAGGGTCGTTCAACACCAAAACAGCACCGGCTCCTCTCAAGCTTCTAATAGCTCAATAGTGGTTAAGCCGTAGGCAAAGCCCCGTAGGACTCCACTATTAAGACCATATCTCTCGGCGGTGATGCCCCATTAACTGCACAAAGGCAAGCGCACTGCAAGGTTGAAAAATCCCTATTCTACTTACTCACATGCAATTAATAGTACCAACCATTTATAGATAGCTTGAGGACCTCCCTTCTTAAGCAAGAAAAGAGAAACCTTGTGCTCTCATACCAATGTAACATTCAATGGCCTAGTACCTTGTGTGTAGCGGAAAATAGCATGAACATAGTGAGCATTCCATTAGAATAGATTCCTAATAAGATTAGCAAGAGTGGTTGGGTGGAGAGAGCAATAAAACGCATAACACCTAGTTAGATAGCATGAACAATACTTCAAAAGAGAGAGAAATTAAGCAATTGACAACAGTTGAGGACCGGATTTGCATGGAGCCGGTCCCCCCTCCAAAAGGCTTTGTATTATGGTTTCTCCCATCAAGAGAGATATTTTACAATACAATCCTTTGTGTTCCTTCAATACTAGCTAGTGCAATGAAGATGGAAACTTCATGCATTAAGAAAAAGACTTATCAAACACAACATCAATTCCCTCACGGACTCAGACCCAAGACCTCACACACCCTCGAAGATGGTGAGAGCTAGCGGGGTATGAGAGTATATTGAGAGGAAGAAGGAGTATTCTTACGAGAAAGATATACATCTCCTCACATAATCACTCATACTAGCATAGCTTAGCTTGGTAATTAGCATGGTAGAGGAGATGAGCATGCATTGAAGCTTGGCTCTTGGTTGGATTTGCATCACAAAGCCAAGATTTGTTGGTGTAGGCCTCCCTTCTCACAAGCTTGGAGTAGGTGGTAAGCTTTCCATTAAAGCTTGAGAAGGAGAGAGAGTCTTCTTTTCTTCACACATGAGATTGTGTGTGTGTGTGTGTGTGTGTGTGTGTGTGTGTGTGTGTGTGTGTGTGTGTGTGTGTGTGTGTGTGTGTGTGTGTGTGTGTGTAATAATGCCTTGCGAAAATTAGCCCCTCTCTCTCTCGATCGACCTCCCTTGCTAAATGCTCATGCTACAACCCTATTGGACCTCCCGAGGCCTAGCCAATGAAAATTAAGCAACATAAGTGATAGCCTTAGCTTCAGACATGTGTCCCCCCTTTCCCCTTTTGTGAGAGCTTTAGGTAATTATTCAATTCAACTAAACTCTCATTGGACCCCTTTGCCTCCTGGCCAATAGGAATCAGGCAAGCCATTGGGCTGTTGAATGCTCATTGAGCCCCTTGGGAGACTGTCCAATAGTCTTCTTGAGAGCTTAATTCTTATTGATTCTTTTATTAAGTGTTTTTAAATTAATTAAACTAGATTTGCTCTAGGCTAATTCTCATTGGTCCACCTCTAAGGTCATCCAATAGGATTTGAGTACACCTTGTGGGCATCTAGGCTAGGGAGCTGACATGTGTCCCTCATTCCCTTTGTGTAAAATGAGCTTGTGTGTGTGTGAGAGAGAGAGAGAGACTGAGTTTCTCTCTCATCTCCTACAACTAGGGATCGCCCCCTCCTATGTAGGGATGCATGAAGACTTTTGGGACACACATAAAGCATCCAATTCCCCTAATGTTTGACCTTTGGACACAACCTTTGAGTTTTGGAACCTTAGCATTTTGGAAGTCTTAATGGGCTGAACCTTAGGGTCTTTTAAGCCCATTGTTGCACATTGATCTTTTGCAGATGGTCCCCCCCTTTGGATCCCTACTGTGGCCGGTCTACTAGCTTAACCAATATTCTAGTTTTTTCTCCCTTGGCACTTCCCCATATTAAATGATCAGTTTAACATGAGAAAATCATTTAGGAGAATTAGATATTGATTATTATGACATTGGCACCACAGCTAAGGTCTCAACACCGTGTCCAAATATGTACATGTGCGTGACTCCTGCTGACACAGAAAGAGCATGCAAAGCTAACTTTTAAAATGCATACATTTTCCATTATACTGGAAACCCAATGTTACATTGTCAAAGCTTCCAAAAGCATATATTTACACTCATGTGTACACATGTACATGCATTTACACTACTATGCATGTCAAAAGTGGTTTATCATCGTTTTGTAATAGTTCCATTGACCATTTCTACCACTATTATTGTGACTTGCGAGGTGAGGTCTTCCCATAAATTTTCAAAAAGAATTAAATACAATGCTGACCCCAGCACCACCATAAAGGATTCCCTTGATAGTTAATCCTTTAGTAGTGATTGGTAGGGATACATTAGATTCATCACCTTCAAAGTATTGTTCCAGCTTGTTAATAGGTATTTCAACAACAGAGCTTTCATTTAGTTTGGTTTATGGATCCAAGAATTTCTCCTCAACCGAAATTTTTTGTGCCTATCCATCTATGAAAATTGTTGTAACCCAACTTTCGGCTTTCCATTGAAAAATGCCCAAAGAGTACGGAATAGCTCAAGATCTTTGTACAATTTAGACATGATAGTGGTTCTGAGTGCAAAAGCCATGAAATCCATTAAGTAATTAATATTCAATAGTAATTTTCAAGTTTCTATTTTGTGACCTAAGGTTGGTGAAAATGGGAATTCCACTTGTTCAATGACGTCAAGTATTCCCTCACTTAGCATTACTTCAAATAGATAATATGTATACCTAGTTTGTGATGTCTTACACTCACTTTCTTCATAAATGATACTAGGTATGTCTAATGGTTTATGGTCTTTGTGGGGTTGAGGTTATGTGGGAAACACAGTGTCCATAATTCTTGATCTACCTATGTTTTGGTTGTAGTTCCCTTTGGGTCTCCTCTACAATGTTTGTATATGTAAAACAATGTGGTAGTAATTAGACAACAAGAAGAACAAGTGAGTGCGGTGTGAAAAGTGGGAAACTAGTATCCAAACAGATCTATGTTTACGGACGGGTGGACCTGATTAGTCGGGTACTTTTCACAAGACTATTAGTTAGTTAAGCATGAATCTCATATCACATTTATGATTTATGAATGGCGGCAGTGCCTCTTAAATGTGGGAAAAAAGGTCTTGTTTATAGATCCTAAGTATGTCAATGAGATTCTATTTTTATGATATAGGAATTAGCTTCCATTAAAATCCTTTGATTTATCGACATAGCTTGTGGTGTATGACCCTTACAACCATGATCACGATGGATAGAGGTCTTCTTCTCTTGTGTTGCTCATATCCTTCCTTTGTGGAATAGAAGTAGGGTGTCATCAATGGAACTTGAGAATAAAGGAAGGCTAACTATCGTCGCCCCAATCTTCTAGTCGGTGACCTCACACCCTTCCAAACCATAAATACTCATTTAAAGGGATTCAAAAAGATTCTCTTCTCGTAGCATCTTTTGAATAGACATGAAATGTATAGATTTTTGGATGGGTACACACTACAAGAGGTACTTCACATTAGCAACGCTCGCAGTGCGATGCTCAAAAGTGAAAATCCACAACGTCGCTATGGGCGTCGCTATTTTTTTTTGCTACATAGTGACGCCCATAGCGACGTCGATAGGGGTAAAAAATAAACAGAAAATCAAATCTCATATCTGAGTTTCGGCGCTCAAGCGAAAAAGGTAAACCCGCGCTCTTCCTCTCTCTCTCTCTCTTTCTTCCACACACACACACACGAGAAGAGGAAGGAGATCCAGGTATGCTCCTTCCCTCTCCTCTCTCTCATGTTCCCTTCCCCTCTTTCACTCACTCTCCTTCTCTCTCTCTCTCTCTCTCTCTCTCTCTCTCTCTCTCTCACACACACACACACACACACACACACACACATTGTGTGTGTGTGTGTGTGTGTGTGTGTGTGTGTGTGTGTGAGAGAGAGAGAGAGAGAGAGTACACACATGCATAAACAAAAAACACATACACACACACATGCATAAAAAAAGAATGCATACACACACACATTGAGAGAGGAAGAGAGAGAGAGAGAGAGAGAGAGAGAGAGAGAGAGAGAGAAGAAAACAAAGAGAAAGAGAAAGAGAGAGAGAGAGAGAGAGAGAGAGAGAGAGAGAGAGAGAGAGAGAGAAACCAAAGAGAAAGAGAGAGGGAGAAGACGGAAAGAGATAGATAAGGGGAGAAAACAAAGAGAGAGAGAGAGAGAGAGAGAGAGAGAGAGAGAGAGAGAGAGATTGATTAAAAAAAAGTAGAGAAAATATGAAATGAAATGTTATATTAAGATTTAGGATAAGGTTAAATTTAAAATTACATCTAATTAAAATTAGGTTAGATTAAGATCTAAGATTAAGTTAGATTACATTTAACTTATATTTAAATTTTATGCTAAATTTAAAATTAAGTTAAGATTAATTAGATTTAAGATTAGGTTAGATTACATTTAGGTTTAGGTTAGATTTATGTTTATGTTTAGTTTAAAATTAGGTTAGATTTAGATTTACATTAGATTTAAAATTAGGGCAAGATTTAAAACTAGCTAGGTTAGATTTAAGTTAGATTACATTTAGGTTTAGGATTTAAGATTGAATTAGATTTAGGTTTATGTTGAGTTTAAAATTAGATTAGATTTAGATTTAAGATTAAATTAGATTTAAACTTAAGTTAGAATACATTTAGGTTTAGGTTAGATTTAAGATTAAATTAGATTTAGGTTTATGTTGAGTTTAAAATCGATTAAATTAGATCTAGATTTATGTTAGGTTTAAAGTTAGATTAAATTAGATTAGATTTAGGTTATATTTTAGCGCATGTCAATGAAGGCTTTTCCCAAAGCGCAAACACTAGTTACACAACAATATGTATATTCCCATCAAAATCTGACACCTATTAACTCACCCACTAACCATGTTCAATTAGCTCAGAATCACCGTATGTTCAATTAGGTTAGATTTTGGATTTATTTTTTATACTAAAGTCTACCTTTGGGATTACGAAAAAAATTAGAGTTAGACGAACGGTGATCCCTCTCTTCCTCTCTACGGATGCGCCCTTAAGTTGGAAATCTTTCAACGGCATGATACTCAGATTGGAGACCAACATGTAATGTGCGAAGTAATCCCTCGAACAAGGATTTGCTATGGAGAGATGTTAAGATGTTGTGAATTGCTACAGGTAGAGAAGAGGCAAAGAAGTTTTGTCCACTACATGCACTATCATGTAGACATGGGTGTGTAAATTTCTTGTACCCACAAATGTATGCATTGACCAATAAAGACAAGATTATAACCCGGTGGCTTTGATCTCCGTGCACCTCTAGACCGAGGTGTGCGGGGATCGGACATGACTAGAGAATGTGAGGTAGTTTACAGTGTGAACAAAGAGAGAGAGAGAGAGAGAGAGAGAGAGAGAGAGAGAGAGAGAGAGAGAGAGATAAGATGGAGAATGCCAATAGAAGGTTAATTTATGTTTAGGTTATAAGGTTTTTACATTCATTATGAGTAGTGACGAGGATGTGGGGCCGTGCAACCGAAACACCTATCTCTCAACAACGATATTATGTCCTTGTAATCAATGCAAGCATGTTGTGCGATAGACAAGAGCGTTTCTTTGCAGCACGTTCGCGAATTTGGCGAGTTTGATCCATCTATTATAGATCGAGTTGTTGCCAGTTATAACTCGTCGGACTCTGACGCTGGCCAACAGGCAGCAATCTTGCATCCCAATAGACGTGTTTGCAGGCGCTTTGGTCAAGCAGCATACATGAGGCACAAGATGTAGCCTTTGACAGCTCGGAGGATGATCATGCAGCCACATTCCCAACGAGGCAATGTTTTAGCCCAAGATCGATGAAATGATCGAGACGATTATGGATTCAGAAAGGCTTATCTATGATGATATGAAAAGTGAAGCCAATATGCCATTGTATGATGGAGCACCTGTGTCTAGATTGAAGGCGCTCCTAGTTCTTTTCAACCTGCAGGCAAAGTTTGGATGGAGTGACACTAGCGTCACATCGCTTTTCAGGTGATCTATTACAATGTGTTTACTTCAATTAAAAACTCTAGATGTATAATGATCCCTAAAACGCCATGGATTTTGACAGGAGCCCAAGAACACAAAGTAAAAGAGACCATTCCATCTATGTGGACCTCCACTGGCGTAATGCACTTGCTCCAAACGTATTTCACTAAAGAAGGGAAGCTTACCGGTTTGAAGTCACACAACTGGCATAAAATGTGTCGGGTATGTTTGAAGTGGAATATATCTTATGGGAATTGTGTAACAAATTCGTGGACTTTATTATCATTGCTAGACGTGTTTTGTAGTTTATTTTACTAGTGGCCATTGAGGGATGTTTGTCTCCTGACGTATGTACGACAATCTACAAACTTGCGAAGTTGGTGTAATGGATCTCACAAAAGGAGATCGATGTAGAGTCCATACCATTCGCCAAACTAAACGCTGTGGAGGTTGTGTGCATGTTTGAGAAACACTTTCCTACTACCATGCTAACCATTCAGTGCATCTTCTTGTTCACATAGTTGATGAGGTGGAAATAGCTGGCACAGTACATTCTAAATGGATGTTCTTTTTAGAACGTTTCATGAAAACACTCAAGGGATATGTGCGTTAGAAGGCATGTCCGAAGGGTAGCATGGCAGAAGGTTGGCTGGTATCAAAGTCCCTAGTTTACATTGGAGAGTGGCTAGACGGATTTGATAAAGCTCGGGACATGCTACAGCTTAGGATGGTTGCACAACCAATTGAAAAGCGCACAACAGTGCGGTGAAGAAGTGACTGAGAAGGAGTGGGAGTACTCTCGAGGTTGCGCGACCAAGGTAAGTTTGCAATGTACGACTAGCGACTTTCTAGATGTTTGAACGGCCACTCATAATCTTTTTTGGTTGTAGTATAATTCATACACATCAGCATGGTGTAAAGATCGACATGTTAGGGTGGAACGGATTGACAAAAAGCGTTTTACTCAAAATTATGGAATCATGGCAAAATTTGAACAGTCTAGTCGACGACGGTCCTCTGATGCAGATCCTTTGGCGGTGGAACTCACTTACTTCGGCACGCTGTCGAGAAATTTGCGGTCTTTCCAGGAAAGCACCGGGCTTATGGCTATGAGAGTTTGTGAGAGAACTCAACAAAAACTATATGAAGAAGTTAAACCATAGATGCCATGAAGACTAGGGTTTGGAAAGAAGTGCAATCAAAGAAGACTCACTCTTTCTCTCTTGCACTCACACACACAAAGAAAGAACGCAAAAGAGAATGTCAAAACAATACGAAGATGAAAACATCAAGGCTATGGTCATATCGTATCATGGGTAATATGAAAGGGTTAATGGATGAGTTAATGGCATTCAATCTTAGCTGACCAAATAGGCTACGAATTGTTCTTTGGAATTGTAGTTTTGTGCTTACCATAATATATATATTTTGTCTAGTGATTGGGATTAATTGTGTGTACAAATCCTCTTGGTTCATAGCAAGATAACTACGCTTACATCAAAAGAAAAATTATAGTCTATGAGAGGTAGTATGATGGGATCCGGTGATAGAAGTATTTCATTGAGCCTTTCAAGGCCGAAGAGAAACACTATACGTTGTTGAAAGTGTATTTTACGTTTAATCCATACGTTAATTCTAATAGATCGTACAGAGTGAAAGCGATAGAAATGATCATCATGTGGGTTATTCATCTAGGATAGTATGTGAGAAATGTAGATATGAGAGAAGTGAAGAGATGAGAAGTTTCCCTCCCAAGCCCTATTCTTGCCCGTAGGCAATAAGGATACTGCGTGGAGAGATGTACCTGTAGCAAAGAGAACCTAGAGAGGATGAATTACTAAGAATGAGAGAGATAGGTTTGGTTAAGGAGATGAGATTAGATACATATATATATGTTGGATTAGAGATGAAAATGAAAACAACAAGAAATCAAGAAAACATCAATGTAGAACACATCTTACTTGAAACCCTTCGGCACCATTATTGATGGGAGAGAGAAGAAGACGGGAGAATTCAACGTTGATTGATACGCCAAGTACAACACCTTCTTTGATTAGAGTTGATCTTCCAAGGATAGCGTACAAGAATGGCTAGTCTTCCTCTAGGAGAAAGTGTAGGCTTGGGCTTATGTTAATGGGGCTAAGTACAATTAGGCATTACTACTCACTCCCTCAAGAATTCCTCTCATCAATGGTTTGAATGCTTGAGTTCCTTCCAAGGAAGAAGAGGTCCCCTTTTATAGGTGAAGGGAACCCCCAAGGGTTTACACAAGAAGAGAGGAGCCAGTGTGAACAGGAATTGGAAAAGTTGGAAATGAGCTGCCCCTGCATGATGTGGGCAGACTAGGGTCCAGTATTTTGATCATATCTCCTCAACCGTGGCTCCAAATAAAAAAGTAAAAATATGGGCAAAAACTTCAGCTCATTAGCTACAATTTTCATTTTAAAATCATTTCCAATTCGGATTGGAACCTTGTGTAAAAAATTCATCAAAATAGGGTCCATTTCTGGCAGCAAAAGTCTTCATGTGGTCCCCTTAGCCTAGACTTTCATTTGATTCCAAAGGACACCTCATGCCATATGAAAGCATGACATTGCTCCTTGACAAAGTTTTGTAATCATGCTTGCAATAATGCATTAAAATAAGCGTATCTTTGAAATCATGCCACCTAGTGTCCCACTAGGATATGATTCCCTCCTAGTAGCTATTTAAAAAGAAATATAAGAAAAATATAAAAAATACATAGAATATATATATATTAGAGTTTACCCTAGATATAGGATCTAGCTAGGGTGTGAGATGATAATGAGATAGTAGAAATAAAGAATCAATGCTTTTTGCCCCAAGTTAAAGAGGCGGAGCTATTGATGCTTTTCCCATAGTATTTTCTGATGGTAAAGTAAGAATAGGTTACCCTTGAGAAAAATAATAGGATGAGATAGAAGGCTTATTATTATACTTAAATATGCATATGTACATTATAGGAAAGATAATTATGTATCTAAAAAATTACAAGATAACTCTTGTACCATGCGTTCCCACTATGTACGTGTCACAACACGACAACGCTACAAGGGATTTTGAGGATCAATTATAGAGGGATTTTTGTCGACTTGTTCAACGTGCAATGGTTCAAGATAAACATGGAGGGTTGCAATGCTA
The DNA here is from genome assembly GCF_014529385.1 of Adiantum capillus-veneris. Classification (NCBI taxonomy): domain Eukaryota; kingdom Viridiplantae; phylum Streptophyta; class Polypodiopsida; order Polypodiales; family Pteridaceae; genus Adiantum; species Adiantum capillus-veneris. The sequence goes on from NC_140938.1 coordinate 146,003,028, forward strand.
CTGTGCACAGAGGAGAGTCTGGTTTCCTTGAGGTGGATTCAACTAAAAAATGGACTGGAGACACTTTTGTACTACACGAGCATTGTGAACAAGTAAGTTTGTAAATAGTTAACATCCAATTTTAGAAGTTATGTGCTTGGAAGCTCTCATGTAAGTTATGTGGCTCTAGCAGGTGATATTTCATCCTACAAAGTTTGCATCAAACTGGTGGTACATCATAGAGGTAGCCCCTTGTAGTGCACGAACATGTGAGGGCTACCATGTGCCAATCATAGCCGCATCAATGGAGGAGATGGAAGAAGATGCTCAGTCAGAAGCCGCTGAGGTGGTGCCAGACAAGCATCAAGCTGCTACTCTTTATGGGGTGCATGCAGAGGATCCACAAAATGAAATAGCGGACATTTGCCTGAACGGAGAGCTCTATATAGACATAGGGAGTTATGCTAAGCTGTGCGAGGATGAGAGAGAGACCTCTTAAAGCCATAAACATTGTGTTTGAACAATTTTGCTCCGTTTTATAATATATATTGTATTCACGTGGCTTTTTGTCCATTCTTGTCTATATGCTATACTTGAGAAATTTAAATTTTGTTTAATCATCATTGCTACCACTCCAGGTATGCTCAAGGTATGTTGACACAAGCAGGGATTCCTGTATAGAGAGATTCCTGTGAAGTTCTTGTCAATTGGTCTCCCGTGTGCATTCTACGTATCTTGTAAAAGGATGAAACTCGTAGCACGATGGAGACTGAGGCTGCAATCGCGAAAGAGGTGATCCGTCCCTGCTCATAGATGTTGCTCGTCCTCCACTAGATCGATGTTTCTCGTCCCTCCACTAGATCTAGTGGAGGGATGAGCAGCATCTATGAGCAGGGACGGATCACCTCTTTTGCGATTGCAGCCTCAGTCTCCATCGCGCTACGAGTTTCATCCTTTTACAAGATACGTACAATGCACACGGGAGACAAATTCACAAGAACTTCACAGGAATCTCTCTATACAAGAATCCCTCCCCCTTTATGAGTCCTCTCTCTCTCTCTCTCTCTCTCTCTCTCTCTCTCTCTCTCTCTCTCTCTCTCTCTCTCTCTCTCTCTCTCTCTCTCTCTCTCTCTCTACACAGGAATCCCTCTCCCTATTATCTACAATATAGATTATAATTTGTCCATGTTTTCTTCTCCATTCAATATTAAGATTAAATGTTCGTGTGTTTAATGCAGGTATGGATGATGATGAGTTTCTTTCTTCTTTGTCACCCCAACAGAGGAGGTGGTACAAGGACCGTCATCGCTCTGGAGCACCATCACATCATTCCACTCCTTCAACGTCTCCCTCTATTTTGGATCATTCAGCACGCTCCAAAACTTCGGTCTCGACAAGACGATCTTCACACTCGTCTAGGCACCGACGCTCTAGTGGTGGCAGCGGCCGTTGTTGTGGGGATGCCGCTGTCAATGCCTTGACACCGCCTTATGTTCAACGAGGCTCCTTACCTTCCCCTTCTTTGCCCATCCCCACACCATCCACGGCATCACCATTTACGCCAGGTTTTGCACGGCTATCAACCGTTCTTGGCTACACACCACTAGCTACTCCTTCGAGAGTCACCCCAGTCGCGACACTCCTCGCTTTGGGGCCCAGACTCCAGTTGAGACACCTGACATCCATACCCCCATCAACATGCCGCTAGAGACCCCTGTCGAGACACCGAGGTTCACGCGTCACAGACGAGAGGGCTTGCCGTGCTCGATCGACATCAGCGGCATTGCTCTTTAGGTTTGATAGTTACGTCTATTTGTACTTTTAAATTCTAGCATAATGGATTCTTTGTATGTTTTGAACAGTGGTCGATGACAGGACGTGAACCCACATCGTACGAGCGTGAGTACGCAGGTAGAAAGAGCTTAAACGCCATGATGGACATTCTGATTCTCGCAGCGGCATGGTTAGTATTTCACTTACTCTTTTAAATTTGTTGTATTTTAATGATAAGCTAAGAAAATAAATTTTTTTTGTAATAATATGTTTATACTTACAAAAAGTACGTCTTATTGTTCATCTGCAGAATCTGGCAGATACGTGGCTTGGACGCGATGAGACATTGGTACAGCCAAAGCGTGTCGACCATAGAAGATGGCATGGATAGATACGTGCAGGCTAACAGAAGCATGGCAAAGGGTTGGAGCAAGTAGGAAGAGCATGGGCTGACAGGTAGCAGCGGAGATGTATGATTAATGCGGCTTATACGCCAAGAAGGGCTCCAGAAGGGGCTAATTTGGGTAACAAATGAAAGGTATGCAAGGTGCAGCTTTTGGGTCCAAGAATGTAGAGCTTGAAGTTCTGGAGGAGCAGGTCCAGACGGCTCATCAAAGTGAGATACGGAGCCCAAGTTATTAAAGGTTGAAGGTTCAGTGTGTTGTAGACTCTTGTCGGACAGGGCAACTCGGGACATGTGGTCCAAGTGGAAGACAAGATATAGGTGTATAGTGCTTGATTTATGGAGCATACTTGTCTTTTCAGATTGCAGATAGGAGCCATGGATTGCAGTTTATGGCCAGGTGAAGTTTTACAGGGGGCTAGGTTGACTACATGGGGGATCGTGCAATCTGGCGTCTTTTGAGCCTCGACAAGGTTCTAGAGCAAGGTATGCATCATACGGAGCTAGTAGGAATTGATGGCACAACAAACAACCGGAGCATAAAGTTACATCAGTTGGAAGAATCAAGTGCATTTCTTCGGGGTTGATTGCAGATGCTTTGCTTGGTTTTTGCAGCCTCGGTTCGGGGACCCAGGGAGTATTGAGTTGTGGTTAGAGTTGGGGATTCTTCAAGTCGACATCATGAGTTGCAACGGAGTTCCGAGCCACAAATGGCAGAATGTTGCAGTTGAAGGGGATTCTTTGCATGAAATGGGATTTTGTTTTTAAAAAAAAGAAGAGTTTGGAGGGTGATCCCCAAGGGATTGCCACATGGCGGGTAAACAAATCCATATGCAATGGAGGATGACCGTTTGCCGGGGTACTTAAGCCAAACTATAATCTCCTATTGAGGCATGTGAGGCAAGCGTGAGCTCCTTGGCGATGGTGTGTGCTGGGTGGCGCTGTGCAGGCGGCAGGCGCCGGTTTTGGCCGAGGGAGGTGACGGCGGTGCCCATGGGGCGCTGCAATTGGTGGTGCACACTGGCATAGCCGATGGCCAGCGGTAGCATGTGGTGCAATGATGACGTGGTAGAGAGCGCGCCCACGTAGGGCCAAATTCACACGCGCCCACTAAGGGGCCAGTTTTTTTGAGAGCAAAGTGCCCCCCCCCCCCCCCCCCCCCCCCCCCCCAAATAGGATGTCTCTATTTCTCATTGAGGGAAGGGGTCCCACGATGGAAGGAGAGGCAGCGTGAGTCAGTACAAGGGGGTGTCTCATGGCTAGTGGTTTTAAGGGGCTTAGCCCGCCACAAATGTCAAGCAAGGGAAGAGAGAGAGAGCCTATGCGAGAGGTATCCAAAGGTCCAAAAGGGCAAGTGCAAGGGCAGACAAATTGGATAGAGAGGTGCCATGCAAAGGTTGCAAAAATAGACTATGCCAAGTGGTGACAATGCAAAGGAAATTCCAAATGAAGCTATAAGTGAACTGCACGAGATGGGAGCTCACCCATTATTTCTCTTTTAGGTCTCCTAGACATACCCCTATAAAAGAATGTATATGTTTATTTTTTTGGTCTTTTGGCCATAGGGCTTTTTGCCATGATGCTCCTTGGCCTGTGTAGGCTTTGAGGGATTGTCTTTTTTGCCGAGGTTCATGCCAGCAGTGGATTGGGTTGTACATGTTGTTGTTTATGCAAGAGGACCATTCTCTATTGTCTCTGGCGTCATTCCCTCTTCCCCCTTCTCTTCTCTGCTTTTGTGTGTGTGGTTCCGGGCGTGTGTCGGCGTGTGTGTCCCCCCCAAAGTTGGCCGTGCAAAGAGAGGTAGAGAGAGGTTGTGTGTGTGTGGAAGGCTGTGAGTTGAGTAGAGTGGAGGGACTGAATCTATCTGGTGCACTGTAATGTGTGTGTGCATATGGTTGTGAGAAAGCGGTGGTTTGCTTGCGGGTAGTGCAGTGTTTTGAAGGTGAACTCTAATGGATTGGGGCGCTGTGTATACCCTAGGCTTTAGTGAGGCATTTTGTTGTGTGCTAGGTGTGTTCCCCTTTCACCCTCTCCATCTTCTCGTGCCCCACGGAGGAGCTATCTGATGCTCCAATTTGAGGTTTGAAGCAGTGTTTTTTAGCCGACAAAGCGGATGGCTGATAGTCGAAGTGTTTGATGGTCGAGTTTCAAGGTAACAAATATGGTGGCGTCAAGTTCTGGCTCCATATTTACGGGCATTGAAGATCTCAAGGGTTGGATAGCAGATTTCAAGTTATGGATGTTGTCGATGCGTATGTTGACGGATGTGAAAAGGTTGCAGACGGTGCTGCTGTTGATGCGAGGACGAGCCAAGGTGTGGTTCGATGGTTTGGAGAGCAGTGATCGAGGATCATGGAAAAGATTGCAAAGTCAATTTTTGGAGCGGTTTCGGGAAGTGATTATGGCAAAAGAAGCTGGTACAAGGCTGAAGGCGGTACACCAAGATGTAAGTAAGGATTTCTCCATTTTCATTGAGCAGTTTGAAACCTGTTGGAAACAGTTAGAGGTTGCTACTGGGGTCAAAAGCAATCAATATTTGAAGTTGTCAAAGCTGCTAGAGTGCTTGCATCCGAGGATTATAGAAAAGGTCAAAGATGGTGCGGATACCTATGAAGACATGGTCTATCTGGCAAAGATAAAGAGCAAAAAGGCAAAGCGGAAGCTGAAGCTAGGCATTTTGAAGCCAGCAGATTATATGCCTGTTGTGGAGGTAGCAAAGTGCTCTTTGGTCCAACTTTGCGGCCTCGGTTTGGGGACCCGGGGAGTATTGAGTTGTGGTTAGAGCTGGGGATTCTTCAAGTTGACATCATGGAGTTGCAACTGGGCTTTGCTGATTGGGAACCGGAGTTTCGAGCCACAAATGGTAGGATGTTGCAGTTGAAGGGGATTTTTTGCACGAAATGGAATTTTTTTAAAGAAAAAGAAGAGTTTGGAGGGTGACACCCAAAGGATTGCCACGTGGCAGGTAAAGAAATTCATATGCAGTGGAGGATGACCGTTTGCCGAGGTACTTAAGCCAAACTATGAGCTCCTATTGAGGCATGTGAGGCGAGCGTGAGCTCCTTGGCGATGCATCGTATGTGCCGGGTGGCACTGTGCAGGTGGCGACTTGCGCCGGTTTTGGTCGAGGGAGGTGACGACGGTGCCCGTGGGGCGTTGCAGTTGGTGGTGCACGTTGGCGTAGCCGGTGGCCGGTGGCAGCATGGGTGCAGTGATGACATGGCAGAGAGCGCGCCCACTTAGGGCCGGATTCACACGCGCCCGCTAAGGGGCCAATTTTTTTGAGGGCAAAGTGCCCCGCCCCCCCCCCCCCCCCCCCCCTCCCAATAGCGATGTCGCTCTTGCTAATTGAGGGGAGGCGTCCCGCAATGGAAGGAGAGGCAGCCCGAGTCAGTACAAGAGGGGGGTGTCTCACAGCCAGTGGACAGCAAGAGAGAGAGAGAGTTCGAAGGTTTCAAGGGGCTTAGCACGCCACAAATGTCAAGCAAGGGAAGAGAGAGAGAGCCTATCCCGAGAGGTATTCAAAGGTCCAAAAGGTCAAGTGCAAGGGCAGACAAATTGGATAGCGAGGTGCCATGCAAAGGTTGCAAAAATAGACTATGCCAAGTGGTGACAATGCAAAGGAAATTCCAAATGAAGCTACAAGTGAACTGCACGAGATGGGAGCTCACCCATTATTTCTCTTTTAGGTCTCCTAGACATACCCCTATAAAAGGATGTATACGTTCATTTTTTTGGGTCTTTTGGTCATAGGGCTTTTTGCCATGATGCTCCTTGGCCTGTGTAGGCTTTGAGGGATTTCTTTTTTGCCGAGGTTCATGCCGGCAGTAGATTGGGTTGTACATGGTGTTGTTTATGCAAGAGGACCATTCTCTAGTGTCTCTTGGTGTCATTCCCCCTTCCCCCTTCTCTTCTCTACTTGTGTGCGTATGGTTCCGGGCGTGGTGTCGGCGTGTGTGTCCCCCCGAAGTTGGTCGTGCAAAGAGAGGTAGAGAGAGGTTGTGTGTGTGTGGAAGGCTGTGAGTTGAGCAGAGCGAAGGGATTGAATCTGTCTGGTGCATTGCAATGTGTGTGTGCGTGTGGTTGTGTGCAAGCGGTGGTTTGCTTGTGGGTAGTGCCGAGTTTTGAAGGTGAACTCTAGTGGATTGGGACGTTGTGTATACCCTAGGTTATAGTGAGGCATTGTGTTGTTTGTTGGGTGTGTTCCCCTTTCCCCCTCTCCAACGTCTGATTAGACGAGGTCAGTCTAGCCGTAGCCAGATAGCATTAGTTTTCTTTTTTCATAGGTTGTATATTGAGATGACGTGTATACGTCTTTTTGTAACTATTGGAAAACCATGTATTTTCTCAATAATGACAATTGTGTTGTAGCTATTACATTTGTAAATCTTAACAATCAAGTGATTTTGCCTATGATGTGTATAATTGTCATTGATTTACTTTTGTCAATTTACTTTCATCCAATTACTTTTGTCAGTTTTATATCTTTATTCTGCAAACAATACTATGCATGATGGAGTTAATGGTTATATTGTCTTATGGATGACTAATTTGGGTCTATACCTTGCACTTTCTTTCAAAGATGAATCAGGGCTTATCTTGGATTCATTTAGGTTTACTCTATTCTGGAAACATTCATTATGGTTGATGGGTGAATGCCTTGCCACCCAAAAAATTTTACTCTCGGGCGTCGCTATAAGCGTCTATATATAAGGTTTTGCTACGTCGCTATAATCTTTGCTACAGAAGGACTGTAATCATCGCTATAACTGTCGATATAGGCTCGCTATATAGTAACGGTTATAGTGACGCTTATAGCGACGTTGTTAGCGATGCCAGGGAATATAAAAACCCAATGTATTTCCGTCGCTAAAAGTGTCACAAGTGCACAGAACCTCTTGTAGTGACAACGGGTATAATTAGTTGAAGATAGCACTAGAAGATTAAGTAAAAACAACGTTCATTATGGAATGGGAAGCTTTCATGTATTTGGGTATGCCACTCAATCTACGTAATGCTTCAACAACCTTTTAACAATGTATGGTGATCTTGAGTGAGTCCTTGCACAAGTTTCTAGCAATTTTTTGTGAATGACTTCACAATCTTCTCATTTGAAAACATGCCTCCTATTTTTGGAGATGGGAGCAATCTCATCCAACATCATGTATGTAAAGGACAATGAAAAGGAGTCTTTACTTGTTTGAGCATTCAATTTCCATTAATCACTATCGAAAACTTCACTGCGAAACATGCCTTCAGAAGGTTGTCAATTTGTTCTTGACCTTCTTTTCATAGTTTGGGTTCATGTGGTATCTTTGTAATTAGATTGGTCAAGCATCTAGTTTTAGTGGTATCTGATGTTGGTATACTTCTGAGTTGACACCTTCAAAATCTTTGTGCTCCCATGCAAAAGAATCTTTATATTTTTGGAGTAATTTCTTGGCTCTCTTTAATCTCCATCTTTGGATTTTTGTGTTATATGACTTTTGAATCTAACTTCGATCTTAGGTTTCATCCTTCAATTTCATGGACGTATGGTAATAAGCAATTTAGCATCCCACCTCCTTTTCTTTTGGCAAAGGATTCGGCCTCTTTCTTTGTACGAATTCCTACTACATACTCATTGTAAGGGTTATATGAATTGGTTGAACCCTCAAATGGTATTCTAGTGTTTTTAGGTGCTCGAGCATTTTGTTGTCTATGCTCTATACTAGCTTTGTCTAGTCTAGCGATAAGTAAAAACCTTGATCTATAGTTCACGTACGTTATAAATCCGGTTACGATTAACCTCAGTGTGAGGATGTAGTCATCCAATTTGTATTTCTTAGTGCCTCAAGGCTCGGACCTGAGTTTGAGGTTGTGTTGTAATTTTGGTGTTGGGATTAATACAATTCACTCACAAATTGGAATTTTAGATATTGTTTATTAGCTTGGGTTTTGAAGCTTTGATTTCAAGAATGCTTTTATTTAGTTCAGGTCTTTTGTTTCTACGAGATCTTGAAGTTTTATCCTTAGAGTAACATTTTTCTTTTTTCTTTTTTGCAAAAACTCACAATTGTGAGTGGATAGTATTAAGAACATCAAAAATATACACCAACCTCGAGCTCAGACCGAGCCTTGAGGTTCAAAGGATTACAAGTTTTTTGCTTGACAGAGAAACCACTACTACTCCTAGGCTTTACTTATTACAAGATGTTATCTATTGTTCTAGACCAGTCCTCTGAAGCTTGTTTGCCTCCGATCCTGTGGATCGTCATTTTGCTCTCTTGTATGATTTTACAAAAGCTTGCCACAGCCAAATCCCCCTCAAACACGCGGCGGTTCCTTGCTTGCCAAATATGGTGAAAGAAGTAGTACCTGATTATTTGAGTGCAGACAAGAAGAGCAGGACTTCCCAACCTGCTACTACAAAAGAACAGGTCATTCTTGAAGAACTTAATTTGCCATGTCCGTTGAATCCACTTGCATATTTTCCCAGCCATGCCAATGATTGCCTGGCATCCCATGAAAAGGTGGGCTAGGTCTTTCACTAACTATTCTACACCCCGAGCAACGATCGGACCCGATGCCTCTTTCTGATATCTTTATGCCCGTCAGCAGAGCACCCCACATCACTTTCCACAAAAATATCTTCATATATTGAGGCCATCTTGGTTTCTAGATGTTCTCCATGACTCCCTCCCATCGTTTTTCCAGTGCCTCTTCCATAATTTGTGAGGGGGCTACACCAATTAGCCTCGTTCATTAATGCATGGTAAATGCCTTTAGAATGTGGTTTCCAAAAGAGGCTACTCCTGAGCCATCTCCAAGCGTCCCATTCAAAGTTGGATTCACAAATCGGCATCACCACCTTATCAAGCTCTTTCATCACCATGTAGACTAGTAAGATCTCAAAGCCATTCAGTTGAAATTGGATGGCTAAAGAGTCAGAGCACTTCCTGTTGCCATCCCAAAATTGCTCTAGTCGAACGAGCCCCTTATTATTCACATTCCTGGCCATTTCTATCCAATAGGGGCTTTGCGACGGCCCCAATATTTTAGAGAGCCAAGGGGACCAGTGCAAAACGGAGTTCTTAAAGTATCTGGTTACTTCCCCCATTCCAAAATCTTAGCTGCACTTTGCGCTTCCTCATCAACTCCCCTGAGAGTCCACCAGATCTAAGATAAGACCGCTTCGTTTCGGGGCGAGGAGTTTGTCGTGCATCACAACCCCCTTCCACTTTCCCCCTTTCGATCCCAGTTTTACTGCATCAAGCATTTCCTTGGTCATGATAGCCCAAGCTTGGTCTTGTTTAGCCAATAGACCATAAATTTGGCACAAAGGGCCTCAGCATGGGATACAGGGTTAAGAATGCCGAGCCCTCCTTGGTCTATCGAGCAAGCAACTACCTTCCATCTAGCCCACTGCCATGGCCGGGAGGTTTTGGTGTTGTTCTTCCAAAGAAGCCTTTTCACTGGTTTTAAGAATTCTTTCCAGTTACACTTAGCCATCTTGAGCAGAGGCTGAGGAAAGCAATATACAGAATCATAAAAGCATTAATCACTCAAATCCGGCTTTGGAAGGGGAGGAGAACAAACTCCCATCTTCTCATTTTTTAGCTTATTTTTTCAAGGACCCATTAAAATCTTTTGACTGTGGGTTACGTTCACCCCTACAGAGTCTCCCAGGTGTCTGAATACACTTCCTTTTGAGATAATATCTACTGCCCAAATTGCAGGGTCAAAAGAGTCGTTCTCCGACAAGGAGATTAGTCTTGACTTCTCTATATTGCACTTGGATCCCGAGGCCACGGCAATTGTTTACACAATCTCCAGAGCTCTCCTGACAACTTGAGGACACGCCTTCAAGAATAGGAGCGAATCATCTACGAACATTTTGACCAATAGAGCTGGTCGTTGCCCGGTAATGCCAGACCTTGAATCTCTCCCCGTGCAAGACGAGCTTCGAGCATCGTAATGAGAGGATGCGACCCGATGGCGAAAAGCAAGGGGACAAGAGACATCCTTGCTTAATAGACCTTTTTACCTCATAAGAGCCCACAATTCTATCATTAAACAAGAGCTCTGATGGAGTAACATTGTCTTTAACGAGGACACATTCTATTGTCAAAATAAAATATCTTAGCATTTACATCAAAAAGCACAAGAGTGTTTTGAATCGCAAAAAATAACGTCTTTTTTTATATTATATAGTTAATTGCACTTGGTATGGGAAGGCCTTGAAGAATGTAAAGAAATTGTTGCTTAAGAGTTTCTGCAAAAAATCCCAAAGACTAAAATGTGATATAACATTTGGTTTTAAAACTCTTGTGTAATTTTGAAGCTTTGTCCCTTTTTTTCTTTTTTTTTTTGCCAAACTCACAATAGTGAGTAGTAAATTAGACCTACTCAAAAAGAATTACATAAAGCTCTACTCAATTGGAGCCAGAGCGTCACAAGTACGTAGTATGTCCCTTGATCACACAACTAGCATACATCGACTGATGCAAGAGCCACCCGACCACATGGACAATTGGCTCACAAGGGAGCCACCCTGACACTTGAGCAACAATTGAAATGGGAGCTACCCATCCGAAGAAGGAAAGGCCAATTGGGGTTGTCACCGCTGCCACCTGGCACGGATTGACCATCGAAACGGTCGCCGATAGTGTCGCAAGCAATGAAACGGTCGCCGCTATTGTCGCAAGCATACTTAAATAAAACAAAAACTGTCCCAAGACATCAAGCAGTAACCACCACAATCAGATCGCAAGAGAAACTTAGCAAGTCCTTCAAACCCCTATCCAAGGCAATGAGCTGAACTGAGAAAGAACCACCTCCACAAATCGCACAAAAGTATCCAGATCCTCAAAGCATACAACCCCACCTCTGCTACCGGTGCTGCCACCCTTCAAAGCTCTTCTTCCAAATCTGGCAGGTCCAACCGTTCAACAGCGACAGAGCAGCTGGCAAAGAGATCCTGACCCATAGCATAGTAGCCCACGAACTTAGAAAGCGTTGCGTGCTCCCCATGTTGAGGCAGCCACCCTCTAAGTGCTCCGTCCTGCATACACCTACAATACTTCCAGCATCACAGAGAGGTTTCCCGCCCGAAGCGAGCTGCCCCCTAGGCGCCATGGATCCAAAAATATAGGGTTGGAGGAGGCGAGCATGCAGAGGTAGGGTTGCGGGCCCCCTCCCTCAGGGGCACCCCTGTAGCGGAGGCCTCTCCGCGTCTCACCCTCATCTGCAAAAAACGACTCAAGTGAACCCTAGGGCATCCACTTATCTAAATTCTTAATGAGATTAAGAGAATAAGTCTCTTTTCACGATCTTGAGCTACATTATGAAATACTTTTCCACTACCATTTAGCAATGGCAGGCCTCGTGAAATTTTCACTCGTTTTGAAGAATAATTAATTAAGATTACACTTCATTGCTTTTCGAACAATGAGAATGGATCAAGACAATAATGAAACTTGATAAATAATAGGATGTCTACTTACCTTGAACGACTTAAACTAGAGGTTCTCTTACTAGGGCTTCAACCTAATGGCCTATGTCTAATGAGGAGAGAAACTCCACTTTCGACCATAATTGACACAGGAAAAATCTGGCCTATGTCCAATGAACAAAAAGACTCCAATTTCAACCATAAGTGACGTGGACAAATGAAGAGATTTGGCAGACTTAAAATGATCCACATGGCACTTCCATTGGCAAACAAAAAAAAGAGTTGTAAGTTATTAATTTAAATTGAGTGGGGCCGTCATGGATAGATGTGTAATATTTTTAAATTTTGCAATGATGTGATATCAATTTTTGGCTAATCTCTCTCTCCCCCCCCCCCCCCCCCCCCAAAAAAAAACCCCATGACTAAAGAACATGGGGTCCTTAATGAAGATCCGTCATGGGATCGACGGCGGCTGGTGTGGCAAGCACGAATCTCGAGGGAGATGGACGTCCAACAAAAATGAAGGCCAACGTCCGCCCGGTGTTTCGAACCCAACACCTTGGCCATGGCAGCTTAGTGAGCTAACCACGCATGCACGTGCATTTCGGTGTCAACAAGGCGAGAAATAAACTATATAAGCTAAACTTCTACGGGGAAAAGTAAACTCTGACACGTCCGTTTAAAATCGGATGGCCGAGCTTACCTCTGCTTTTGTGCGCGTAGCTGCTCGTCGTGGATCCCATGACGGGGTCTTCATTTAAGACCCCGTGTTACTTAGTCCTGAGCCCACCCCCGCCCCCCCTCTCTCACTCTCATTTCAATAGTACATTGCATGACGTGCCCATCCACTCCATAGCTATATCTTCCAACCAACCAAACTCTCTCTTTTTGCAAGGGCATGTCGTGCCCATCCACTCCATAGCTATATCTTCCAACCAACCAAACTCTCTCTTTTTGCAAGGGCAAAGCATGGTGGTTTGCAACTCTTCCCACAAAACTAGTGAAGCAAACGAAAAAGGAAGAAAAGGTGCATGGTGGCATGTAGCTCTCACCAATAGTTTTGCCACTATTTCCAAACAATAGCAAGAGAGGGCATTGTTGTTTGCTATTGATAAGAAGAGAGGTAATGTCTTCCTGGAACCACACACAGCGCTATCATCACACCATTAGCAAAAAACATAAGAAGGCAAAATGACACTGCACACAATTTTCATCAACCACATGTGCTTCCCACCCTTGCCATGTCATTCTTGATGTTATCCAACAAGGTGACCCTGTGCTACAATGCATCACTTTGAGCTCCCCCACTGGACTGTTTGGCCAACTTGACAACTCAACCGCACAAACTTGCCCTCCCAACATGTGCCCACAAACTAAACGTGTTGACATGTGGCATATCTCCTTAAACAAGCATTGTTGCACTTTTTCTCACACAAAAGTACTCTTTTTGCAACACCATCACTCCCATTTTATCTCAAAACACTCTACACTTTCCTATGTAGAGCTTCTTTTTACCCCACATCACTTCCACAAAAATATCTTCATAAACTACGGCCACTTTGGCTTCCAAATATTTTCCATGACTGCTTTCCACCGATCTTCTGGCCAGTGCCTCTTCCATATTTTGTTGAGGGGGCTAGACCACTCATTCTTGTGCATTAATGCATGATAGATGTCTTTAGAATGGGGTTTCCAGAAAAGACTACTTCCGGGCCATCTCTAGGCGTTCCACTCAAATCCAGATTCGCAGAATGGCATTACAACCTTGTCCAACTCTTTTAACACTTTGTTGACTAATAATATCTCAAAGCCATTCAGTTGATACTAGGTTGCCAGCGATTCAATGGTTTTTCAGCTCTTACTGCTACCGTCCCACAAGTGAACAAGTCTATTCAAACCTTATTATTCACTTTTCTCACAGTTTCTATCAATAGGGGCTTTGTGGTGGTTCTAAAACTTTAACGAGCCAGGGAGACCAGTGCAAAAAAGATGGAGTTCTTGAAGTACCTGGTTTCTTCCCCCCACTCCAACACCCCAGCTACTCTTTTGCACTTCCTCACAAGTTCCCCCGATATGCCACCTAGACTTAAGCTAGACCACGTTGGGGCTAAAAGTTTTTCATGAAACTCCACCCCTTTCCATTTCCCACCTTTTGACCCAAGTTTAGATGCATCTAGAATATCCTTGGTCATGATAGCCCAAGCTTGGTCCTGCTTAGCCAAGGAGATCATAAATTTGGTGCACAGGGCCTCAGCATGGGCAACTGGGTTAAGAATTTCGAGACCTCCTTGGTCCACTGGTCGAGCGAATGACTCCCATGTGGCCCACTGCCATGGTCGAGAGGTTTTCGTGCTATTTTTCCATGAGAATTTTTTTATTGGTTTTAAGAATTCTTTCCACTAACACTTCGCCATCTTAAGAAGTGGGCTAGTGAAGGCAATATAAGGGAGCATGAATGAATTTATCACTTTAATTTGGCTCGGGAATGGGAGAAGAGCATACTCCCACCTTCTCATTTTTGTTCTGACTTTTTCAAGGACCCAATGGAATCTTTGTTTGTGAGTGACATCCACCCCCAAAAGGGGGCTCCTAAGTTCTTGAAGATATTCCCTTTTGAGACAATCTCCCCTATCCAGACAGAAGGGTTGAATAGGTGTTTTCGGACAGGGAGATGAGCTTTGACTTCTCTATATTACACTTGGAACCCGAGGCCACAACAAACGTTTGCACAATCTCCATAGCTCTCCTCACAACCTGGGGGCACACCTTCAAGAAGAGGAGCTAGTCATCTGTAAAAAGTTTTGCCAAGAGCTGGTCATTTCCCGATAAAGCTAAGCCTTGTAACTCCCCTCACACAAAACTGGCTTCGAGCATCGTGATGAGAGGATGCGATCCGATGGCAAAAAACCAAGCAGGCTAGGGGGCATCCTTGCTTGATAGTCTTTTTGACCTCAAAGAAGCCCACAATTCTATCATTAAACAAGAGTTCTGACTGGTTGTTAGCACCCAAAGTGCAAACAAGGCGACATAGGCAAGGCCCTAAGCTTAGAGCTTCCATGACATCTTCTATATATGACCATGTTATTCTATCATAAGGCTTGTCCAGGTCAAGATGTAGTAGAGTGCATTCTTGCTTGGTGTAGGTTGTGCATTCAATGACCACCATTGATGCCAAGATATTGTCATAGATGGATCTTCCTCTAATGAACCCATGCTGATGGGGAGAGATGATCCTGTCTAGTAGGAGGGCTAGTCTGAGGGCCACCACCTTGGCAATAATTTTGTAAGCTACTGACATCAGGTAGCCCTGGCAATAATTTCGTATGCTACTGACATTATAGTAATAGGGCAATAATGCTTAAGTTGAGGGGCTGAGAGCAACAGACCTATTTGGGGATGGGTTTTATGAGACCTCTATTCACACTTGTATCCAACTACCCTTCAGTAATGGCTTGGTTAGCCAAACACGTGACTGGGACCTTGAGATCATCCCAAAATTCCTTGAAGAATTCAACTGTCACCCCATCCCAACCGAGGGACTTTTCCTTGCCAAGAGCTTGCAATGCTGGTGAACATTCGTCTTTGGAGAATGCCACTTCTAGGCGGTTGGTTTTCGATTTGGAAACTTTCATCTCGACACTCTCTAGCAAAGTCGCTCTGGCTTTATCCACTTCTTGGGACCGGGTCTCTGGTTGGCCAATAATCTGGCTTAAATAGTTCAACAATAGACCAACCATCTCATCTTGGTTCTGCACTACATTCCCATTCTCATCATAGAGTGAGTGAACACGGTCCCGACTCTTCTTGACTTTCAAAGGCCTAAAAAAATGTGCTTGATTAGAGGCTTCTGGTTGTAGGAAGCTTCATCTCCCTGGAGATCAGTCTCGCCTTCGTGATTTCCTCAAGTTGTTCATTATTCAGGTTAGATTTAGCTTTGAGCCACCGCTTATGCTCATCCTCAGAGCTAGCCTAGCAGCATTTCTTGAGGATAGCCAAGCCAACTCCATTGTGAGATGCTTGAGGTGTGCCTCAATGGATTTTTTAATCCAAGGGCATGAGCTTTTGATCGCTTTTTTAATGCTTCTAGCGAATGGGTCCCAAGCATTAGATTTATTGAGATCTACATCTTTCTTGAGCTTACCTAATGCTTTCTTGGTGAGGCTTCCAAAAAGACGGTCCTTGAATAGGTGTGTCCCTATTATAAGAAGCTTTTTCACCCCTTTTGGGTTTTGTCCCTCCCCTTTAGCTTTCTTGAGTTGAATATGTAAGGGCATGTGATCCGATAGGATTTTTTATGAGATCACCTTCATCTCTAGCATCAACGGGATCTAGTTAGCTTGGTGAGAGCAATAGCATCTCTCAAGCCTGGAGACTGTGCGGGCATACTGGAGACTTGTGTAGGTGAACCCAGGCATGTTGTTCGAGGGGTCCACCGCCCACAAATCAACCATAGCCCACTTCTCACACAAGGTCATCCATTTAGATTTTTCAATGCCGGCCAATACACTGGCATAACCTGCTCTATCCTTGCTCTTCTCTACCATATTGAAATCCCCAACCAACATCCACTCCCCTTCTAAAGGAGTATCCCTGAGATGCATCCACAATTTAGCTCTATCCTTTGTAGTGCAAGGGCCAGGGGCTGATCTTCCCACCTGATTCTAACTCCAAGGACTCTGCCAGAGGGATGGTTGAAAACCATCTTTGGCTCCAATTCTCTGTCTAAAACAAATAGAACACCATTACATTCGTCACCTCCTTCTCCATAGAACATGAGCTTTTTTCCTAAAGCTTGTTTTCTCTTGCTACGAGCATCAAGATGGTGCTCTTGGATGGCCCAACAACTGACTACTTTTTCCTTCTTGATTTCATCCCAGAAGGGCACTCTTCTTTTTGGTCTTCAATCCCCTTCACTTTCCAAGAATGGATAGTGATAGTATCCATCATTGGGAAAGCGGAACAAATTCCTCAACATCCGATGCCTGTCTATTCACCCTAATATCGAACCTAGGAGAATGGGGCAAAGTTTGGAGGCATTTTTTCTAGTAGCAATTCAAAGAGGTTGCGGAGAGGGATGGCAAATGTCCCTCCTTTTCAGTGGGGTGGGGGTTGGAGAGGTGCCTTTCCCTTTCAAGGAACAAGTGGCTTCTAGTGTCATGGATTGCCTTGCCATTACCTTCACCCTCTTGACCCTCTTCAGCCCACAAACTTGCACTGCCAATGTAGTTGAAACTGTTAGAAGTTTTGGTGTTGCAGAAGAAAGGACACAAGTATTTTCATTGCTTGGACACTCGGTGGTTTGTGGTGTGACACTTTACTTCTCCACTGACATCTCCTTCATTTTTGTATCTTCTTCATCTCATATCATGGCCTCTTTTTCCTCCCCTGCTTTTGTCTCTTCATTTTTCTTCGTTTGATTCTCACTCTCTTCCACAGCTGCTTCCCTACCAAGAACTTAATTGTCGTCCCGTAGATTGGACTCTTGCACTTTAGGATTGCTACTTACTTTAGCCTTCATGGGACAGTCCTTAGCAAAGTGCCCAAATTTGTTACATTCGAAGCAAGCCCCAAAGTAGGGGCTCGACTCATAATAATCCCTCTCTCCTATATAGAGCTTCTAATAGTGAAGCTCTCTTTGGTCAATTTTGAAGTTTGTCATCTTTGGTGCTCCTCTAGCTTCATCTTTGGGGCTCCTCTAGCTTCAACCAATCATAGAAAATTATTGGGAAGCCTCATGACCTCTATAAAGATTTAAGTTTTCCTTAAGGTTACTGCATGGTACTTTACTTATTGTCTCATAATTTTTTCTCCTTTAACTAGTGGTAATGGTTTTTGCTCGCTTTTATCCTTGATTCTGCTCTGCCCCGTACGTAGCCATTATGAAACTTATGGTTATCAAACTAGCTTAAGCTTTGATACTTAAGCTAGTTTGATAGCCAAAAGTTTCATAATGGCTACATAGGGGTTAGACATGTTGCAAAAACCTAGGATTTTGCGATGGTGGAATGCCGGCTCTGCGTCGCTACATGATTAACCTGCAAGCTCTGCAGGGCATGGGCGGTCGAAGGTAGGGTTGTGGAAGGGCGCTTTGTCGAGCATACAATTGCGCCGAGGGTGGAGGTGGCCTGAGTGAAAGAGGCGCAAGGATGCACCTTGGTGGGGGGTCTCCGTCTGTGTCCTCCTCATCTTTGCCTTGCTTTCCCCGCATCCCCCCTAATTTTTTCACTACGTGGCCTTGTCTCGGATGTGGTTTGCTTTGGGCATAATGACTGGGGTGGCAGCTCACCCATATTTGGCAAGAAGGCAGTGTCTTCTGTCGGTGGTTGTCTTGTCTATGCAGTGCTTGGGTTTGGTTTCATGTAAAAGCCCTGGTTTTTGGTTATTGGCTTCCATGTAAAAAGTCAAATTATGGACTACTGTTGGCGTAGTTAATCTGTCTTCTTGTATGGTTACGGCTCCATGTAAAGCCGTTTGGTCTTATCACAGATGTTCGTGAGGTTTTGTTGATCAGGGCTTTCTCGGAGGACGAGGCTAATATGAGTGGCAGGCATGGTAGTCTTGATGGCACCCTTCAAGGCTGTGTTAGTTAGGATGGTGTTTCGCCTTTCAATGGTCGGGGTCGCCGAAGTATTTGTATTTTATGGGTTCCATGGCTCGTGTTGAGCATGGACTTGATGTATTTTGTTTGTTATTATGCTAATATAATCTACGCCATTCACAGTTGTGAGTTTGGCAAAAGAAAAAACAGATTTTGTGTAGTTACTGTATATTAGCTTTGGTTTTGAAGCTTTGATTTCAACGATTCTTTTGTTTAGTTCCAACCTTTTGTTTGTATAAGATCTTGAGGCTTTATCCTTTGAGAATGACATTGAGAAGGTACTTGTCAACACTGTTGTTGAAGGCATGGACAATCTTATGATGTTGATTAGTGACTCTACTTTTGAGTGGAAGGCTTGGAAATGGTCCATGAGTAGTTGTTTCTCTAGACCCCATACCAAGGAGGGCATATACCAAGTGATAATCCATGGGGTTGATTGGTTTGCCCTGTTAAACAAGTAGTGGAAGATGCAATGGTCAGAGGCTCAGGAAATAGAGGTCACAAATAACATTTGGAATCCACAATGGCCTCAGTTTATGAAGATGAAGGTGCTTGGGGGGGGGGGGGGGGGGGGAGGCATTATTGATTGGTGTCAAGATTCAAGTGCATGGTATTGGGCCCGATCGATGTTCAGAGTGCAGGGTGGTTAGTGAAGACCTCGGGCACCTTTTCATGGAATGTTCGAGTATCAGAGGCCTTGTAGAAAAGTTGTGCAAATGGATACAAAGGTCGTGGAAAATTGGGTTCTTCAAGAGGAATTTATGCATGGGCGACAAACAATTTTGAAGCTCTACACTTCTAATTTATACTCAAATTGTCAGATACTATTTTTTAGTAATATTTGGAAGGCCTTGCAAGAATTACCAAGTCTTTGATAGTGACCTCTCGGTGGCTAGCTTCTTACATAAGTGACATAATCAAATCAAGACATCGATGGCCCTAAGATGATCCACATGGCATCCCCATTGGCGACAAAAAAAAGAGCAGTAAGATTTTAATTTAAATTGAACAATGCCATCATGGATCGATGGTGTAGTGTTCTTGAATCTTGTAATGATGTGATATCAATCTTTGGCTAATCTTTCTCTTTTGCTCTCTCTCTCTCTCTCTCTCTCTCTCTCTCTCATGTTAATATTGAAGCAAAATGCTCTACGTTGCATGTCATAAAATCTAATATCTAACCAACCCAAATGATTTTTTTATATTAAATTGATCATTTAATGTGGGAGAATAAACGTGAACAAGGGTTAGAATATAGACATGTTCTTACAAATCTATCTCAACATAAGGCCAATAATAAAGGGGTTCAAATGAGAGATAGTCTGTCAAAGAGCAAGATTAGCTAATGGAACTTAAAGACCTTAGGGTTAGCTTCAAGGGTTCAAATGAGAGATGGTATGTCAAAGAGCAAGGTTAGCTAATGGAACTTAAAAACCTTAGGGTTAGCTTCATTAAAGACCTCAGGTTAGTGTTAAAAGTCCTTTGACCTTAGGCAAGTTAGAGCTGAGCTTAAGGTGGGAACTCGGCCCAACCAAGCTTGAGGTGCTTGTCCTTTGACCTTAGGTAGACCTTAGGCAAGCTAGGGTTGAGCTTGAGGTGGGAACTTGGCCCAACCAAGCTTGAGGTGCCTGTTGTGCTTGTTGACTAAGGTGCTTGAGGTGCTCAATGACTAAGGTGCTAAGGTGCTCCATGACTAAGGTGCTTGAGGGAGTAAGGTGTTCCACAAAGTCAATGCATATTCCTATACAAGGGGGGACGAGCCCTCATTGTAGGGGCTAGAGAGAGAACATACACACCCCCACACAAGGGAAGCTTGGTACAAAAAAAGCAAGTAGGACACTTGTCAAGCTTCTCCTCATGTTGCCCTCATAGTATGTCTAAAGCTTATAATTGGTCTCCCAAGGAGTACAATGATAATCTAGTTAGTTTAATTAATTGTTTATGCATTTATCAAGTCCTCTCTCTCAAAGGGAAAAGGGGGACACTTGTCTCAAGGTTAGCATGCCTGTTTGATATGCACTCTGCATGTGATTGGTCAGGCTTGCAAGGGTCCAATGAGCTTCCATGTTGAGCTATAAGAGGGGGTCGACCAAAGCAAGAAGGGGGACTAGCTTGGGGGGTATACTCCCCCCCCCTCCCCTCCCCCCCCCACACACACACACACACACACACACACACACTCATTGTGTGAGTTGCAAGTGCAAGAGCTCCATCTCCTTCTCCAAGCTAGTAGAGAAGTTGAGAGCCTACACCAACACTCTTGGCTATGGAATGCAAATCCAACCAAGAGCCATGCTCTAATGCTTAAGCTTGCCATCTTCTCTATCTTCATTACTATGCTATTATGTATGCTAGCAAAAAGAGTGATCATAAGCGAAGATGAAGGAATCTCAAGGCACACAATGGAAAGTGTATTACTTAGTGTGCAATGGAAAAATAGATAGTCCTAGAGTGATGGACGTATATACAATGCACGTGGGAAAAAACCTCCTAAAGAGGAAAAAAATGCCCTCGACGGTCCTAAGTGTGTTCACACACATCACTACCACATGTATATGGTAACAAATCCCCCCTGGAGTGATGCGATGAACGAGAGCTGGCATATGAGTAAAGGAAAGTGCCATGCCTTGAGGACATGATCAATCCACAAAGGGGAGCAAGCCCAAAGCTTTGCGAAAAGCTTTGAACTTCTCAAGAGACAATGCCTTTGTGAAAATATTTGCAAGGTTGTCCTATGTCAGTACATAAGCCAAGTTGATCTCTCCTACAGGGAGCCTCTCCCTGACATAGTGGTAATGCACTTCAATGACTTCAATGTGCTTTGTGCGAGCATGGAAAGTTGGGTTCCTCGCAACTGTCAATGTGCTACGACTGTCAATGTAGATAGTGTTGGCATTGTCTTGTCCAACACCCAAATCAGCCATAAGGCTGAGCCATACACACTTAACCGTAGGTGTGAAGACTGTTGTGTACTCAGCCTCGCAACTCGAAGTGGCCACATTAGGTTGCTTCTTGCTCAACCATGATATACATGAACTGCCAAGCATAAAACAAAAACCACTTGTGGACACTCGTGTGTCAAAACAACCAGCCCAATCTGAGTCTGAAAAAGCATGTAAGTCTGGCGGCAATGATCCCTCCCTGGGATAAAACAAACCAAGATGTGAAGTGCCACTCAAGTAGCGGAAAATCCTCTTGGCAGCCTGCCAGTGGTTAGACCTTGGGCTATGCGTAAATCTATTGACTAGTGAGACTGCAAACTGAATATCCGGCCTCATGTTGCATACATAAATGAAGCAGCCAACAAAAGTTTGGTAAAGAGTGACATCAGGAGGATCACCAGCATCATGTAAACTTAGTTGCAAACTTGTTTCCATGGGAGTGGCAATAGGTTTGCAATCCTCAAGTCCACACTTACATAGGAATGTCTCTATATAACTTTTTTGACACAAGGCAACAACCCCAAATCCTTCATCTTGAACGTAGAATTTAAATTAGCCTTACATTTAGCAATATGCGCCTCATTGGGACCAATGATCAACAAATCATCCACATAAGGAACAACAATGAGAAGTACATTGCCTCACGTTTGACATGCAATGTGCTTTATGTTGGACTGTTACGAAAGCCTCGTTTGACCAAATGAGTGTGAGCTTTCTCATACCAACCATGAGGAGATTGCTTCAACCCATACAAAACCTTCTTACATGTGCACACTTTGTCCTCTTGTCCTTTCTTGACAAAACCGCAAGGCTGTGTTTCATAAACTTCCTCAAATATGTCACCATTCAAGAAAGCAGAAACAATGTCTCATTGATATACATCCCAACCAAAATGAGCTGCCAATGCACATAGAAAATGAACAGTAGTCATACGACAAGTGGGAGCAAAAGTTTCTTCATGATCTATGCCTTTTTGCTGTGCATAGCCTTTTGCAACAAGTCAAGCCTTATGGCGATCAACCTCACCATCCGGCTTGCGTTTCAACTTGTAACCCACATTGTACCAATGGCCTTTTTGCCAGGAGGAAAATCACATAAAGTCCATGTGTCATTTTCTATAAGTGCATCATATTCTGATTGCATGGCAGCCATCCAATTTTTTGAATTTTGTGATTCATCAAAAGACAGATGTTCCTCAACATCATGTAAGCTAGACACAGTCAAAGCATAACAATCTGATGCATAAGAGGCATGGCGAGAACTTGAATGAGTACAACTAAACAAAGGTGCATCCAATTTACTGTCACGCAAAGTATGCACCAGCCATTTTGGCATACCTCTAGCCTGCTCGTTTTCAGTCCTTTCCTCATCAAGTACATCATGTACATCTGCATCAATAATAGGCTGATCTGTAACATTTTTAGAAACCCCCATAGGCTGTACATTTGCCTCATTGGAATCTACATTCGTACTTCCACCACTGAAAAGAGACAACAAAGTGTCATAAATGTCATGTGAGCTTACATCATTGTTTCTAGTACATGACAACAAAGGCTGAACAGAATCTTCCACAAACACAACATCAGGTGAGACCAAAATACGCTTTGTTTGCGGATGGTACAACCTATAACGTTTGCTTTCAGCACTATAACCAACAAAAATACATTTGATAGCCTTATCATCCAATTTTCTGCACTGTGCTTGTGGCACTAAACCATAAGCCAAACAGCCAAGAACACGCATGTGCTCAATAGATGGCTTTATATCATGCAATGCTTCATATGGAGTCATAGACTGCAATGCTTTTGTAGGACACCTGTTGAGTACATAAGTGGCACACATGATAGCCTCAAGCCATAACGAATGTGGTAAATCTTGAATCATAACGAATGTGGTAAAGCTTGAATCTTGACCATACATCTTACCATTTCCATAAGAGACCCGTTTTTCCTCTCAGCAACACCATTTTGCCGAGGCATATATGGCACTGTACATTGATGTTTTATCCCACGACTAGCCATAAATGCATTAAATTCATGAGATATATACTCCCTCCCTTGATCAGAACAGAGGGTGCCCATAGTACATTTCGAGACATTCAACCATAGCAAGAAATTGATTGAAGCACATGAACACTTCGGACTTAGCTTTCAATGTATATACCCATGCATGCCTGGAATAGTCATCAATGAAAATCACGAAGTATAAGTAATTTCCCAGGACGGAGTTTGCATAGGCCCACAAACATCACTATGCACAACTTGCAAGCTGCATGTAGCACAAACTGACCCATCCTTTGGAAACTTCGCACGCTGCATTTTACCCAAAATACAGCTTTCACAAACATGTTTGACAGGTTCTTCAAGAGGCGGCAAAGAAGCAACCATATCAGATTTTTGCAAACGTGGCAAACTAGCAAAATTCAGATGCCCAAAACCTGCATGCCATAGTTTGCATTTGAAACAGCCCTTGAATCTGCAAGTGCATTGGCAAATTTTTTTCCATACTTGTCATACAAACTGAGCTTATAATGCCCACAGCACAAAATGCCAGATGCAACAATTTCATCACCAAAACTAAGATCATGAATTGTACATCTGTCATCCACAAATTTGACTACAAGTCCAAGTCTAGCAAGTGTAGGTACATACAAAAGATTCTTCTTGATCCCAGGTACATAAAGTGCATCAGCAAGTGTGAAAGAACTACCATTTGCAGCAGTAAGCACAATCTTTCTAGCTCCCTGAACCGGATAAGAGGCATTGTTGGCACAAGTGTCTGAATTCCCATGAGGGACAAACTCGAGAGAGGTGAACAAATCACGATGTGAGGTAATGTGCTTTGTAGCCCCACTGTCAAAATATCAGACATGTGAATCTCCAGCAATTGACATGCATGCATCATGGACAGTAGGATTATAGGTACACTCTGCATTGAAAGCCCATCTTGCATCAACATTAGCAGAATAGTCTCCTTTCACAAAAGACTTAACAATAGCTGCATTTGTAGTGGAACCAGTATTTGCATTGGAACCACCCTCTTTCTTCTTTGCCTCTTTGGCCTTCCACTTAGGACATTGTTTGATCCAATGATCATTAGCTTTACAATAATGGCAACGCATCTTCTTTTTGTCCTTATCACTAGAATTTCTAGACGAATTGCTACCAACAGAAGCATTAGGAACATGTGATTTCCCACTCGCAGAAGAACCACATTGCTGTTACCACCCTTTCTTTGAGAAGCAATAAAAGCATGTTCAACTGCACGCTGTCTAGTCTAGTTTTTCTTGGAAAGTGATTCTTGCAACAACAATGTGCACAATGCATCAAACTTGACAACTTCAGGATTTCCTTGGGTCATAAGTTTCCAAGTACTAGCAAAAGTCTGGTAAGAGTCTGGCAAGGCATCAAGAACAGTCTGCACAAGGGAACTGTCTGAAATGACTTCACTTGTACAAATAAGTTGCTCATTGATATCCTTGACACCAGCAAGGAAAGTGTCCATATCATCTTCCTCATGCATAATCTTCGACTCCAGCTCTTTACGCAGCAATACAATTTTTGCCTCAATGCGGCTTGCATAAAGACCAGCCATAATATCCCAAGCATGTTTTGCAGATTTTGCTGAACGAATGTGAGGAGTAATGGTGTGCTTCATAGACAACGCAATCAATGCATGAGCCTGTGCATCCTTTACATCCCAACGAGCTTGTTCTGCCATAGGCAAAACAACTCTAACAACATCAATCCTTGTAGCAAGACCTGCAACATCCTCACATCCTCAACATCGCCTACATCCTCAGAACCAGGACATACATCAATGTTCTACAAGATATTCTAGATGCCTTTTGACACAAGAACATGTTGCTTCATGTAAGCCCACGTAGGGTAATTGTCCCCATCCAATCTGTCATCAACAGCAAACATCTTGAACACATTTGTGTTGTTGTCAGCCATGGTAAGTGTTGCATCTGATGTGAAAACTACCCAAAAAGAGGAGAAACGAAGCGGGAACAACATGCGCTATATAGCACAAACCGTAGAAGACTATAAGGGACCTGTTATGCAAAAAACGGCACCGACAAAAAATTTGCACAAAATGATGAAATAGCATGTGCAGTACTGTCTTTAGTGGAAACAGAGGCCGAAATGAGCCCGAATCAGAAATCTGAGTAGATAAGCATTATGAGTTCTCCCAAAATTTTGTCGACCTGCGAATGCTCGCCGAAGCTCACTGAAATTGGAGAAAGTGAGCAGGCGTGTGCTCGAGCTGTTGGCGATTAAGCGAGGGAGGACACAATCTACTATGATACCAATTGTTGGAATTAGGGTTGCAGGAAAACACACACATCTTGGAGAAAACGAAGGAAGCTCAAGGCACACAATGGAAAGTGTATTACTTAGTGTGCAATGGAAAGATAGATAGCCCTAGAGTGATGGGAGTATTTACAATGCACGGGGGGAAAAACCTCCTAAAGAGGGATAAAGTGGCCCAACGGTCCTAAGTGTGTTTACACACATCACTACCACATGTATATGGTAACATGACTGAGGCTGGCGATAGTTAATGCTTTTTACAAAGTCTATGTTATGCTCGTGATGCATGAAGCTTTCCATCTTCATTGCATCACCTACGTCACAAGGAACACAAAGATTGTATTGTACCAAGTCTCTCTTGATGGGAGAACCTATAATACAAAAGCCTATTGGAGGGGGGACCGACTCCACATAAATCCGGTCCTCAATTGTTGTCAAGTTCTCTAAGCTCTCTCTCTTGCAAAAATATTGTTCATGCCAAGTTAATTAAGTACTATGATTATGTTGCTACCATCAATTAAGTTCACCCTCTATGTTCTCAAAGTAGCATCACAAAAATGCTCTCTTTAATTCTCCTAATTCCACTATTCTCAAAGTTCATAGGCCATCCATTACACTGCATGGCCGTGCTAGGCCACTTCAAAGCTTTATGTTACAAGCAACCAAGCTCTCTCTTATTGCAAGGGCAAATCATGGTGGTTTGCATCTCTGCCCACATAACTAGTGTAGCAAAGGAAAAAGGAAGAAAAGGTGGCATGCAACTCTCACCAAACACTCCACCGCTATTTCGAACAGCAACAAGAGAAGGCATCGTTGTTTGCTATTGATAGGAAGGGAGATAATGTCACCCTAGAACCACAAAAGCGCTATCCTCATGCCATTAGCCAAAAAACATATAAGAAGGCATTTAGAATGACAATGCACACAGCCTGCATGGACCACGTGTGTTTCCCACCCTTGCCATGTCATCATTGATGTTATCCAACAAGGTGAACCCATCCTATAGTGCATCACTTCCCCCCCCCCCCCCCCCCCCCCCAAAAAAAAAAAACAACAAGACCACCCAACCAACTTGACAACTCAACCACATAGACTTGCCCTCCAAACATATGCCCACATACTAAACGTGTGGTCTATCTCCTCAACCAAGCATTGTTGCAAATTTTCTCACACAAAAGTACACCTTTTGTGACACCATCACTCTCATTCCATCTCAAAACAACTCTATGCTTCCGTATGTAGAGCTTCTAATAGTGAAACTCTCTGTGGTTAATTTTGCAGCATGTCATGTTTGGTTCTCCTCTAGCTTCAACCTTTTATAGACAATTACTAGGAAGTCTAATGCCCTCTATAAATGCTAAAAGTTTGGTTTTCACTTAAGGTTGTCGGATGGAATGGACGCTCGGACGCAAGCAACCCAGCCTAAGGTTACACTTCACGAACACTTGATAAAGAATATGATGTCTACTTACCTCGTCTTATAAAGTGGTCAAATCCAATGAGCAAAAGGACTCCACTTTCGACCATAAGTGACATTGGCAAAAGGTTGCCTATGTCCAATGAGCAAAAAGACCACTTTCAACCATACGTGACATGGGCAGATCAAGGGATTGACGACCCTTAAATTATCCATGTGGCACTCCCATTGGCTGATGAAAGGGAACCCCCCCCCCCCCCCCCCCCCCCCCCCCCCAAAAAAAAAAAAAAAAAACAAACAAACAAACCATCAAAATAAGAAAAAATTACCAAAATACCTCTCTAATTTGTGGAAATTCCCAAAGTACCCCCTGTATTTTGTCCAAAATCCCAAAATACCTTGAATAGGAGACTAAACATTTCCAAAGACAATTCTTTTTGTATCTTTTCATAAGACGATTGATTGTCTATCATTGTAAGATGTTAAAATTAACCAAAATTTGAGCTAGTTATGTAGGCTTTGACGATGAATTGTTTTCATTATTCTTAGAGAAAAATACCTTTTCTTTGCTAACTAATTCATGAGAAATTATGTGTTCAGCTGTCAAAGTAGTTCGGTAATTTTCCCAAAAATAAAATAAAATCTGATGCCCCCTAACCTCAGGGCGCCTTAAGCATTGATCCCAGCCAATCCATGCGGCACAATTCTGAATTTCTGAGTTGATCTCAGCTTGCCACCCTCAATTCTCCAGTACGATAACCAAGTGCAGACGTGGGCCATGACTATAAGAATATTTAATTTCATGCATTCGACAACCTTCCCGGTCCGTGGATTCTGAGAAATGATGCTACGAGTTTCCCCTCAAGCTTTCTGCTTTTTGCCTTTGATCGTAAAAGCTCCTTCCTTGGCAACCTGCAGGCTAGCTTTCTCCAGCCCTCGCTCCACCCAGCGGTCGGCATCAAGTGCAGCTTTCTGTTGCCCTGCGCTCCCTTCCTCGTCAGCCATCCATACAGCTTCCATGGCTTTCCACAAAATTCACGTCGACAACCCCATCGTTGAAATGGACGGTACCCACCAGAACTTTCTCTAAATCTTGTTAATCTGCTCTTCAAACATCATATATGACAATAAGCTTTCCAATATATCTTGGCAGGGATGTGCTGATGCATTTTACATAGTTTACACTTGTGTAGAAGCTTGCTTTTTAAGATGACAGGAGTTAGAATCATGTTGAAGTCGGAAGGATTCACAATCCCATAGTTTTTGCAAGTGGGTGGGATTTTGATGATTCTCACATGCGATTTCATAATGCTGTCATTTACAAGTGCATTGATAGGGCTAGCGTAGACGAAGTATGTGAACCAATCCGTAGGGCTCACTATGTTTGATGCCCCCGGTCATTACCCCACTAGTTTACTCAAGGATACACGGAACTCAGGACCCACTACTTCACTCCCATACTAAGAAGGATACTTGAACCGAGAAGGGATGCTACCCCAAAACTTTAAGATTCACACTAGAATCAAAATACAACTATATGTGTGCTCTTGAAAATTTTGGAAGAAAAAGACCATAATATAAATTCATGCATAGTACAGAAATAAACCTTCTTTTTTTGAAAAATGTAAGAAATGTAGTGACATTACCATTCACTTGAACTCACATAGTACATTACATGCTCTACAAAGTGTGACGGTTTTAGAGTTAGGTTTTTACATCTAGGTTAAAGACGCAACCGATCTGTGCTTCCGTCTGGATGGTCACAGGGAGACACCTTTGCTTGTTAAAATTCAATTTATATATTTTTGGTAAACTTTTGAAGGGCAGCTCATTTTGTTTTGGTAAAAAAACAGGCAAATTACCCAAAAATTGGTAAAATGCCTGTCAAAAAGTAAACATGGGACTCACAACACTCTTCCTGTGGAAAATTGGTCCATACCAAACTCTATGTCAGAGCTAATCTCCTCCTATGCCACACATTGATTTTCTTGCTTTAAATTGTTTCCTCTCTCTAGAGAGTGCTGATTTTCTATCTTGATAGTTTTCTCTCTCTCGCATTTTTGCTCTCTGCGAGACCTGCTGATTTTCTCACAGTAAAAATTCTGCCAGAGTTTCTCTCTAGTTCAGAGGGCTTTCTCTCTCTAAAATGATATTTGCTTTGACCACTCTCTACCTCTTACATGCTTACAAAATCTTACTTATGTGTACTTTATTTTTTGAATGATCACAATTTTTAATTTTATTTTTTGGGTGTGTTGTGTACGCTGTTTTGTGTGATTTCTATTCATGGGCAGCCATGTAGGCTTTGTAAGGAGCCTTGAGGGTCTACTCTAGACACACAAGTGGAAGTAGATTTCTTGGAGTAATTGCGGATAGGTGTCAACTTGGAGAAACACTTGTTCTCATTTTTGTATTGGCTGCCAAGTCTATAAAGATAAACCCGACTTGAGGTGCTGAGTGGTAGTTCAGAGCCTCTGATTCTGTTGTGTAGGAGCATCTGCTCCACCATGTTCTCTTCTTTGAACTCTCTTTTGTTAGTTCAGTTGTTCAAGTTGTTTGAAGTGCTAAAGTTGATTCAAGTGTTGAGATTCTAGTTGTTCATGATATTCTTTCAACCGCTAGTCCAAAGTGGTAATGATGGTATCAAAGATTATTGCTTTGTTGCCTTATGCAAATCGAAGGGCGGTCCTATGAACTACCATGGCTTTTGAGTGTACCAAACATCTAGGTGGCAAAGTAGTAGTTTCAATTGCTCCGTTGAACGAAGTACCATAGAGCTTGACTAAACAAAATCTTCCGGTGTCACCAAAGTGGTGCCATGGTAGTTGCTTATCATATTGACGGATTGATGATGTGGCGGCACGGTGTCGGAGTGCACGGTTCTCCAGGGTCGATTGGGAAAGCACCGGCTTTTGGCTATAGATAGATAGTCAGTGTAGCCTCAAACCAAGGGAATCCAGTGCAGATAGGGAGAATTTAAGGATTAATAAGAGTGTATAGAGAGTAATTTGAGAGAGACGGACATGATTGGGAACACAATTTATGGGTAAAAGCAATAAGAAATTACATGTAATTGACTCTGGAATCCAACAGAAGCTATCGATTCATGATCTCTGATACCCTATTACAAAGGCTGTACGAATTTCGGTGATTTTGGGGTGATGTTGCTCCAGGCCACTCCTCAACTGCTCTCAAGACCTAAGCAACTTGCAGCAAACCGATCCTCTAACCTCCTGCTTGGACCAACTCTGTGCATCTCTTTAAAAGTCCACCCGATGGAAGGGCTCCAAGGGCCTCTTGCATGAGGGACTCAAGCTTGAAGCTGGTGAAGTAACAACTCTCCCAGGGCTCCTCCCTTGGAAGCAGTCCTCTGACCACAAACTTCCCAAGAAGGGCTCTGTTGTGCTGTGCTGGGTCGATGATCCCTAGCCCCCCTTGAGAACATGGTAAGGTGATGACCTACCAGGCTACTTTGGCCCGGGCTAACTGGGTGTCGCGCCTTGACCAAAGAAAATTCCTGATCAGCCTCTCTAGCTGGCTGATAAAAGAGCTCGAGAAGATCTAGCAAGATGTGATGCACCACACCTGGTTGGCCATTACAACTCTGCCTGCCAAAGAGAGCCATGCCAAACTCCAATGCAACAACTTCCTCCTAATGGACAGGAGGAGGGGAGCAGTCTGCTGCTCTGGGGACAAGTTTATGCCGACCTGAAAACCCAAGTAACGAACTGGAGTCTCTGGGAGAATCCACCTGAAACCCTCACCTGGCGACCAATTAAGCGTGAGCATTGCCAACCCACAAAGCTACTGTATTCCTCCAATTGATCAGAGCTCCTATGTTGCTAAATTGGCTTTATTTGACAGAAAAATAATTCTAAATGAATTATTGGATTTATAAGTGAGAGGGTTTTCTTGCTTGGAACACCAAGGAAAAATAATTCTAAATGAATTATTGGAATTTTAAGTGAGAGGGTTTTTCTCACTGGAGACATCCGAGTACAGAGTATTCCTAGTGCGTCATTCAAAGTAATGACGGGAGCACTGTGAATGGGAATATCTGTAAGGCCACCAAGAATGGGTACTTCTGATGCGTCACATTGGATGGGTGACAGGGAGCATTGGGAAGAAGTATCCGACCATCCAGGAACGGACATCTCTGATGCGTCATAGGATGGGTGACATAGAGCATCGTGAAGGAGATTGTACCATAAGTTTGGTAGGAAAGGAGTAGGTGATGGGTATTCTTGATGCGTCACAAGGCGGGTGACGGGTGCATCGGAAAGGGGATATTCATAGTCGAGAGGAAATCCGAACTGGAAAAGAGGAATACGCGTAAAGACGCAAGCACAAGAATAAAGATGGGTTCTGAGAAGCTTTTCTTAGAAAGTGGAAAATTTGAACGAGTTTTCCGGGAAGAGCAGACGCTTTCCCGCGAGGAAATCTATGTTTGCATTGCATTCGTGCATGTGGTTGCATCCAGGGACGCCTGGGAAGTGTTGTGAAAGGCATTGTTTTTAACTTATAAGGTTTTATTGAGTTTTTGGGCAGGTTCAAACCAATTTTAAAATATGCCGGCTGTCCACTTAATAAGTGGGCAGCCACTTAGAAAATAAAGCAACAAAACCAGCCAGTGATTTCTCTCTCCCTATTTCGGGTAGAACAACAAAAAAAAAAAAAAGGCCGCGATCTCTACGCGAGCAGCTATTCGTGCCGTTGCCAAGGAGCTTTAAAAGCACCACATGTCCTCACTGAAGGAGGAGTTACCAACGTCAGCAAGAGAAGACTCTGCCGCTAGATAATGGAAGAGATCGCGAGACTACGAAGCACGGAAGTCGCTTTTCCTGCGCAAATCGTGAAGGAGAAGCGAGAAGGCTTCGGCCTATGCTTGGGAATTTCGGGAACGGAATTCGGAAATTGTCTGCAGTCTCGACTCCGAGTACAGACGGAAAAAGGATTGAGAGCTCGTCTCTCGGATTTCCCTTACAGGAAGGAACGACCATCGAGTCAGAGAATTAGAACGGAGGGGTTTTCTCCGGTTCTTGTGCTTGTAAAAAGATTCTCCCTAATAAAGGATTCTCTTTAAGGAGGGGGACCAACCCATCTTCTGGTCCCCAGTACTATGTCGATCTTCTCACTCTCTCTCTCTCTCTCTATTTATTTCTCTCTATATCCTTTGGCTTCAGTATTAAGTGATAAATTCTATTTATCTGAGTATATTTTATATTGTTATGCGCTCCCGTTTGTGACAGTGGTATCAGAGCATGATCTCCTCTCTTTCTCTGTAAAGGAGGACGACTCTGGGAAGATACAGGAAGAAGCCATGACAAGCCATCAGAGAAGTAAGCCTAAGTCCTGCAGGAAAAAGCTCGCAGAGTTGGGAAAATTTTTCTCTCTGCAAGAAGTGGACACAAGACTTGGGATTCTCTGAGAAGGCGACGAGCATGATGCTCAAGAACCTAGAGAATCCAAGGAGCGGATATCCATGAACATCAATACACCACGAAATTCCGTTATTTCGGGAAGGATATGAAGGAGGTCTGTAGACCTAGGAACACTCCGGTCAAGTTTGATACTTGTGAAGAAAGAGAAGATGTCCCGAAAGCTATTGCTTTTATTCGACAGTTTGAAGTTGCCTTTGCAAACGGCAATTTATGAGAAGCGTCGAAGATGAGGCATGTGACCAAACACCTCAAGGGGATTGCAAGTACTTGGTGGTATACCAAAGCTATGCAAGGAATTTACAACAAGGCTTGGATTCAATTCAAGGCTGAATTTTTCGACAAATTTTTTTCCTCTACGCTTTGAGGAAGGCATCAAAGATGATTGGGATCGGTTTGCCCAATAGGAACACGAGTGAGTCAAAGCAAGTAGTGGTTCATTCTTGCCAAGGTAGCTCCACTCTTGATCCTCTTTGAGGAAGGAAAGATGAAGAAATTTAACGAAGGACTTTTGCCCGAATTTTTTTAAACGCATCCGCAAGATACTTTGCAGCAGATGGTGGAACCGTGGACTCAGCAATACAAGCTGAAAGTATACATTCAATGTACATAGAATCTAATCCTCGCAGTGGGACGGCAACCATTGAACACAGAAACAATGAATTTTTGTTACCTCTCCTCGAACGATACGTTGCTATCCGGAGAAAGTTTGGAGTAAGGGAATTCAATCTAACTCCTGAGTTTTTGAATAGACGACCCTCAAACTTCAAGTGAGAGGGCAGGTTTGATCAAAGTTAAATCTTTGAGGAATTCATAAACTGCGTATTGCTTTTATGTACGAGATATGCATGTGTCTAACTAGAACAATCACTCTCGAGTGTTTATGAGAGTAGAATTGAGTTGAAACATTGCTTTATGCGATGGATTGGTTTGCTCAAAGATCCGGAAGGTCAACTATTGATCTCGTATCCGGTAGTTCACCAACAAATTACCTGCTATTGTGGGTAGGACGACAGAAAGAAAGGAACCATTCCGAGATTTCAACCAAGAAAAGCTTTTACTAAGCTTGAGTACCTTATGAACCAACACCCCCTACCTGGTAAGGGAGGACATGGTAGTGCTTTTCGCACAAGTGAATGAACACTCTCTTTACGAGGGAAGGAACGAGCGACGACTACGGCTTGTGCTAGAGGAATCCAAAGATTGAAATCCTACTTTATTTAATGAGTGGGTTTTGCTCTAAGATCGAGCCAAGGGATCGTCAGGTTGAACGTCTTCGCTCTAAGGATCTTACAAAGGGAAGGTAATTTCCCAGGGTTATTGAAACTTATGTACACCTTTGGGTACATGGATAACACACGAAGATGCAGACCTATGCCAAGGT
Organism: Adiantum capillus-veneris; assembly: GCF_014529385.1. Lineage (NCBI taxonomy): Eukaryota > Viridiplantae > Streptophyta > Polypodiopsida > Polypodiales > Pteridaceae > Adiantum > Adiantum capillus-veneris. The sequence continues at coordinate 146,036,711 of NC_140938.1, forward strand.
GGGTCATCTACCAGTTGAATTTTTTTCTGCTAAACGGAATGAGATGAACCAACTAATCCACTATCCTCTACAAATTTTTGTAATGCATCGAACTGTCGCTGCATACCCTCTGGTGAGTCAGAGATCAGCACAATATCATCAGCATATAACAACAATGGGATCCACGTCCCTTTGAGCTGGGCACCTCTATCACCCTCTTTGTCAATGTAATTAGATACCTCATCAACATACATACCAAATAGAGTAGGAGACAATGGGCAACTTGTTTCACCCCAATGGTCGAGTGAACTAAATCAGATATCCCCTCCAGAGTGTGTACATGTCCCATCGCTGATTTGTATAGAGCCATAATCCCCCAAATCAACACTATGGGCACCCCCATCTCCTGCAGTCTGCCCATCAATCGAGCTCTCGGTACCATGTCATCTGTGCATACCAGCATAAGTGTCCCCCTGAAGAGCTAAATGTTTGGAAGACTCAAGGACCAGTCTAGCATATCTGTCTCTAGTAGTATCCCACAAGCTGTACACAAAGGAGATTGATTTGGTAAGCGCGTCAATCCCCATGGGAGGGGCAGCTAGCTCTGCTCGAATGATAGCGTGGGGTATGGAGGCCTTGGCTCTGATCAGTCGAGAGATCATAGATACCAAGGGCTTCTCCATACGTCTCCAACCATCCTGGCCTACAGAAGGACCCCATGTCTGCACCCAAGACACCTCATCAGCATACATACCAAATAGAGTAGGAGACAATGGTCAACCGTGTTTCACCCCAATGGTGGAGTGAACTAAATCAGATATCCCCTCCGGAGTGCGTACATGCCCCATCACTGCTTTGTATAGAGCCATAATCCCCCAAATCAACACTATGAGCACCCCCATCTGCTGCAGTCTGTTCATCAATCAAGCTCTCGCTACCATGTCATCTGTGCATACCAGCATGAAATGTCCCCGTGAAGAGCTAACTGTCTGGAAGACTCAAGGGCGAGTCTAGCATATTTGTCTCTAGTAGTATCCCACAAGCTGTGCACACAGGAGACTGATCTGGTAAGAGCCTCAATCTCCATAGGAGGGGCAGCTAGCTCTGCTCAAAGGATGGCGTGGGGTACGGAGGCCTTGGCTCTTATCAATCGAGAGATCATAGATACCAAGGGCCTCTCCATACGTCTCCAACATACCTGGCCTACAGAAGGTCCCCATGTCTGCACGAGAGAGAGAGAGAGAGAGAGAGAGAGAGAGAGAGAGAGAGAGAGAGAGAGAGAGGGGGGGGGGGAAGAAGAAGATCACTTTAACGTCGTGGGAACTTATCCCAAGAGACCTTAAAGATCTATCTGACAAAGAGAGTTGAACTCAAGACCTCTTACTCAAGAGGAAAATCGCAATAACCAATCTACCACACTTGGGTGATAGAGAGGTTGTACCATTTTGCTCCTTGTATTAGCACCCACACACACGCCCACACACACACCCGTGAAGAAAGGTATTTTAACGTCGTGGGAAACTATCCCAAGAGACCTTAAAGACCTATCAGAGGAGGAGAGGTGAACTCAAGACGTGTTATTCAAGAGAGAAATGGCATAACCAATCTACCACACTTGGGTGATAGAATGGTTTTACCATTTTCCTCCTATTCGCGCACGCGCGCGCGTGCGTGCGCACACACACACACACACCCGTGAAGAAGATTATTTTAACATCGTGAGAAACCATCCCAAGAGACCTTAAAAATCCATACGTCTCCAATCATCCTGGCCTACAGAAGGTCCCTGTAACAGACTTGGACACTCCAAGTCAAGAATCAACCGCGACAGCACCAAATAACCACTTCAAAACAATTCACAGATCACAATAGATTTGCACTGGCCCGACGGAGTTCTGTGCCGAGAGATATTGGCCCCAAAGACTGGCGCCCCTTTCGGTATTTCTTTTTGTATTAATCAATCATCAAAGTACAAGAGAGCGGTTAGGGTTTCACTCTCAGACTCTGCGTCCATATGCTCTGAGAAGTGAGGCCCTCACCACTAATTTAAAGATTACAAGGGATGCCCAAAAGCAGAGCCCCAAAAGCTTTTAAAATAAAAAGCATCAGTTCTCTCTCTCTCTTAGAGTCTTTTCTCTTTTTTTTAATTAAAAAAAAGCAAAATTCGCGTCGCTCATCATTTAAAAAAAAAAAAAAAAAAAAAAAAAGCCTCCGCGATTTCCGGAAATTAGGGTTTCTGGCAGAAATTAGGGTTTTTGCTGTCCGCCACGTCATCACTTTGTGACATACCCCCCTCTTGAAAGCATTGTAATCGACCGCGATTACGCCTGCAAAACCGACAAAAGCCATAAACTGTCTTAGCAGACACTGACTGTTAGTACCTACGTACTAGGAACACACATCTAGCACATGTACGAAATCGACAGTCACATCACAGGACATCACCATACATCACAGGACATCACATGACATTCAACATTCATTCGGATCTTAGACCATGATTTATCGGCAATGTAGCTAGCAATCACATCTAGGTCCAATCGGGACCTCATCGATGTCCGATTGACTAACCCCTATTGCAACCATGTCTATTCGAGATCGATCAGACCAAAATGCTGCAGTCATTTCGGCTATCAATTCCTGCACTCACAAGAAGTCAAGCACAAATCAGTATCATTATCAGGAATTCCATTTCATAAAGTCATCCAGCAGAATACTGTCAGCTCTAAGTATCCCTGAAGCTCAAAGAGACATCAGTGACTTTAGTATCAAAATCGAGGCATTTGTTGACAAAGGAGCGGAGTAACTCCCCTCTTATGCATCCCACTGCATCAGATCTTCGGCCAAGCTGAGTTTCTGGGTTCCGTTTGGAGTAGACTATACTAAACCAAAACATCGAGGTAAAGTTTCACAATCCGAGGAGTATCTGCTAGGTCCTCCTCCTCCATCCACTTCGCATCAAATGCAGGAAAGTTCTTGAACTTAACCAAGAACTCTTTCGGACTTTACCTTTCTTCGTATCATTATGTGCCAAAATCTGCTCAGGAACAAGGATCTCCTCGTTTTCTTCCACTTCGGGTTGCTCATCAGGCTCCCCATCATGAGGCACATCACCCTTAACAGGTTTCAAGAGACTCACATGCAATGCATTGTGAATCCTCCAAGTATCTGGCAGTTTCAATCGGAAGGAGACATCATTTATCTTGTTAGTGATCTGGAAAGGTCCGTAGTATTGCATACTAAGCTTTGGAAAAAAGCCTCTCCTTTCCCTTTTTCTTTCATAGTCGTGCCTTCTCAAAAGTAAGAGCACCCAATCATCCTCCTTCAATTTGAAGTCGCGACGATGGTGATCCGCTGCCTTTTTCTGTCGTTCTTGAGACTCCTGCAAAGTCTCGCGAACCTTGACAATAGCCATATCCAAATCTCGCGAATATTCATCCGCTTCAAGTATCTAATCTTTCGTGCTCAGGAAGGATGGAACCTTCGCAGCACTTTCAACAATCTCACATGGCGTCTTCCCCGTCGAAGAGTGTATCGTGTTATTGTAGGCAAATCCCACCAAAGGTAAGTTCTTTTCCCATTGAGTCTTTTGATCCGAGATACATGACTTCAATAAATCTAAAATCACTGAATTGGCAATCTCAAATTGCCCGTCAGTCTGCAAGTGGAACGATGACGAGAACTGCAACCGCGTGCCAATGTTCTCCAAAATTGCCTTCCAAAACAAACTCATAAATCTGGGGTCTCTATCGGAGACAATCGTCTCACACGTGCCATGTAATCGGAAAATCATTGTGATCATTCTGTGTTCTCGAGAGATCAAAAAATGAAATCCATTGCAATACTTTCCCAGGGGTGGGTGGGTATGGGTAAAGGCTATAACAATCCCTGTGCCTTATGCCTGTCAAACTTGACCTTCTGGCATACCAAGCAACTGCGCACAAACTCTTCCACATCCTTTTTGAGTCTCGGCCCAAAGAAGTATCTCTCTACCCCTTTCATGGTGGTAGCAATGCCGCGGTGACCGGTAAAAAGTGGACAGTGGCATTCAGTCATAACCTTATCCCTCAACGGCCGTGTAACGCACAACATAGTCTTTTTCATCAAGTAGCCTTCCGAAGGGAGTATCCAGCTACTGTCTCCCCATCCCGTATCCGTGTGAAAATATCTGCAAAATCTGTATTTGTGGCATACTGATCGACCATATCCTCGAAGCTCCTATGATGTATCGCGGAAACAGCCAACAGAACCAACGGTTTCCGAGACAAAGCATCTGCCACCACATTCTTCTGTCCCTGCACATGGACAATCTGGAAGTGGAACTGTGACAAGATGTTCGCCCACCGCATCTGCTTTTCCGAAAGCTGCTTCTGTGACAAGAAGTAGCACAAACTCTGATGGTCTGTAAAGACAGTAAAATCCGCTCCGAGTAGGTAATGCCGCCACCGAGTAAGAGCATGGATAACCACCAAAAGCTCTTTCTCATAAATCTGTGCTGTCATCTCCGGCCTAGAGAACAAACGGCTCTCGTAAGCTATGACATGGCCTTCTTGCATCAAGACCGCACCCAGACTACGACCACAAGCATCACAGTATACTTCAAATGACTTCTGCAAGTCCGGCAAAGTCAAAATAGGTCCCGTAGTCAATTTCTCTTTCAATGTCCGAAAGGCAGTCACCTCTGTGGGTCCCCACGAAAAAGGTACTCCTTTCTGTGTCAAGGTATGCAAAGGGGAAGCAACCTCTGTAAACTTTCGTATGAACCGCCTGTAGTACGAACACAGTCCCAAGAAGCTTCTAACTTCATGGACATTCCTCAAATCGGGCCAATCACGGATAGTCTCTATCTTGGCCGGGTCCATTTGCACTCGTGCTCTGCTGACACAATGTGTCCCAAAAAGTGTATCTCTAGTAGGGAAAATTCACTTTTCTTTGCATTAATCACTAATGTGTGATCTCGTAATGCCTGAAAGACTTGAAGCACATGATCTCTGTGTTCTGCCTCATTCTTGGAGAAAACAATGATGTCGTCAAAGAAAGTGCCAACAAATAGCCTGTACTCTCGAAAAATCCTGTCCATAATCCGGTTAAATGTCGCAGGAGCATTGGTTAAGCCAAAAGGCATCACCAAAAACTCAAATAACCCAAAAGTCGCCCAAAAAGCTGTCTTGTAGACATCTCCTGGCGCTATCCTGATCTGATGATATCCACTCTTCAAGTCAATCCTGCTAAAGCACGAGGATCCCTGTAACCTGTTGAGTATATCATCGATCCTAGGAATCGGAAATCTGTTCTTTGATGGTGATTTCGTTGAGAGTGCTATAATCGATGCACATTCTCCAAGATCCGTCTTTCTTCAAAACCAACAACACTGAAGAGCAATACGGTGAAGTACTAGGCTGGACAAGACCCTTTTCCAAGAGGTCTTTCACTGGGTTCATAATCTTTTCATTCTGTACTCGGCTCACACGGTAAGGTGGCCGATTCGGTGGCGTGCTTCAGGGTATCAGATCAATGGTCTGATCTTCAGGCCCTCTGAAAAGCAATCGGCATGAGTGTGGAGAAAAATCTTGGCGTTCTTTTGATCAGGTCAAAACATATTCAACCTTTATCCATCGTTCAGTTCTCTTCCAAAAGAATGAGTAAGAAATTGAAGTTCATCAAGTACAATCTCTAAGCCCTTCATTTATCAAAGTCGCTTTCTCGGCCTGCTAGTCAACCACGACGTAGTTCTTGTGGTACCAAGGGATCCTGAGTAGAACGTCACTCGTGTGCCCTGAACACCCCTGTCATTGCAAACAAAGTTTGCCAATGCTCGGTGTAATGGCAACATCCCATCCGGGTGCCAGTCGAACTACCTCCGCCTGTGGCGTCGGTCTGTCAGGCGTAATTCCAAATCGAGCCGCCAATTCCAAGTGAAAAGAAGTTGGCCTTGGCTCCTTCAAAAGAGCTTCCTGATCCTTCACTTTGCCCCAAAAGCGGCAAAGTTTGTACTTTCATTCATTAGATTCGGTGCAAGTCCTACGCCATGTGGTACCAGTTCTGCTTTTCTATCTGCCTTTTCTGCCACGTTCCTCAGCTGCTCTCGAACTCTCAGGCCTGTCGTCGTCTTTATCATTCTGTTCTTTTTGTGCCTTATTAGGGCACTTCGCGGAGATATGTCCATGTTCCCCGCATCCAAAGCACTTCCCCTCTCCAATGAAGCGAGCTCTCTCCTCAGGAGTGAGCTTGCGTCGTGCATCCTTTTTCTCTGGGTTGCTCTTTTTTTCTTTCTACTTTCATTCCCAGAAGTCTGTTCGGCTCATTGTGTCATTTTCTCATCGGTGGGGTAAGTCAGACTGCCAGAGTGAATGGCAAAGCCCTGCTTCGCATGACTCATCAACTCTTGAATAGAAGCTGACTTCTGTTCCAAGCAGTGATCTCGGATCTCTGTAGGTAGACCCAAGGTAAACCGCTCGATCTGTTCTCTGAACGAGATCTTCTTGAATGAAGAGGTGGGTAGAAAAGAGCTCCAGAATCTTTCACAATAAGCATTGATTGTATCTTTCTTGGTCATCCAAAGATGGTTCCAAGCAGCTCGTACATCTCGTTCATATTCTTGCGTCAACCAAGAAGAAATAAAAAGCTTCTTAAATTTCAGCCATGTAACTAGCGTAGTCTTGTTTAAAAGAAGCGTGGACCACCAAGTATGAGCATTCCTCTTAAAGTAAGAGGCAGCTCTCCGAATCTTGGAGTACTCTGAATAGCTTCCTCCCGCGAAAGCAATGTCAAACTGCTGTAAAAAAGACAAAGCCTTCGAAGCATCTGAGTATCCTGAAAAGTATCAAACTTGATCGAGTGGCCACCTTCCTTAAACTCTCGGACTTTCTTGCTTTCATCTTCGAGAAAGTCATACTGGTTGGCTTTGTAGAAATTCTTCTTGTTCGCATAAAAGTTTCCATGATCAGAATCTGAGCTGTCTATAGACAAGTCCTCAATAGAACTGTCAGTCTTTGGGCGAGATGTAGCCTTCTTTTCCTTTTTTCTTGCCCTTTCCGAAGCTTTGTTTCTTGCTTCGCTTTTTACCTTTTCTGTCTTCTTCGCTCGAATTCGAGGAGCTAGAAGAACTATCAGAAGAAGAAGAAGAAGAAGAACTGGGTAGGTCTTCAAATTGAACACGCTTCTTCTGTTTCTTTGCCTTGTCAAAAGTCGACTGACGACCCAAATATCCCGGGAAGTCAGTGCCTTTCTTCTGCTTTTTGCCTTTCTTTTGCACGTCGAAAAGCTGAGCAATCCGTGCATCAACCACGTTCTCCAGTTCCTTCTCCGTATATTTCTTGGAGGCAGAAGGTTTCTTGAGAGCGGGTTTCGGGAGTGGTGTTGTGGTTCTGTGCCACTCCATTTGTACCTCTTCCAAAGAGGTCTGGTTCATATATTTTGCCATCTTCGGGTCCTTGGCAAAATTGAGCATCATCTTTGTTGCATCGCCAATCAATTGACGACGCTCCATCTCTCGTTGCTCCGCTTGAGTAGGCCGAGGCGGGCCATACTCTCTGTCTGAATCTTCGTTGTGATCTCAGCCCGCATCTCCAGATGCAGAGGGAGTCGACTGATCATTGCTTGAAGCCATTGGTGCCGCGGAAAAAAATTCGGGGATCGGATTTCCCGTAGAAGAGAAATCGGCCGTGCTCTGATACCACTGTATCAGACTTGGACACTCCAAGTCAAGAATCAACCGCGACAGCACCAAATAACCACTTCAAAACAATTCACAGATCACAATAGATTTGCACTGGCCCGGCGGAGTTCCGTGCCTAGAGATATTGACCCCAAAGACTGGCGTCCCTTTCGGTATTTCTTTTTGTATTAATCAATTATCAAAGTACAAGAGAGCGGTTAGGGTTTCACTCTCAGACTTTGCGTCCAGATGCTCTGAGAAGTGAGGCCCTCACCACTAATTTAAAGATTACAAGGGATGCCCAAAAGCAGAGCCCCAAAAGCTTTTAAAATAAAAAGCATCAGTTCTCTCTCTCTCTTAGAGTCTTTTCTCTTTTTTTTAATTAAAAAAAGCAAAATTCGCGTCGCTTATAATTTTCAATATATATATTTTTTAATAATAAAAAAAGCCTCTGCGATTTCCGGAAATTAGGGTTTCTGGCAGAAATTAGGGTTTCCGTTGTCCGCCACGTCATCACTTTGTGACAGTCCCCATATTTGCACCCCATACAACATAGCTGAGGCTACTAAAGTATGAGAGAGAGAAATGAAATGAAAATGAAGTGTTATATTAACGTCTTCAAAAGGCCATAATGACCTATGAGACCCGAAAGTTACAAAGTGGTTACTCTGATACAAAGTCAGAGTAACAAAATAACCTAACAACAGTACAAAACAAAGATATCTACTATGGGGTCCTAAGTTGGTCGATGTGAGCCAAGCAGAAAACTGAGCGAAAAAATTGTGCGGCTTGTTGGGATGGCTGAATCACAAGAGATCTAACATCGGTCGTTGGCGAATCTCATCAATTTCTTCCATGGTTAGTAGTCTGACCGGGCGTCATGCATGCCTGGCCAGCGTGCTCCGAATTTTCTGTCGTAGAACCCGTCGATGCCGTGTAGTTCTTCGCAGTTGCGGGCGCCTGGATTTCCCTAGTTCAATCGCTCGGTCAATCAGTGTGCCTCTGGTGTGAGACGAGGGGGAGCTTTGCTGTGGGAATGGCTCTTGCGGCTGTCTCGTGTCTGCTTTGAAGAAGTCTGTGATCCGTCTTTGAGACTGGCTAGCCTCGCCATTCATCAGGCTATCTCCGTGTCTGCGCAGCTCGAGCAAGAACAAACCCAGACATCTCTGATCTTCGTATCCCATGACTCTTGAGAGTGGTCCAAAACCCTCTAAGAACAGGCAGTGGAAGCGACCTCGTATCTCGTAGTAGGCGGGGCAGCGGCATGTATAGTGTAGCTCTATCTCAGGTTCTGTGTTACACAAGGGGCATGTCCTGTCCTCTGTTGGTACTCCGCTATATCTCCCAGTCTCAATCCGCAACTGGTGAGAAGATGTGCGTAACTGGCCAATAGCACATCGTATCCCATGAGACAAGTGGGTATCCGTGTATCTGGGTCTCGCCACAAAACCATCTTCCGTAAGATGGAGAAGGTGGTCTCTGTAGAAAGCCATCTTTGTGCCCAATTCCTGTGCTGGTTGTATCCATGTCCTCCTGGTGTCTAGCTGGGTCAGGTCTTGGCGGATGAGCTTGGTGATCTCTGACTGTGTAAGAGTGAGAGATGGTGCATCCAATGAGTAATGGAATGGTGGCAGCCTGTCTATGCTGAACCCATGTGCCTGAAACCATGATGTCATCTCCCCATACCAGCATGTTGTATCTCCTTGTATGGCTAACTGTCGAGAGGATTCAAGTGCTATGCGAGTATATCTGTCTCTAGGAAGTTCCCATGTGCGGTTTATGAAGGAGACTGATCTGGTGAGCGCCTCCACCACAAGTGGGGGGGCCGCTAGCTCTGCTCGGATAATGGCCCGTGGTACTGATGCCTTGGCTCTAATGAGCGGCGAGATCATAGAGACTAGAGGTTTCTCCATGTTCCCCCAGCCGTCTGAGCGACCCGGCCTCCCGTGGTGATCCAGTGAAGGTCCCCATATCTCGGTTCCATAGAGCATTGCTGAAGCCACCAAGGTGTCAAAGAGCCAGAGCTTCGTCCGGGGCTCCTGAAACTGAACCTGCGAACACATCCTCTCCAATCTACCCAATGCTGCGTGGGCTCTAGTAAGTCTGGTCTTTGCTGCTCTTCTGAGTGAGAATGCAGGTCCGCTAAACACCAGTCCAAGGTAAGTGTAAGCGTCTGTGTACTCCACAGTCTCCTGGCCGTATGTGAATGTAGGTGCTGACCTCCGGATCCACTGTGGGGTGGTGTTAAACACCATAACCTTGGTTTTACCCAGGTTGACAGACAAAGCACTTTCGTGGGCAAATGTATGTAAAGCATCCAATTGACGTTGCATTCCTCTGGGGATTCAGAGATCAACACTATGTCATCAGCGTATAACAAAAGTGGAATCCATGTCCCTGCCAACTGAGCACCTTTATCCCCATCGCTGCCAATGTAGTTAGAAACCTTATCCACATACATACCGAAAAGAGTAGGGGAGAGCGGGCAGCCCTGCTTCACCCCAATAGTGGAGTGAAACGGTGTAGAAAGTCTCTCCGGGGTGCGTACATGCCCTACTACTGATCTGTACAATGCCATGATCCCCCAAATGAGTTCTGTGGGTACTCCCATTTCCTGTAATCTGCGCATCAGTCTAGCTCTGGGTACCGTGTCGAAAGCTTTGCGGAAGTCCACAAAGCTACAATAGATCCGTCTCCTATGAGATCTGCCTTCCTCGATGATGGCCCTGAGTGTTAGGATATGGTCAAGAGTAGAGAAGCCTCTCCTGAATCCTGCCTGCCCAGTTGCACGTATCTCTGCCCATCTACTCCGGTGCTCAAGAATGGATGCATACAACCGTGCCAGTGTGTGCCCAATCATAATAGTGCGATAATTCCCAGGCTCCATGGGGTCTCCTGATTTGAAGATAGGTACGATCGTAGATAGGCTCCAAGTGTCCGGTAGGCCCTCACACATGGCCCGGTTAAACATAACTGCTAGAAGCTCTGCTAGTAGGTCTTTGGCATGCATGAAATGCTCAGCGACTAGGCCATCATGATCATATGCTCTCCCAGTCTTCATCCTGTCAATAGCTTTCTTCACCATCTCAGCGTTGAAAAAGACACATGCATGTGGGCATGGATCGGGGGGGTTGGGGAGGGCCGGCTGTCCAGGTACTGTGTACAAAGATGATGCGTACTGACCCCATGTCTTTGTGGAGGAAATAGCAGGGGGGGGGGGGGGGAGTGCTCATGAAAGAGCCGCCACGCCTCACGCGAGTCCTGACTCAAGAATAGCTGATATAGATCCTGCTCGAGTCGAGCCAAAAAAGCCCTCTTCTTTCGCCGCACCAAGAAGTCAATTTGTGACTGTCTGTGAGTGATGTCCCCCAATAGCACCTCCCTCTGAAGTCTGGCTCTAGTCTGGCGGCACTCCTCATCGTACCGGCTGTTCTGAGGCATGCTCCCCGATCGGCGGCTCTGCTCAGGTTGGGTGTGTGGGTAGGCTTCTGCTGCTGCCTCATGTAATGTCTGTGTCAGTATAGTAGTTAGCTCCTCCAGAGGTCGCCTAGGGTCCTCAGTGCATAGGCGTCTGTAGATTCCGCCCATGTATACAGAATCCGTCTCCCGTGTGAATGTGTAGCGAGTAGGGGCTGCTACTCGTGGCCTGTGTGCTACACTGAACTGGAAGGAGATGGTCATTGACACCAGAGCATGATCCACTGCCACCCCGACCGGTCTGGGCCCAACTGTGAATCCTGGATACTGGAGATGTGATTCGGCTGTGCCATGACATAGTCCACTGTGCTGGCTCCATGTCTGTGTGGGAAGCATGTAAATCCTCCCGCAGCAGGAAATCTCTGTAGGCCGTTCAAGATGGCCAATCCATGTGCAGTGCCCATGTCTATCAGGTGTCGCCCATACTCAGTATATTCCATATCGTGTGATAGTCTGGAAAGGCCCGTCTCTACAACATCTAGCTCTCTTAGCATCTCCTCTGAAGTATCATAAAACACTGCCTGGTGATGGGCAGTCCTAGCATTGAAGTCCCCTAGGATGATAATGTCACTGTCCCTAGAGAACTCCCATATGTCATCATCCAAAATAGAGAAAGGGGACTGTCCTCTGGGTAATGCATAAACTGATGTACTCGGGGGAAAGTAGCAAATAGCTAGATAGAGGTATCTGTCTGTCTTTGCTTTCAGTCTCACCCACATGTACCTAGCCTGCTCGTCCTTGCGGGCTATATGTATCAGTGGCTGCAGATCCTCTCTAAATAACACTGCCACTCCTCCCGAGCCCCGCCCTCTCTGCTCTGAGCGTGTCTCCAGTCTATAGGCTGTCTCCCACCTGTATCCGCTGATGTGAGGCATGGATTGCCCAGGGGTCCGGTGTGTCTCAGAGTAAAAGATGATGTCTCTTCTAGTAAAGCTATCCTCAAAAGCACCCACATCAAGACGTATAGATCCATTGCAGTTCCATGCAGTTACTTTGAGTGTGGTCCCATAAGTCTCGCACTGTCATGTGGAGCGTCGCTCTAGTATCACCACTTTTCCGTCTCTGTAAAAAGCGATCTTGCCTTTTCCCCTTGCCGCTCTAATCTCCGGCATTACTTCCTGCATATGAGCGATCTGCGAGAGGGTGAGATCATCCCTGAGAAAGATGCCAGTCTCTTTAAGAGTTGGTCTTTTCTTCAAGAATGACTTCTTTGCTTCCATGGAGGGAAAACGGAGGATGAGTGCTCTTTCTTTTGAGGTTTCTCCACTGCTTCCATTTTTCTTTATGTTGCCCACTCTCCATGCCCTTGTGTGCGTCGACTCATGAATCCCCATCAAGGCTGTGAGTTCTTTTACTTCTTCGTCCACATTGCCTTTGTCTTTAAGACCGCAAATTCTCACATGTAAAGCGCGCACCCTTCTCCTCTGCTCCTCCTCTAGTGTCTGATTAATGATGTTGTTGGGTGTGGACGTGGGCGTTATCTCCTTGCCTTTTCCTTTCTTGGCCACCTTGATCCATTTCTCGGCTTTGTCCGCCTTCTGTTGAGTTTTGGTAAGAACATCCACCCAAGAAGTCATCATTTCTTTGTGGTGCTCTTCTCCCTCTTTGATGGCCCGTACTTGTTCCTTGATCGTGTTGATTTCTTCGATTACTGAGGGTTGCAGTTCACCCTCTTCCAGTGTGTTTCTTGATCGTGCTTCGGCGAGATCTTTCTTGAGTTACGCGATATCTTCCTCTTGGGTCGTCACTCGTTCTTCCAGCGTGCTTATCTTGCTCTCTTGGATCAGCACGCGTCCTTCGAGCATGTTTATTGTGCCCCAGAGATTGCGGTTCATTTTGGTAATGGTCTCCGTCATTTCCTCTTTGCATTTTTGAATGGCATCCTCCAGAGTGTCGGCTTTATCTTTCATCGTCCTCATGCTTGATCGCCGTCCGCAAGGGAGTTAGATGTACGTGTGCACCCACCCTAGCAGCGGGCGCGGCAGCTGGGCGAGTGGGGGGGTCGTCCGCAAGGGAGTCAGTAGGTGTACGTGTGCACCCACACTAGTGGCGGGTGCGGCGGGTGGAGCACGAGGCGGTATGGCGAGGGAGGGATAGCAATAGTTACAGACGGGAGAGAGGGAGGGGGGGGGGTGGGGCGGAAAAAAATAAAAATAAATAAATAAATAAATTTTAAATGACTTCCTACGCGTAGAAGAAGGTCATCCTACGCTTAAAAGAAAAAAGGGGACACGCTACGCGTAGTAGAGGGGGAGACATGCTACGCGTAGAAGAAGGGGGGGTGGGGGGGGGCATCCGGCGGGGCTGCAGGCGGGCATAGCAGCGTGCGAAGAGCACGGCAGCGCGGGAGCTTCCGATGAGAGCAGCGCGTGGGAGCGGGGGTGCAGAGGCAGCGGGCGGGGGCGGGGGGTGCAGAGCGCGCGAGCAGAGGCAGCGAGCTTGCAGCGGGCGCGCGCGAGAGAGAGAGAGAGAGAGAGAGAGAGAGAGAGAGAGAGAGAGAGAGAGAGAGAGAGAGAGAGAGAGAGAGAGAGAGAGAGAGAGAGAGAGAGCGATGAAATGAAATGATATATTAACGTCTTCAAAAGGCCAAAATGACCTATGAGACCAAGCTTTTACAACATAGTGAATCTCATACCATGTCTGGAATAAAAAAGAACTGAAACAAAAATACTACTACTACAAGCTAGGACTGTATGGATGTGCCAGCTAATACAAAAGGTGCCCAGTACAATGTGTAGTACAATGAGAGAAGAGGGGGGGGGGGGATATGGATATGGTAGAGATCCATCCTCATCTGCACTTTGTGTCACAAGGCGGGCACCATGTGCCAATAGAAAAGAACAGATTGAACAGGCTTTGAGCACTTCAATAACAAGTGAACTGAGAGAGAGAGAGAGACGACACGCGACACGGAGTGGCGGAATTCCACCCCAGAGAGTATTGGCCCCAAACCTTGGCGCCCCTTTCGGTATTTCTTTATATTGCATCATCAAAGTACAAGCTGGTACTACAGACTCTGCACCTTCTCCAAGAAGCATGCTAGAGAATGAGCCCTAGCCTCATATTTAAAGGCCCTTGGCCTAAAAAGCAGTTTACATGAAAAGCTTTCAAACTCAAAAGCTTCTGGTCCAAAAAGTAGTTTACATGAAAAGCTTTCAAACTCAAAAGCTTCTGGTCCAAAAAGCAATGCCAAAAGCTGCCAGCATAAATCACGGAAATTTGTACAGCCTGCCACGTCATCATGCCAGCGCAATTTTCGAAAATCAGCCCCGTTGTTGCAGTTTTAGGGTTAGGTTTCCAGAATTAGGGTTTGTAGGTTTTAGGGTTAGGGTTTTTGGAATTAGGGTTTCAGCAGTTAGGGTTTTTGGTAGAAATTAGGGTTAGGGTTTTCTGCTCTCGGGCAACCACGTCATCACTTTGTGACACTTCTTGTGTTACTTGTTCTTCTTAGGGTTTTAGGCTCCTCGGCCACATCTGTAAGTTGGCTCCATTCTTTAGGCTTTGACACGTCAGCAGTTTGTTACATCTCCCCTTCTTGAAAGAGAGTAATCGTCCTCGATTACAGCATATTTGCAAAACAACTCAAGTTAGCTCAAAAATTTCCGAGGGACAATCAATTTGCTCTTTTGATCAAGGAGTTAGCTTCTCCTTTCGACTGTTTTGATCAAGGAGTTAGCTTCTCCTTTCTGCTCTTTTGATCAAGGAGTTAGCTTCTCCTTTCGTCCAGATCGGAACTCTTGATATTCCGGCGTAGTAAAATTAGCCATCACACCCAGACCGTACTGATCTTCCACGGGTGTCTTGATGCACTAAAATTACATACCCAGGTAATCTCATCCAATTAGGAATATTTAGTAATTGGCACATCACAATGCAACACAAATGCTTACATATGCATGTTACAAGACACAACAAATAGCGCCGCTGAGCACTCCCCCGAGACAAACGGTCTGCGGTATGAAGCTACTCAACGACTACCTCGTCACTCCCCCCGCAAATAACCTAAAAAGGTCCGGGCCATGAGCTCAGTGGGCTGGACAACCAAACGCTCCCCAGACCGCAGTTTGCGTCGCTCGGAGGTTCAAGCATACAACCAAACGCTCCCCAGGCATTGGCCTGTGTCGTTCGGAGGTTTTCTAGCATACAACGAAACCCTCCCCAGGCATCGGCCTGCGTCGTTCCGAAGTTCAAACAATACCAAAACAGTATTTCTCACTTCTCCACCCGGGAGTAAAATCACCAATCAATGAAACGAGTATTGAAACCAGAGTCAAACATTTCAAATTGGCACCAAAACAGGTTCAAAACAGATACCATCCATTTCAAACAGATTCCAAACAGGATCACCAAACAAGATCAAACAGAACTCAAACTTAAAAAGCAATCTCGACATTAATCGAGCTCGAAAAGTCGACTGACTTTTCATCTTGAAACCTGCTCCAAAAATTAGGGTTAGGTTCTTTCCATGAGGTCGTAGCCGAGCATAGCATGGTCCATCAACTCTTGGGCAAACAATGTTTCTTTAGCGGCGATGGTAGTCCCAAGAGATAGCAATCACACCGAACCTCCAAGGTCATCTGATCGTGAAGAGACATCTACTGAGAGATGTCGAGAAACTTCAAGTTATAATCTGCTAGGGTTTCCATAGCAAGCATTTCAGGATACCCCACTCTGCCAGAAGTTGCACTCTGAAGGAAGATGTCAGAATCCATATAACTTCGGGAAAAAATTTTCTTGAAAGCTTGGCAAGGTACTTGGAGTATGCTGCTTGGTAGTTGTAGACATCAACATCTGCATGGCACTGCCTAAAACAGTGACTTGAAACAAATCTTGGATCCTTCTTTTGCAAGTGATCTTAATGGCTTATGCCCTGTAAGACATGAGCGGTGAAGCTAGGAGAGCACCCGATGCGCGATGAAGTAAGGGTGGGAGTGGCTAACAAGATCTCTCAAATAAAATTCCAATGATCCCTCAAATAAAATTCCAGTAGCTCTGTCTGCTCTTTTGTAGGACCGGTATGCTTTCAGAAAAGCACACGCCTGATGCTCTGATACCACTGTCACAAGGCACGCACCACGTGCCAATAGAAAAGAACAGACTGAACAGGCTTTTAGCACTTCAATAACAACTGAACTGAGAGAGAGAGAAATGAAACGAAATGAAATGTTATATTAACGTCTTCAAAAGGCCAAAATGACCTATGAGACCAATCAGTTACAAAATAGTGAATCTAATACCATGTCTGGGTACAAAAGAACTAGAAAAGAACTAGAAGTGGAACAAAATACTACTACTACTACAATCTAAAACTACGTGGGTGTAGCAGCTGATACAATAGGTACCCGGTAAACTGGATGTAACAGTGTGTGAAACAAAGATGGAAGAAATGGTGAGGATCCATCCTCATCTGCACTCTGGATGTCGAGAGAGTATGGCTCGAATCTTCTGTTGTAGTCTCCGTCGATGCTGTGTAGCTCCTCTCCTCAGTCGCGGTCGTCTGTATCTCTGTAGCTCCAATGCTCGGTCGATGAGAGTGCCAGTAGTGGTCGAATGAGTGTGGGACGAGCTCTGCAGTGGTGGCTGCTCCTCTGGCTGTCCCATATCTAGTGAAAAGAAATCTGTAATGTGTCTCTGGGACTGCCTCTCTCTAGCTCTCCCCAGTAAAGTGTCTCTATACCTGTGTAACTCAAGTAGATATAGTCCAAGACATCTCTGATCCTCATAACTCATGACCCTAGATAGAGGACCAAAACCCTCTCTGAATAAAAGAGAGAGAGAGAGAGAGAGAGAGAGAGAGAGAGAGAGAGAGAGAGAGAGAGAGAGAGAGAGAGAGAGAGAGAGAGATAGAAAAGAACAGACTGAACAGGCTTTTAGCACTTCAATAACAACTGAACTGAGAGAGAGAGAGAGAGAGAGAGAGAGAGAGAGAGAGACGACACGCGACACGGAGTGGCGGAATTCCACCCTAGAGAGTATTGGCCCCAAACCTTGGCGCCCCTTTCGGTATTTCTTTATATTGCATCATCAAAGTACAAGCCGGTACTTTAGACTCTGCACCTTCTCTAGGAAGCATGCCAGAGAATGAGCCCTAGCCTCATATTTAAAGGCCCTTGGCCTAAAAAGCAGTTTACATGAAAAGCTTTCAAACTCAAAAGCTTCTGGTCCAAAAAGCAATTCCAAAAGCTGCCAGCATAAATCACGGAAATCCGTACAGCGTGCCACGTCATCATGCCAGCACAATTTTCGGAAATCAGCCACGCTGTTGCAGTTTTAGGGTTAGGGTTTCCAGAATTAGGGTTTGCAGGTTTTAGGGTTAGGGTTTTCAGAATTAGGGTTTCAGCAGTTAGGGTTTTTGGAATTAGGGTTTCAACAGTTAGGGTTTTTGGAATTAGGGTTTCAGCAGTTAGGGTTTCTGGCAGAAATTAGGGTTAGGGTTTTCTGCTCTCGGGCAACCACGTCATCACTTTGTGACACTTCTTGTGTTACTTGTTCTTCTTAGGGTTTTAGGCTCCTCGGCCACATCTGTAAGTTGGCTCCATTCTTTAGGCTTTGACATGTCAGCAGTTTGTTACACTCTGAACGTCGAGAAAGTAGAGAGAGAGAGAGAGAGAGAGAGAGAGAGAGAGAGAGAGAGAGAGAGAGAGAGAGAGAGAGAGAGAGAGAGAGAGAGAGAGAGAGAGAGAGATCTTTTTATGTCTATGAGAGGATGAATTCAGCCTATGAAACAAATCAAATATACGTGTGTGTGTCCTCCATCTAGAGGAAAGGACAAAAGTACAAAGTAACAAGCGTCTTCTAGAGGCTGAAGTTGGTCTATTAGACAGAATCCTCCGAGTATCCTGAGATGAGGACAAAAGTGCTGAAAATAAACATGCTTTAAAATTGAATAGATTGATGTGGATTGCACTCGAGGGGTGTGTGCGTGTATGGAAGATGAAGGGGATGGAGCTCTACTATTAATGGGTGTGAAACTATTTGTGTAGGGGAGTACAACCATGACATGGAAGAGACTAGCTAGCTCAATCTGGTACCAAATTGAGGGAGGAGGATGTTATGCATGGATGGACAGGGAATGAAGAGTCCCTGCAGTAAGAGAGAGACCATTAACGCTCTACAAGGGCAACCCAGCCATGGGTGGGTGGGCAGGGTGCCCTACCACCCCATGTCAGACCCACTTCGAGGGAAAATAAACGAAATAATCCCACCATTAGGTGGCCTGTAATGAGTACAGCCAACAACTGCCAGCCCACCAAGCTGGGCACTACATGATGGTATCCATGACCATAGATGAGAGATATACCTCACTTCCGGCCATGCACAGCCACATGAGTTCACCTTCACTCACTATAAGCCACTCCTAGGAAAAACCGAGATGCCTACACAGCTGCATTTAGGAGGGGATAAATAAGCTAGAGGGTATGCAAGGCTGCTCTATCGAAGAGTGTTGTGGGAAAGAATATGAGAGCCTCTGCCATGGTTGGCTAAGGTTTCACCAGCTATGATGTATGCCTTCAATATGGACTGTAAGGTGATTGATTGAATGATTGCTAACGCATACTTGGTGGTTTCCAGAAACAAACCATGGGTTTCATGCATTTTGTGTGAGCAGGATTTTTCTCAAGTATTTTGTCCTGTTTTCGTGTTTTTAAGGTGTTTATTTTGGTGCACATTAGTTTGTGTTGAAGCTTTAAGAAATTTTATTTGAAGGAACTTTCGAGGCATCTTTACGTTTGGTGGATGCAGTTAGGATGATACCAGCTAAAGTTTTTGTTTGTTTTGTTTTCCAACCTCAGGAGATGAGATGGCTCGAGTCATTTGGCACATGATTAAAGACAAGGTGTGAACCCGACAATTTTTTTATAAAGATGGGTCCAAGCTCGAAAGTCATGTTCGCTCTTTCTTTAATGGAAATTTCAACACAGTTTTTCTAGAGAAGCGCACGGCACCTCTTTGTAAAAATTTGATTATTGTAGCCCACTTTGAAGATCTTAAGGATAAGTCTTCATAAAATATAAGGCGCTAAATGTCTTGTTGGTGAGGTGAACCTGTTGAATATGCTCACAATTTGAAAGAAATTCTTAAAAGTTCATCAGCACGAAATTTAGTGTTAACCTCATACTTAATTAGGGCTCATCTTTCAGATCTTCGACTTAATTACAATCATTTAAATTTCTACAAAACTCGATTGCCGCAATTTTTTCAAGAAGTACTGAAATTTTTTCCCTCGAAAAAAACTGACATGGAGAAGTAATGTATTGGGATTTTTAAATAACTTTTAGATCTTTGTTTAAACAGTTGATACTTCCTTTTGTGGATATTGATCTGAAATATTATGACCTTGGGATCCTCAACCGAGATGCTACAAGTGATTCTGTAACAGTTGAAAGTGCAAAGGCTACTCTTCAGTAAGTACATGGTGCTAATCTGACGTGCTGGCATGATGTGCATGTGTACTTTTCTAGACTTTTCTAAAAGGCATAGTCCTCATTCAAAATTTTAAACTCACAATTTTGTTGTTCTGTTTTAGCTTCACTGTTATCTCAGCTAGTTTGAACTTTTGTTACAGGTATAATGTAGCTGTAAAGTGTGCAACTATCACCCCTGGTAGGCAGATTGAATTTTGTATGGCTTTGCTGTTTGAAGGATGATATTGAGAAAATCTGTTTCTGGCTATTCTTCCTTAGACGAGGATCGTGTAAAAGAATTTCATCTTCAAGCTATGTGGAAAAGCCCTAATGGGACCATTCGCAACATTCTAAATGGTAGCAGCTCTAACATTATTTTTCCTTTACTTAATTTGTTACCTCTATTTTAATCAGAAGCTTCTAGTAAATTTTTGGGTAGAAAATTTTAATTTTGTGGCTCTTTTTCTATGTTATCAAGGAACTGTATTTCGCGAACCTATAATCTGCAAAAATGTTCCAAGGTTGATTCCAGGTGAGAAAACTGCAGTGTTTTAAGATTAGTTCTTTGATACTTGTAAGTTTGATGATGATGTTGTGGATATAATGCTTTGTTAGGATGGACAAAACCAATATGCATTGGAAGACATGCTTATGGAGATCAATATCGCTCCACTGATACAGTTATCAAGGGTCCAGGAAAGCTAAAACTCGTCTTTGGTAAGTGGACCTCTCCATATATGCCATACTAATTTTCTGAAAATTATTTCACATGCAAACAAAAAAATTGGATGAGGTTTGCTATTGTCAGTGAGGGTCTGTTTGGTAAATCATCGAAACCAGCTGGCCTCTCAAGAATAGGTGATGAACTAACAATAGACTTCAAACATGAACTTAAAAGAGCTCGAAACTTCAAAAGACTTGTGCACACAAGCAAAGAGGGGCACACCTCTCTCTTGTTCGGAGCACAATCTGGTTACAACTGACAGGCTGGCTTCTTATACATAGGGCTGGTTTCTAAAAGAAACTACTCTTGTGAGGTGCACAATTTGAAAATTCACATTTGTGCATGTTTGTACTGCATATTTCCGTTGGATGCATGCAAACCTGCTTTACAATTCTCTCCATGAAATTAGAAATCTAATGTGTGCATCAAGGTTAATTTGCAACTGTAGACGTTCGTTTCTGTAACAGTTTTCACTAGTTTTATATTGGGCCGTTACTTTGTTTTAAACAGTTTCAGAAAAAGGTGGTGAACCAATCGAGCAAGAAGTTTTCAATTTCACCGGTGCTGGTGGTGTTGGATTAGCCATGTATAATACAGATGAGGTATTGACAATATGACCTAAGTATGTGACGTTAACATAGAGATTTTAACAAATCATTGACTGGGTTTTTGGGGTTTTTTGTGAGAGAGACTGCTTTTTTCCAATTTTATGACGTCCTTAAAAAAATTGGGAGGGTCTTCTGATAAAAGCTTTATTTTTTTGTGTTTGTGCTTATTTATTTGTAGTTATGATATACTTAGTTATATTTCTTATTACAAAGAAGTAAATAAGCCCTTCTTGTTATCTTTCCATCATATATAAGTGATGGCAGTGCTCCCACAGCTGAGGGAAGGGCCGGTCCGTACAACTTTGGAAGGGGATGGATGGAGGGTGAGGGAGAAGCGAGGGATTGGGGCTAGAGGGGACGACGAGGGGTGAGGACTCCATGGGCGAGGGATGAGAAGCGAGGGGTTGGGGCTAGAAAGGAGGGCGAGGGGTGAAGACATAGTGGAGGAGGGACGGGGGTTGGGAGGTGAGGGGCAAGGGGCAAGTGGGTAAAGCCTACTGCAAGGTGTGAGGGGCAAGGGGTTGGGAGGTGAGGTGTGAGTCGGTTAGACTTAGACGTAAGGAGGTCAGGGGCAAGTGGGAAGGGTGGGGCGTGGGGCGAATGGTAAGAGAAGAGTGGTGACAAGGTGGGTGGAGAGAAATCCACCATGACTTGTATACTGCATCTGCCCTACCAGCCACAAATCCATGTTGGCCTTTACCAGCCATAACGCATGTTAACCTATGGACAGCTTTGGCTCCACCAGCTAGAAAATCCCACTTTTACTTTGCATATCTGCATTTCTAATTGTTTCCTCAACGGTATGTTGTCAATTAGAATAGCAGCTTGTTAGATGCAGCGGAATTGAGAGAATAGGTAGAATTGAGCAATCAAACTTTCATAGTCCTTTGTTCTTTCCTTGCATTATTGAGGTTCTTTTTAGTTACTTGAAAGAGAGAGTCAGAGAGATGGGGTAGAGATGTGGAGAGATAGAGAGAGAGGGGAGGCAACGCACCGATCGGGTCCCAATGGTAGTTTTCCCATATGGCAAACACTTACGGGTATGGAAGTACAAAAAAAGTACGGGTCTGACCCCCCTCCCGATAAAGATTCTTTATGTGTTTTTGGAGCATGTTGTTGACATGACGTATGGAATGTTTTGCCGGGGGGGGGGGGGGGGGGGGGGGGGGGGAGGATCTTTATAACAATTGAAATTGATTAAGTGAGACAGTGGTGACTAAACAGTGGGGATCTTGGAATCCACGATGAGGAGCAATTTCACCTCCGAATGGGGAATGTTGCTGCGGTAACTCCTCAAGACAAGGCACCTCTGGGGCTGATTGGATGCACCTTTGGATCCTTCTCGATATGGGATTGCGGATGGCCACCAAGGGGTAGATATGGGCGCTCCCGCTATGAGAGGAATAAAGGGCTGAAAACGCAGATCTTGACGATGCCGATGATGGACAGCAATGGGAGCACTTGATGTTGGCGAGGGAATGGCCAAGGAGAGGCTCGATGGGCTACCAAAGTACCGGACCGTAATGGAGATGGCTAGCGAGTGCAAATCCGCGCCGTCCGGCGAGGGAAGGACTAAAATCTGAAATCGCTAGGGCTGATCTTGAAGGATGGGGTGGCGATAGGGCTGAAATTTGCAAGCGCTGGCTGATCTCTGCTGCGAATGTCAAGGCTGATGGCTGGCTGCAGAAAACGCTAAGGCTGAATGCTCCAAAATGTTGGCTGCCCTTAGTGCTATCTCCACTTGTGATCAAACGCTAGGTTGGATGCTCCCTTTAAAGGTGAGGTTTATTGGTTATAAAGTTTGACTAGGGCTAAGTTTTTGGGTGAAATTGTCGCACAGCTGCCGATTCAGGAATCCGATTGATGTGGGGAATGGCTCATTGGATTCCACTAACTTAAAACTACATGAACTTCATGCCAGATGCCCACCACAATGTAACAACATCTGGCAAAACTCTTGTACAATCCCTTCATGCAAGAGGGTTCCAAAACTGGAAAACCTAATCTAATGGACTCGTTCAGACCTGCAGGTCGTGCGAACAGGCTCACGAAAATGCCGGTACTTATCCTCCTAGGATCTAGACACTCCTATCTAGGGAAAGGTGGAAATCTAGCTCCAGAAGTCGATGAAGCATGGCCACGTGGCACACAGAGCTATGTGCACGTGTTTTTTTTCCAAGAAAAAGATCCTTCCATTAGTTAATAAAATTGCCCAACGGCTACAAAACCACCTTTGCGAGAGAGGGCTACATCAGAAATATGGGGAGACTCTCCCAGTGAGAAAACGAAGTATGTACAATGAGGGCGAGATCAGGAGATGGGAGGAGAAAAGAGCCACACTGGTGGCCGGTAGTGCCATCTAGGCACGCCGTGAACCAAGGTGAAGAAAGGCCTTGGATGTCAGAGTCCATGCGCTCACATGTTGACGTGGCTTCTGTATAGATTTCACAAATTGCGCTGATTGCTTTGTGGCAATTTTTGGGACCAGATGCTGTTGGGACAATTTGCTTTTGAGTTTAATTGCTTTTGGGGCATCCCTTGTAGAATAAATAGACCCTTGGGGCCTCACTCTACAGAGCTTCTGGACATAGAGTCTGAGAGCAAAGGTCCCTCGAGTGTTGTACTTGCTCAGGCATTAATATAAAAATAAATATCGAAAACGGCGCCAGATTTTGGGGCGAATATCTCTAGGCACCGAACTATGCCGGGCCATGTCGACTCAATTTGTAGTGATTCTCTCGTGTATCGTGCCAGATCTCCTACTTTGGGTGCCCAAGCATGTATTAGTGGTATCAAAGCATCAGGTGTGTGCTTTTCTCAAAGCATACCGGTCCTATCAAAGAGCAGACAGTGCACTTGGACACTTTGGTAATTGTTATTGAAGAATCTTCGTGACTTGACCCCGGACTTATTAGCAACTCCCACCCTTACTTCATCACACACTCGCCCGTCTTTATCACTCTGTCTTACAGGGCATAAGCCATCAAAAACCCAAGAGTACACATGGATTTTCACGAAGAATCTGATAGAGATAACATCTCTTGGTGGCTAGGCAAAAAAAAGTTGAAATCCGGCTCCGGAATTGAAGAACAAAATGAAGAATAGGGCAAGTTTTCGGCAAGGAAGTTTGCTAGAAGACCTTTAATAATCTCTTCACCGGTTGAGAATTTGGATATGCGATAGAAAGCAAAATTGATCCTCTCAACAAGCTCTACGCATTGACATGAACAAATCTCATATCCAACAACTTTGGAAAATTAGGGTTTTTGCAAAAAAATTCAGAATGTGTGGAATTAATGTTTTTGGAAGCTCTTGTTATTTGTGTGCAGATAACTACTAGGAGCGAGGAGCATGCTTATGAAAGCATTGGAAGCATGGAGCCAACCAGGTGAACCAGTTGCTTGAAATTTTACCTGTTTTGCAAGTGAAATCGAGGATGACATGGCAAGGAATTTGCATCTGAAAGCAATCGGGAGCGACGGCAGCTCAGAAATGAATCCATCGATTCAAGATAATACTCATGAATTTTGTTTGAAATTTGAATGAGTGATGACGATGAATGATTCTAGTACATCAAGATTCCCATATGAATGAGATGATTGGATGTTGTGGTGAGCGCATCAAGTTTTTGTAGGATGGGATGGCTACACAGGGATCTAGGTGCATCAAGACTTTTGGCGGATGAGATGACTAGACTAAATGATCGAAACACTGTGTTAGTATGAACTAAGTGTGTGAATGAAGAACTTTGAAATAGGAATTTCCGAAAATGATTTCGATTTATGAAATGAATTTTTTAATGGAAGAACTTGCTATTTGTGTGCAGATAACAAGTGAAATCGATGATGATGACAAATTGGGAGCAACAACCGCTCCAAAATGAACCCGACCACGATCATGAATCTTGAATGATAATGATCATGATGAATGATTGAATGGAACTGTTGTGAGCGGCGGCGCATCAAGAGTTCTCGAGGGATGAGATGGCCACACAACTAGAACGGAATGATTGAAACACTTTGTTCAGTATGAACTAAGTGTCTGATTGATGGATTGGAATTCCTGGAAATGATTACTCACACATGATAGTGTTTGAGTGCAGATGGAATGATTGACGAAATGACTGTAGCATTTCGGTCTCAAGAAATCTATGGACATGATCGCAATATGGGATTAGTTAATCCGACATCAATGAGGTCTAGTGTGGATCTAGATGCGATTGCTAAATACGTTGCTAGGAATAATGGTCCTAGATCAGAATGGATTCTATGTGATGATCTGAATGTGATGTGAGTGTCGTTTTTGTACAAGTGTTACATTTGTGTCGTCTAGTCCGTCGGTACTTAGAGTTAGTGTCTAGTGAACTGATTTACAGGCGTAATCAAGGGCGGTGACAATTCTTTCAAGAGGGGGATATGTCGCAAATTGATGATGTGGCAGGAATACGTGGACATCTGTACGGAGAGGTGATCTGGATAGCTGTACGGACAGATGGCGTGGTAGGTTGTATGACAGACCCGCCATTCACGCTGATAGGTGCCACGTGGTAGTAGTACGGATTTCCGCATTATGCACTGACATGCTGATGTGGTTGCTCTACAGATTTCCGCAATTTGTGCTGATTGCTTGGTGGCAGTTTTTGGGACCAGATGCTTTTGGAGACTCTGCTTTTGAGTTTAACTGCTTTTGGGGCATCCCTTGTAAGAATAAATAGACCCTTGGGGCCTCACTCTGTAGAGCATTTGGACATAGAGTTTGAGAGCAGAGGTCCCTCGGGTGTTGTACTTTGCTCAAGCATTAATATAAAAATAAATACCGAAAGGGACGCTAGATTTTGGGGACAATACCTCTGAGCATGGAACTACGCCGGGCCATATCGACTCAAGCTTAAAGTGTGATAAAGTTGTGAAGTATTTTTCAGTGATTCTCCCGTATGTTATGCCAGATTTCCCACTTGGGGACCGGGGTGCCTAAGTTTGTAACAATCCGCTCGGTGGACGGACTTCAAGGGCCGTCCGTATACGGGACTCGAGCACAAATCTGGTGAAGGGACAACTCCTACCAGGCCTCCCCCTTGAAGAAATCCTTTGACCACAAGCTTCCCAAGGAGGGCTCTACTCTGCCGTGCGGGGTCGATGATCCCCAGCCCTCCCTGAGAACATGGTAAAGTAATGACTTGCGAGGACACTTTGGCCCGGACTGACTGGGTGTCACGCCGTAACCGCATAAAGTTCGCGATCAGCCTCTCCAGCAGCCTAATGCAGGAGCTTGAAAAAATCCAGCAAGACGTGATGTATCATGTAATAGCCAAAAGAACCTGGTTGCAGAGTTACCGGGGAACGCCCCCTAGCCCCCGTTCCGGCGTTCTGGGGGGCAGTTCCCTTCCCAAACGTTCCGAGACGTCCCGGAACGTTTGACGTTCCGGGTGGCCAGTGCAAACCGGAACGGCCGTTCCGGAACGTTCCGGAACGCCCCTGGAACGGCCAACGGCTACAAACAAATTTGGCAAAAATTGAAGTAAATGTTTGGGCTTTGTTTTGAAGTGTGCAAGGCCTCAAGGACTCATAAAATGCACCCCCGTCCCCTTTTCTCTCCACAAGCTAATCCTCAAGGCTCAAGCTCTCTCCCTCTCAAGACTCACTCTCTCAAGGCTCAAGGCTTCACGCCTTCAAGCTCTCTTCCTCTCCTTCCCACTCTCTCAAATCTCTCCCTCTCCCTCTCTCTCTCTCTCTCTCTCTCTCACATCATCATCTAGTCATAGCAAGGTTGAATGGTCTTCAAAACGAGTTTTTTGTGAGTATTAGAGTCAAAGCACTCTAATACTCCTTGTATTTAAACACAAGGAGCTAAAAATGCACTATTTGGGTGTTTTTTATACCTCCCGTTCCGCGCCGTTTCCGTTCCAGACCCCTAGCCGTTCCCCCGTTCCGCAGGGATCCCATCGCCGTTCCCGTTCCGCGTTCCGGGTAACTATGCCTGGTTGGCTACTACAACCCTCCCTGCCAAAGAGAGTCGTGCCGTGCTCCAATGTAGCAGTTTCCTCCTGTTCATAGTTTCCTCCTAATGAACAGGAGGAGAGGAGCAAACTGCTGCTCTGGGGATTCTAGTTGCTATACCTTTATTAATTACTTAAACTCATGATTAAGACTTAAGAAACTTGAACTGAACTCAGGAACAAGATTCAGAAGACTCTGTGTTGATTGATTGAATGTGTAACTAAGTCACACTTTGTAAATAATTAATTTATTTACGAGAAAAGAATTATCTAATTAGTTGTGTGCACATCAGAATAGATTTAGCAGCTCTGGGGCCTCAGGTGCGCCCAAGTTTGGGCCAGTGCACCTCAGGGAGACCCTAGCAGAAAATACCCTGAAGCCCTAGGGATTGGGAAATCGGGTCTTCAATGAAGGGGTAGATAGTAGCCTCAGATTTTAGGCTCAGAAAATTACGCACGCTAGT
Organism: Adiantum capillus-veneris; assembly: GCF_014529385.1. Classification (NCBI taxonomy): domain Eukaryota; kingdom Viridiplantae; phylum Streptophyta; class Polypodiopsida; order Polypodiales; family Pteridaceae; genus Adiantum; species Adiantum capillus-veneris. Next base: position 146,064,020 of record NC_140938.1, read on the forward strand.
GCAAGCACAGGAATGAGATGGGGTCCTTACAATAATAACCCTAAGGCCTGATTATTTTACGGCTTTAGGATAAGTTAGTTAAAGTATTCTTAAATGATTTGCACTGGACCAAATGGCCGGACAAGTGCGAATAGGTAATGCCAGAGCAGTGTCGGTACACAATTACGTTGGGAAGTAGCTAACAATTTAATTGGTTGCATCTGTGTGCAGTTGTACATTTAATTGCACATTTCATTAACTAGCATAGGATTTTTAAAGTCAAAAGTTGAATGGTTTTTAAATTTTAAAGTAAGTGTGCCACTTGGCACACTTTCCCATGCAATCTCTCTCTCTCTCTCTCTCTCTCTCTCTCTCTCTCTCTCTCTCTTCATGCTAGCGTCCCCTCTTCTGGGAGGCTATAAGAGAGCAGCCCCTCCGCCTCTTGCCAGGTTGGCAGTGCACTACCCCCCCTAAGTTGAACGTCCTCTACGCAGTGAAGCTCTCCATTGAAGCTTGAAAGCAGCACCTTGTGGTGTATGTGGAGCCTTTGTGCACCCATCACCTAGAACAAGGCCTCTCATGGTCATAGGCAGCTGTGGGAGAAGTTTCATCGCGTAAAGTAGTAGAAAACTCTTTTTCTCTCTCTACTAGCTGCTGCAAATTCTTTGTTTTCGGCCCCTAATCACCTGTATTAGGGTGAATTTCAGCAAAGATTTAGTAGGAAACTATTCCTCTCTACCTACTATACACACACACAAAGTTTGGAGCGATTCCGTCGCGAAAAGGACCTCTGTTTCGGCATTGGAACGCGCTCAGGTAACAATTTCTGGTTATGTGCAGAAAATTACAGCAAGCGTGTGTGCGTGTGTTTTGCATGTTTCCTTCGTGGGTTGACTGCAGGAATGATTTTGTCCGAAGAGACATAGTTAGCGGAAGATAGACTCTCGTTTTTGAGAGCTTCCGATGAGTTGTGGAAAATAGACTCTCATCTACGAGAGCTTTTCAAAATCTCACAGAAGAGGAAAGATCCTCTTAGTAGTCAGGAGAGCAGTTCTTCTACTCTCTCAGCCAGAAGAGGAAGAAGGGCAAGAAAGAATAGAGGACGGGCTTTCGCCCCGTCCCTGTGCTTGTAAAGAATTCTCCCTTAGTAATAAGATATTCTCTTTATGGGGGGGGACCAGCCCATCTTCTGGTCCCCAATGATGTGTCAAGATTTCTCTCTTTCTCTCCAAAGTCTCTCGAGTATATAAATTGCATTTAACAGTTAGTTTTGGCTTCCGTGTTTTTGTGACAGTGGTATCAGAGCAAGGTCGTCTCTCTCTTCCTTAAGGGATTGACGACTCTTGGCAGACTGCAGAAATGGGAGGACGCGAGATAGAGTTCTCTCCTTCAACAGCAGGTGGAAGAGTTGCAAAAAGCTCTCTCCCATCTAGAAGTCCAAAAGATTCTCCATACTCTTGAGAAAGGGAAGGAGAAAATGCCGATGGGGTCGGGAGAAATCCCGCAAAATCCAAAGGCGCCAGAACCAAGGAAAGATCCTTTGATTGGAACCTCCCGCATGCATGAGAGGCACAGGAAACCTCCAGAACGTCATGTGCGGTTTAACCCAAAGGTTCAAGAGCAGGATCCCCTTGATTCCCCTCAGTTCTCTTTCATGAAGGATCTGGATGACATCGTTGCTCCGGAAGACATGTTTCTTGACGATCCGTCACAGCAAGAAGTGCATTCAAGGGAAAAGACTCCTGTCCATAAGGAGTCTAAGCATAGAAAGAAGGAGCACCATAAGAAGAAGCACCACAGGCAGAAAACATTCAAGTCGGGAGACAAAGATGTGAAATTTGACACTTACAATGGACGGCGTGATAATGACAAAGCTTTGGCTTTCATCCGCCAATTCGAAGTTGCATTTGCTGAAGGGAATTTTAAAGAAAGATCCAAGCTTTGCCATGTCAGTATGTACCTGAAAGGCACCGCCAACAGTTGGTGGTTAACCCTTATCCTGGAAGATCGCAAACCCCAAGATTGGACTGCTTTCAAGAAGGAGTTCTACGCACAGTTTCTTCCTCCAGACTATGAGAAAGAGGTAAAGAAAGAATGGGATCGACTTTCACAGTCAGAGAACGAAACTGTTCCACGCTATGTGGATAGGTTTTGGGACGTTCTCTTGAAAGTCACTCCATTCGGAAAAGATGCGCAATTTTGAAGCAGGATTGCATGAAGCCTTACAAAAGGCTATGAAGCTTTATCCTTGAGGTAACTTGCAGATACTTATGGAATCAGCCCGCATAGCTGATGGAATACATGACAAGGGTACTCCCAGGAAGATGGAGCAAAGCACTTACCATGCCAAGCAGAAGGCTCTCCATGAGCAGCCCACCTCTACTTCTTCTTCGCAAAAGAAGAAAAGAACCGCCTCCGAAGCAGAAGCAAAGCCAAATCAGCCCAAGAAAGGGAGATATCTCTTTCCTGCTGAGTTGCGAACCTACATTAGTGAAGGAAGATGCTTCAAGTGTGGACAAGTTGGTCATGTGAAGGGTGACTGTCCTACCAAACCTCCACAACCACCCTCTTCCAATGCAGTCCCAGATGTACAGGGAAATACAACCAAGGATGGAAAAGAAAGAGCTCTTCTCAAAGCATGGGGTAGTATCAACAACCAACGGGCTCTTATTTTGTTTGACCCTGGTAGTACAGACAACTTCATCTCTACAAAGCTAGCTGATGACCTGAACTTACAGCCCAATCGTTTTGGAGTTTCTATTCAAGCACAATCTGCTTTCAAAGGGCAAAACTCAAACTCTACTCCAATCATAGGGAAGTTGAATGTAAAGGTCGACGACTACAAAGATCAAGATTCTTTCTTACTAGCTTCACTTGAAGGATGCGATGTTATCTTGGGAATGCCTTGGCACTACAAGATGCATCCCATTCCTAACTATGTTCAGAAAACCTTATCTTTTGCTCATAAAGGAAAGGAGTATCTTGTTCTTGCAGATGCAGGTGATTGGCGTATTCCTATCGCCAATCACATTGCCATCAAGAAAGAAATGAAAAAGTGTGTTTCAGCGTACTTGATTTTTGCAAGAGAGAGAGATGTGTCTGTTTGACAACTTTCTTCCTCTTTAGAGCAAAAAAGACTTAAGTTATTAGAAAGTTATAAAGATTGTTTTGCAGATGAAGTTCCAAATGAACTCCCATCTTCGCGACCTGAGGATCATACAATTGATTTGATCCCAGGAAGTTCTCCTCCAAATCAGCCCCCTTATCGAGTTAGTCTAATGCAGCAAGAGGAAATTCTCAATCTGGTTAACGAACTTTTGGAGAAGGGCTTAATAAGGCCTAGTACTTCTCCATATTGTTCACCTGTCTTGCTAGTACAGAAAAAGGATGGCACATTCCGTATGTGCATAGACTATAGATCTCTAAACAAGATCACAATCAAGAATCGATTTCCAATCCCTCGGATTGACGACATTCTTGACAAGTTACAAGGAGCAAGTGTCTTTAGTCGTATAGACTTGAAGAGCGGTTATCATCAAATCCGCATAGCTCCTCAGGATGTGCATAAGACTTCATTTAGAACAACCTTCGGGTTGTATGAATTCTCAGTGATGCCTTTTGGACTCACTAATGCACCAGCCACATTCAATAGAATGATGTATAGAATCTTCCACTCATATAGAATCTTCACAGGCGTTTCTTTGATGACGTCTTAATCTTCTCAGAGACGGAAGACAAACACTATAAGCATCTCGCCTTAGTGTTTGAAGAATTACGCAAACACAAATTATTTGTGAATGCTAAGAAGAGTGAGTTCTTTCTAAAAGCAATCCACTATTTGGGCCATATAGTATCTCACAAACAGGTAAGAATGGACCCTGATAAGATTCAAGCAGTTGTAGAATGGCCTACGCCAACTACAGTACATGATGTACGAAGTTTCCTTGGCCTCTGTTCTTATTATCGACGTTTCATTCGAGCGTTTGCCGCGATAGCAGGTCCCCTTCATGACCTGACAAAGAAGCGGATTCCATTCTATTGGGGGTTTGGACAAAAACAAGCTTTCGAAAAGCTTAAGTATCTACTCAGTCAATGACGTGACTTTCAGATTGGATTTGCCTTCTAACTGGCGCATCCATAATGCTTTTCATGTCAGTCTTCTCCGACCATATGTTGGACCTCCTCCAGTGGCGCTAGTACAAGAAGATCTTCCAGAAGTCGAAGAGACTGAGGAAATCCTTCAATTTGAATAGATAATACACCACTCGGAGAGACAACTCAAGTCGGGGAGTCTACATCGAAAGTATTTAGTCAAGTTCAAGAATTACTCTCCTTTAGATGCAAAGTGGATGACTGAGTCCGATCTTAAGGACTACCCAGACATCTTGCACAGTTATGTTGACGCTCTACAGTTGAGGTCAACTGTTTAGAAGCAAGAGGGATGTAACTAAGTCAGACTTTGTAAATAATTAATTTATTTACGAGAAAAGAATTATCTAATTAGTTGTGTGACATCAGAATAGATTTAGCAGTTCTGGGGCCTCAGGTGCGCCCAAGTTTGGCCAGTGCACCTCAGGGAGACCCTAGCAGAAAATACCCTGAAGCCCTAGGGATTGGGAAATCGGGTCTTCAATGAAGGGGTAGATAGTAACCTCAGATTTCAGGCTCAGAAAATTACGCGCGCTAGTGCAAGCACAGGAGTGAGATGGGGTCCTTACAATAATAACCCTAAGGCCTGATTATTTTACGGCCTTAGGATAAGTTAGTTAAAGTATTCTTAAATGATTTGCGCTGGACCAAATGGCCGGACAAGTGCGAACAGGTAATGCCAGAGCAGTGTCGGTACGGCATTGCGGTGGGGAGCAGCTAACAATTTAATTGGTTGCATCTATGTGTGAAGTTGTGCATTTAATTGCACATTACATTAACTAGCATAGGGATTTTAAAGTCCAAAGTTGAATGGTTTTTAAATTTTAAAGTAAGTGTGCCACTTGGCACACTTTCCCATGCAATCTCTCTCTCTCTCTCTCTTCATGCTAGCGGCCCCTCTTCTGGGAGGCTATAAGAGAGCAGTCCCTCCCCCTCTTGCCAGGTTGGTAGTGCACTACCCCCCCTAAGTTGAACGTCCTCTACGCAGTGAAGCTCTCCATTGAAGCTTGAAAGCAGCACCTTGTGGTGTATGTGGAGCCTCTGTGCACCCATCACCTAGAACAAGGCCTCTCATGGTCATAGGCAGTTGTGGGAGAAGTTTCATCGCGTAAAGTAGTAGAAAACTCTTTTTCTCTCTCTACTAGCTGCTGCAAATTCTTTGTTTTCAGTCCCTAATCACCTGTATTAGGGTGAATTTCAGCAAAGATTTAGTAGGAAACTATTCCTCTCTACCTACTATACACACACACAAAGTTTGGAGCGATTCCGTCGCGAAAAGGACCTCCGTTTCGGCATTGGAACGCGCTCAGGTAACAATTTCTGGTTATGTGCAGAAAATTACAGCAAGCGTGTGTGCGTGTGTTTTGCATGTTTCCTTCGTGGGTTGACTGTAGGAATGATTTTGTCCTAAGAGACATAGTTAGCGGAAGATAGACTCTCGTTTTTGAGAGCTTCCGATGAGTTTTGTGGAAAATAGACTCTCATCTACGAGAGCTTCCCAAAATCTCACAGAAGAGGAAAGATCCTCTTAGTAGTCAGGAGAGTAGTTCTTCTACTCTCTCAGTCAGAAGAAGAAGAAGGACAAGAAAGAATAGGGGACGGGCTTTCGCCCTGTTCCTGTGCTTGTAAAGAATTCTCCCTTAGTAATAAAGATATTCTCTTTATGGGGGGGACCAACCCATCTTCTGGTCCCCAATGATGTGTTAAGCTTTCTCTCTTTCTCTCCAAAGTCTCTTGAGTATATAAATCATAGTAATAGGGAATGGCTGTTTTCAGGTCTCTGTTCCCCGTTCCCATTCCAAGTTCCCGTTCCGAATTCCCGTTCCTTGTTTCAAACGTGAGTACCCGTAGCAGGGAATGGCATTTTGTTCCGCGTTCCCGTTCCGGTTTCCCGTTCCTGGTAACTATGATATAAATTGCATTTAACAGTCAGTTTTCGCTTCTGTATTTTTGTGACAGAATGTGTGATACAAGGGCTCCTTATATAGGAGACGAATAGGTACCTATGAAAAGGTATGACCCTTCACGAGGAGACATCCTTTAGGTGAATAGATATGTATTTAGGCGAATGGACACATACATTCGATGAAGAGCCGCAACCATTGGTCGAGGGGGCATGACTAGTCGTCGAAGGAGTGTGGCTGTTGGTAAAGAGGTATGACTTTTGAGCGAAGGGTTGTGACTATTCGAGAAGAGGAGTCCTCCCGGGTCACACTTCTCGTCTGCATCTGTAATGAATTAAGAAGAGTGTAACAAGTCACAATCGTCCCTCCCATTTAAATAAAAACCCGTGTTCAAATGAAAGTCATCCGCTTGTAAAATAACTCTTGAAGAAGGTTAGGGTACTGCTGCATGTCTTCATCCATTTGCCAAGTAGAATACAACTCATCAAGATCCATCCACTTAACAAGAAATTATGTTGTGATCTTTCGTCTTGTCTCTTTTTGACGAACATCAAGAATCTTTTCTGGAATAAGAATAATGTGTTTCATCTTCAATTTCTGGCACATAAGAAGATAAGTCTAGAATAGACGAATCTCCTTGTATATACTGTTTGAGCCAAGAAATGTGTAGTGTTGGATGAAGTTTTCTACATGAGAGTGGAAGCTTCAACTTGTAACTGACAACTGAATAGTTCTTGATTATTTCGAAAGGTCCATAGAAGTGAGGACGTAACTTAAGAAAGATCGATTTCACAGTTTTGTAGTGATGAGGTGCTACATATAACAAGACCAAATCTCCTTCTTGGAAATCCGCATGTCGTCGATGCGTATTGGCTTGTTTTTGGTACTTTTGTTGGACATGAACCAACTTGTCACGTACTTGAATAAGTACATCTTGCATTTCTTGAACCATCTGATCTGCTAGAGCTACTTTTTTTGAAGACCAAAGTTTGTAGGTACAAGAGGAACATGCCCATATGCTGCTTGATTGGAGTCATGCCAGTTACTGAATGAATAGAGTTATTGTATGCGAACTCTACAAGTGTCAAATATTCTTCCCATGACCCCACTCGAATTTGTACGTAATGTCGAAGCATTGCTTCCAAAATTTGATTCACTCTTTCTATCTGACCATCAGTTTGAGGATGGTATGTTGAGCTTAATAACAAATTTGTACCAAGAGATTTGAAGAGAGATGTCCAAAATGTCCAGTGAATTTTGGATCTCTATCTGAAACAATAGACTTTGGCAACCCATGTAATTTGAAAATGTGTTGCACAAACAATTGCACAACGTTTGGGGCTGAAGCAGCCTTCTTGCAAGGAATAAAATGTGCCATCTTTGAAAACCGATCAACCACTACAAGAATCTGTGCATTGCCCTTTTGGGAACGAGGCAAAGTAGTGATAAAATACATGCTGATACTTTCTCATCTTTCTTGAGGTACAGGTAAAGGTTGAAGTAAACCTTAGGAAGTTGTCGAGAAGCCTTCATTGTTTGACAAGAATGACAAGCTTTAACAAACTTGATAACATCTTGCTACATCTGTGGCCAAAAATATATTGCTGACAACAATGTGTATGTCTTGTTGATGCCTGGGTGAGCAGCAAAAGGGACTTCATGATGTTCTTGAATCAAAATCTTCTGCAATGGCGTATTGTGAGGAACACAAATGCGATCAATGTAATAGAGCAAGTCATCAACAATGGTATAAGCTGCAAGCATATTCATCTCTGCAGGAGTAGGAGTAGAGGATTCAAGAGCTTGAAACGCGTCTCCAAAATCCCTATCTGTCAAATACTCATGCTTGAAACAAGCAGGTATTTCCATCTACATGCTAGAAATGGCAAAGTTGGTAGCGCGAGGCATGCGGCTTAAGACATTTGCAACTGCATTTGCAAGGCTGGCACGTATTGAATAATCATATGAAAATTTGCCAAGAACTCAATCCATCATCCTTGACGAGGATTCATCATTGGTTGAGTAAAAATGTATGTTAATGATGACCAATGATCTGTCTAAACAACGGAATCTGCGCCAAGACGATAGTATTTCCACGCGCGGTAAGCATGAACAATGGCCAAGAATTTCTTGTCATAAATTGGGTATCTCATTTGAATGGTTGAAAATTTGCGGTTGTCAAAAGCAATGACATGCTCATTCTACATAAGAACACCTCTAGAAGCACAATCTGACGCATCTGTCATTACTTGAAAAGGTTGAGTGGGATCTGCATTAGCCAAGACTGGAGTTGTTATCAAGGCATGTTTAAGAGCTTTGAATGATTGTTCTGCTTCTTCAGACCATTGAAACTTATCTTGCTTGGTAAGCTCAGTCAAAGGAGGTGTAATATCCGAGATTGGTGCATCCTGGTATGATAGAAATTGGCAAGTCCCAAAAAAGAACGCATATCTGAGATAATGAGCGGTAAAGGCCAATCCACAATGACCTGTATCTTCTTGGGATCTACTGCAACGCCACTAGCAGAAATAATATGACCAAGGTATTCCACGTGATTCTTGAGAAAACCACTTTTCTTTTTGTTGATGTATAGCACATTGGTTTGCAGAATTTGGAAGACAATATGCAAATGTTCTTTGTGATCAGCCATCGTTCTACTGAAAACAAGAATATTATCCAAATATATGATCACAAACTTGTCCAAGTAAGGAGCGAAGATTTCATCCATCAATGTCATGAAAGAGGCCGGGACATTGGTTACCCCGAATGGTAAGACCAAAAACTCATAGTGACCATACTTTGTGCGAAAAGTTGTCTTGTACTCATCACCAATGCGAATGCAAATTTGGTGATACTCTGACTTTAGATCAATTTTGGAGTAGATCTTTGCACCCAATAACTGATCAAATAACTCGTCGATGCGAGGCAAGGGAAACTTGTTTTTGATTGTCATCCTATTCAAAGCACGATAGTTGATGCAGAGACGCATACACACATCCTTTTTCTTGACCAACAAGATAGGAGCTCCAAAGGGACTTTTGCTTGGGCGAATATGACCTTTATCTAGCAAATCTTCTAGCTGCCGCTATATCTCTTGAGATTTTGAGTATGAAACTCGATAAGGAGCTCGAATTGGTAGAGGTTGGCCGGGGATCAAATCTATGGGATGATCCACAGAACGCCGGTTGGTAGCTCGTCGAGAAATAAGTCCAGATGGGGTTGAAAGAAGGGTTGTTGCAAGTAAGCAAGTTTTGACGAGGATTTAGATTTTCCTTCACATGACTCTTCTGCATTGGGTTTGACATCTCACAACATGATTAAGGCAGTAGCACAATCACGTTTTCGAACTAGGTGTTTGACTTGTAAAGCAAAGACTAATATAATGGGTTTGGTACTGAAGAGACCACGAAGCTCTACTTCCTGTTGCTTGTGAAAGAGTCGAATAGAGTGATCTCTGAAACTGATGATTGAATCATACTAAAATAACCAATAATGGCCAAGGATCGCTGCTTGCTTGCCTTTGTCTGGGATAGGAGGTTGGTTGTGGGCAGGTTCTGAAATTGTGGTCTCCATATGAGAATTTTGGCGAGGATTTGAAGGGTTTGGCTTCTTGGAGCACTCATATCACATGTGCGGTCCATTGAAAATTGTGCATAATCCAGGACGGTGGAGTGGGAGGTCCACCGTTTGCCTGCTGCCATACAACTCTAGGAGAGATAAGAGGGTGGGTAGCGGCGAGGGTGAGAGGCTCAAAACCCGTCGGGTCCCGGAAAATTTTTCTCTGATATCACTGTAAGGATTCTAGTTGCTAATCCTTCATTAATTACTTAAACTCATGATTAAGACTTAAGAAACTTGAACTGAACTCAGAAACAAGACTCAGAAGACTCTGTGTTGATTGATTGAATGTGTGATACAAGGGCTCCTTATATAGGAGACGAACATGTACATATGAAAAGTATGACCCTTCATGAAGAGACACATCCTTTAGGCGAATAGACATGTCTTTAGGCGAATGGACACATCCATTAGATGAAGAGCCGCAACCATTGGTCGAAGGGGCATGACTAGTTGTCGAAGGAGTGTGGCTATTGGTGAAGAGGTATGACTTTTGAGCGAAGGGTTGTGACCACTCGAGAACAGGAGTCCTCCCGGGTTAGTCACACTTCGCGTTTGCATCTGTAATGAATTAAGAAGAGTGTAACAAGTCACAATCGTGACACACCTAAAGCCCTCTCCAGGTGACCGATCGGGCGTAGGAGCACTGCCAACCCAGAAAGCCACTGTCTTCCTCAAGTTGATCAATTCTCCCGAAGCACAACAAAACACCTCTAGAGCCTACTCACACCTGTGCAGATTGGCCTCCTGGCCATCCAAGTACATGCCTGAGTCGTCAGCAAACTCAGCGTCTAGCAGCTCGTCTCCCCTAATAGGGAGCTCTAAACCACGCAAACCAACCTCCTGGGAAGTCAAAAATCCGGTCATCGCTTCATCATAGACTAGAAACAGGAAAGGGGCAAGAGGGCAACCCTATCTAATCGAGTGCGTGAGCATGAAGCGTTCCCCACTTCCCCCTGTCAAAAGCACCCGACTATGCACACATCTGTAGAGAGTTGACACTCCTCTAACCCAAGCGTCTAAAACCCCATCCTCCGCAGAGTTCCCTCCAAGAAATCCCAGTCAACTCTGTCGTACGCCTTCTTAAAATCAAGGAGGAGTATCACAAGATCCTTTCCTTGGAGACATGCGAGGACAGAAGCCTCCCAAAAGGTGAAGATGTTGTCAAGGATACTGCGTTCCTTGACAAAACCTGTCTGTTTCTCATGCATAATGCTCTCAAGTAGTGGCTGAATTCTCAAACTTAGAGCCTTGGCTAAGATTTTGTAGGCCGAGTTGAGAATGGCGATGGGCCACCACTGCCGAATCCCATCCAAGGAGCCTCCCTTCTCGGGGATAAGGTAAATCAGACCTTCGCTCATGGTGTCAGGCATCTCTCCAATGTACAGAATGTGCTGGTAAGCACTGCAAAGATCCTGATCAAGTAGCTCCCAATACTTCAAGAAGAAATTGGTAGTCGAACCATCCTCCCCTAAGCAGCTACCTCGGGGAAGTGCCCTGAGGGCCTTGTGAAGCTCCTCCAATTGGAGAAGCAGCTCAAGTCTCTGAGGCATCTCCTCAATTAATAGGCAAGGCATCTTCACCTAAACCTGCTCTCTGCATGCATCCTGACGCTCTAATTGAGGCTCAGTTGAAAGCAGATGTCACGTGCACATCTAACCCTATGTGTACGTGGACAAGCAGTGATCTGGCACTTTTGTGAGTGTTCGCAGACCGTGCATGTCCAGACACTTAGAGTAAATGCATATCCTCTGGTTGCACACATCATGATCATCAGATTTCCATCAGAACTCATCAGGAGCATTTTTACAGTGCATAGACCTATTTTCCCTTTAGCCAATTTTCACTTATTATTTTTAAGTGACTTTTGTTGGGAACTGGGTAGGGCAAATTAGCCAAGCATGTATATAAGGAAACCTAGCGCTAGCACAATTTGGCAGAAGAGGCAGCAGTAACCAAGGTTCAACATGCACCTTCTCAGCAAGATCCCCCCCCCGCAAACCTAGCGTTTTGCAAACTTGTAGACCTAGCGTTTTTTCAGCCATCTCCAAGCCTGGCGTTTTTGCATTACAGATCAGCCCCGGCATTGGCAGACACAGCAGATCAATAGCGTTTCCACAGCAGGACAGGAATCAACCCTAGTGTTTTTGCATTTGCAGAACATCCTAGCGTTTTGCAGATTCTTCGCGACAAGACCCTCATAGGCATCGGCGTTTTCAGTTTTCAGCAGTCAGATTTTGCAGTAGAACCCCCGATTCTCGCAGATCTCACCTTCCCGCAGCAGATCCTCGCCGCACGGTCAGATCCAGCGTAGTTTGCAGTTTCAGCCCAGAAAACGCAGATTTCAGCATCTGCGTTTTCAGCGCGTCGTCGTCGCATCGTCACCGACATAGAGTCAGAATTCAGCAGATAAAGATTTACAAATTTCAGCCATTAGCATTTTCAGATTTCAGCCCGTCTTGTCGTCGTCCTCATCGTCGTCGACATTGTCGGCAAGTCCAAAGCATTGTAGAGATTTGTGCAATCAATAGTAGACCGCTCCCGCCATAGAGAGTGGGGCCTTCGGAGGAGGGTTTGACAACATTTTGGTGTCGTATTCTTCTCTCTCTATCTCTCAGTCTCATGCACCTTCATTCACAGTGTTCACCACTTTGTTTGTGTCTATTGCACTCTCTCACTAAAGGAACGGAAGGCTCTCCCTTCTACAAGTAAAAGGAAACCTTGAGCATCGTTCGGAGCACTCATCTTGAGCAAAGTTCAACATTCACTTCCGCTGCACCTTACATTGGTATCAGAGCTTTGGCAGTGTTCTGTATCACTCAAGGAAAGAACCACAAGATTTGTTTTTGCTGTTGGGGTCGCACGTAACCCAAGTCCACTTGGGCGTGTCGATTCCTAATCATGGTTTTGAAGCGTGACAGGAAACCCAAGAAAGAAGGGCTTGTCCAGCCTCCCCTTGTTTCTCTTTTCACTCATTGAGAGCGGACTGTGCACTTAGCGGCCAGCCAATCGACGTGAGGTGGGAAAAAGCAACCCTGGTGTGAGCGCAAGGCCGCCAAGAGGTGAGCCCGTGGGAAAGAGAAGACCTCGGGTAAAGAGAAGATCCTTCTGTAACACAAATTGCAAGCTAAAGAAGAACCTCAAGCACCTCAAGACTCAAGAACCTCAAGAATCCAAGAACCAAGACCCAAAAGAACCCAAGTTCCTCGTGAACTTAAGAACCCACGACAAGAACCCACGACTTCGATGTCACGTGCACATCTAACTCAATGTGTACGTGGACAAGCTACTTCATGACATGTGTTCAATTCAGTTAGCTTAGGAAGTGATCTGGCACTTTTGTGACTCTGTTCGCAAACCGTGCATGTCCACACTTGAAGTAAATGCATATCCTCTGGTTGCACACAGCATGATCATCAGATTTCCATTTCAGAACCCATCAGGGGCATTTTTACAGTGCATAGACCTATTTTCCCTATTTTAGCCAATTTTCACTTATTATTTTTAAGTGACTTTTGTTGGGAATTGGGTAGGGCAAATTAGCCAAGCATGTATATAAGGAAACCTAGCGCTAGCACAATCTGGCAGAAGAGGCAGTAGTAACCAAGGTTCAACAGGCACCTTCTCAGTAAGATCCCCCCCCCCTCCTCCCCAGAGCAAACATAGCGTTTTGCAAACTTGTAGACCTAGCGTTTTTTCAGCCATCTCCAAGCCTAGCTTTTGTGCATTGCAGATCAGCCCCAGCATTGGCAGACACAGCAGATCACTAGTGTTTCCACAGCAGGATAGGAATCAGCCCTAGCGTTTTGCAGATTCTTCGCGACAAGACCCTCATAGGCATCAGCGTTTTCAGTTTTTAGCAGTCAGATTCCGCAGTTGAACCCCGATTCTCGCAGATCTCACCTTCCCGCAGCAGACACTCGCCGCACGGTCAGATCCAGCTTAGTTTGCAGTTTCAGCCCGGAAAACACAGATTTCAGCATTTGCGTTTTCAGCGTGTTGTCGTCGCATCGTCGCCATCCACATCTCACCGACATAGAGTCAGAATTCAGCAGATAAAGATTTGCAGATTTCAGCCATTAGCATTTTCAGATTTTGTCGTCGTCCTCATCGTCGTCGACATCGTCGGCAAGTCCAAAGCATTGGAGAGATTTGTGCAATCAATAGTAGACCGCTCTCGCCATAGAGAGTGGGGCCTTCGGAGGAGGGTTTGACACTATTCTGGTGTTGTATTCTTCTCTCTCTATCTCTCAGACTCATGCACCTTCATTCACAGCGTTCACCACTTCGTTTGTGTCCATTGCACTCTCTCACTAAAGGAACAGAAGGCTCTCCCTTTCGCAAGTAAAAGGAAACCTTGAGCACAGTTCGGAGCACTCATCTTGAGCAAAGTTCAACATTCACTTCCACTGCACCTTACAGCAGATCACGGTAAAAGTCAGTAGCAACTTTGTAAAATCCTGTCGGAGATGCGCAATAAGGTGCTCCCACTCCCCTATCTGTCTTCCAAAGTAAGAATCATTGGCGTATGATTCCCTGCCCAAATGCATATAGATCCTCCCATGTGTTAGATTCTTCATCTCCAGCTGCTTCGCACACTGTCTACAGGCTTCACACACATCACGTGCACTGGCCCTTGGTTGTGGGAGGCCACCCATACACCTATTGGACAAGCATCTCAGGCACACTTAGGGTTGCTCAACACATTTCCCACTTTAGACCTATTTTGGTCACATATTCCCCCATTTATATTGGAGGGTCATATTTTCAGGTCATTGGGCTATATTGAGGATTATTGCCCGACCAGCCCCTATTCTCCTATATATAGGAGGGGGGACACCCTCTTTCTTATTGTCTTGTCTCACACCATGTAGCCATCTGGAGTTATTGGGCTGCCAACCTTTCCACCATCTGTCTCCTGTCTCTCTCTCTCTCTCTCTCTCTCTCTCTCTCTCTCTCTCTCTCTCTCTCGCCATTGTCTCTTTCTCTCTCACCTTCCGCTGCACACTCTGACATGGTATTAGAGCTCTAGGCTTGGATCTGCCATCGCCTACACTTGGGAGGAGGCTGCGGAGATTCCATCGTGAAGACCTGCTCAGATCTACTAGAGTTTTTTTTTTGGGACCTTGTGTTTTTGCTTCAGCCCCAGCGTTTTGGAATTTGCACCCTCTTCTACTCCCTCTACTAGCACCCTCCCTCCCCCTACCTGATCGCCATCTTGCAGCCCCTCCTCTGCACCAGCGTTTTTTAGCCGCCATTGGCCTAGCGTTTTTGTTGCAGGAGGGCCATCATCTACTCCAGCTTTTTTCAACCAGCAGGATCTGCGTTTTTCAGCCCTATGCTCTTGCATTTTCGGGCAGGACAGCAGCCCAGTTGCACTAACGTTTTTGGCAGCAGGACAACCAGCAGTTTTAGACCAACGTTCTTCTACTTCAGCCTTTCCTCGCCGATCTTGGACAGCTGGAGCCTTGCTCCTTGCCCCTTGGGCTTCCCGCTTGGAAGCTGATCATTCCTGTGACTTTGCCGGCGATTCTCCGACTTATCCCTTGCTGATTTTCAGCCTGTTTTGGTGTATTTGCAGCCCTTTCCTTACACTCTTAGCATCCGGTGATTCCATCACCTGGTGTTTTGCTCAAACCCTAGCGTTCTCGCGGTGTTTCCAGCTCGCTTTTGCTGCGTTTTCGGGTTTTGGACAACACCTCTACTTTGCCCCTTCAGCATCCCTTTGGGTTTCCCTTGCCTCTCCCGTCACTTACACCCTACTTCGCGGTCATTTGGCATTCTATCCGGCATGGTTATTCAGATCCTCTTCTCACCTTTGCTCCTTTTCGTTCGACATTGAGACGTGGACTCAGATATAGGTTCTGGCACAATTGACAGATCTCCCTCGACATTACAGATCTTCCCTCCTCGAGGTTCTTTTGTCCTCCGGAAGATGCAGGGGATTGGATTGGTACAGGTACTTATGTGGACGTGGCTTGTATTTTCCACTGCTACTTCTCCCTTAGTAACCCTCCCTCCCTCCCTCTCCCTCGACTGTAGTCTCTCTATTTGGGATTGCCCTATCCACCTCCTTCATTGGTTCTCTATACGATAGACCCGTGCCTCTTGGCACGTCAGACACTTCTTTTGGACATGTTCTCCTAGATATGAGTATCCTTTGGCATTTGGATGCGTACAGGGTCTTTTCCGGCACATTGCTCCATGGTGGCTCTTTTGCCTTGCCTCTACTTGGTAGAGCCTCTTCCTCGCTTCTGCTTGGTCCTGTGGCTCCTCCACTTGCAGTTTGGATGTACCTATGCACTACTTACACGGTGAAGACCTCATGGATGTTCCTTGCTTTGTTGGTCTACTCCGAGGCTATGACTTCTACAATACCGGTCATTCTTCCTGATGCATCCTCTCAGCCGTCCTTTAACTCACCACATTCCATTGTCTGCCCGGGGGGGAGTTCTCCTTATGTGGCGTGTCTTCACGACTTGCGCTTGCAGACTCTCTCTTGGATATTTTGTCCAGACCTCGGTGGTGGATGTGCTCCCACAGGTTGACTTCACAACTTGCACTTGCAGGCTCTCTCTTGGATATTTTGTCCAGACCCCGGTGGTGGATGTGCTCCCACAGGTTGACTTCACGAATTGCACTTGCAGACTCTCTTGGATATTTTGTCCAGACCCTGGTGGTGGATGTGCTCCATAGGTTGACTTTTCAGATCTCCTCTGACTCTTTTGTCCGATATTGTGTGTCTGCCATCATGGAACGACAGATCATATTGCAGCTTATATATACCCTTGAGACGTCTCCCGGAAGATTGCAGATACTGCGGTCTCTACATGGATGGATTGCTTATCCTGTCATCTTGTCTACTATGGTGGACGATGCCTTCCCTATTGAGCCTCTTCTTCTTGCTCTTCCTCCCTCTTCTACTCGAGCTTCTTTGACTTGGATATGCTACCGGTTTCCACCTCAGCAGTTTCCTCTCCTTGTGGTCAGAGTGTTCCTCTTCAAGGGGGGGTCTCCATGTCTTGTCTCCTGCTGCTACACTCGGTTCCTCCATCCCAGTGGTGATCATCACCGATGGGCTATTGGACGCTCATCTTAGGTTACTTTCTCATATAAATCCTCTTCAGCGACTTATTCCGTAGCTTGCCACTCCATCAGCTTCCTTGTGCAACTTGATCGGATCATCACATTAGTGTTGTACGGATTGTCGTGTTGTTTGGCTGGCACTTCTCATCCTTTTCTCCCGGGATTTACATCTTCTCCAGATTTACCAGGTGTGTTGCATTCTCCTCGACAGCTTCTCCGCATCTGTTGTTGGGCGGGGGGGGGGGGTTAGATTCTTCATCTTGAGATGCTTCGCACACTGTCTACAGGCTTCACACACATCACGTGCACTAGCCCTTGGTTGTGAGTTGGCCACCCCTACACGTGCTGGACAGGAACTCAAACACACTTAGGGTTGTTCAGCTCCCACTTTAGACCTATTTTGGTCACATATCCCCCCATTTATATTGGAGGGTCATATTCTTAGGTCATTGGGCTATATTGAGGATTATTGCCCAACGAGCCCTTATTCTCCTATAAATAGGAGGGGGGGCACCCTCTTTCTCATTGTCTTGTCTCACACCATGTAGCCATCTGGAGTTATTGGGTTGCCAGCCTTTCTACCATGTGTCTCCTGCCATCTCTCTCTCTCTCTCTCTCTCTCCTTCCTTCCGCTACACACTCTGACACCATGTCACAGATGAGGTCATTGGCATAGAAGTGATCTATCCGAGATAGATTCACACCCCCTACTCTGCAGTCAGAACGAGAGAAAGCTAGGCTGTCTGGGAGTGGCACAATGTAACAAACTGCTGACGTGTCGAAACCCTAATTCTGTTGAAACCCTAACCCTAATTCTGCCCGAAACCCTAACCCTAAAATCAGAAACCCTAATTTTGTTGAAACCCTAACCCTAAAATTAGAAAACCCTAATTTTTCCCGAAACCCTAACCCTAAAATCAGAAACCCTACGAAGAAGCAGCAGCAGAAGAAGAAGAAGTTTTACAGACTTACAAAGTCTTGACGAGTGGCCTATTTTTAAAGAAGAGTTCCCACGAACTTATGGGACCCCGTCTGATGGGGCCCAAGTGACATGAAGGCATTGAAAATAAAGCAGAACACACCAAAAGACTTTGCACATCAAAATATGATGATGTGGCACCTATACGGACGTTGCGGAATTCGCGGCGGATTTTTAGGGAAATCTCGAAATTTTAGGAAAGTGATTTTTTGGGGTCAGCTTTTCATATTTGATGCTTTTAGGCTCTGGGCCTTTAATATGAGCCTTGGGGGCCCTCTCTGGCACTCTTCAGCGCGCAGATTGCAGAGGAGGTGCTCCTTGGCTGTTGTACTTTGCGAATCAGCAGTAATAGGGACGCCAAGGTTTGGGGCCAATAATCTCTGGGGTGGAATTCCGCCACTCCGTGTCGCGTGGCGTCTCTCTCTCTCTCAGTTCAGTTGTTATTGAAGTGCTAAAAGTCTAATCAATCTGTTCTTTTCTATTGGCACGGGGTGCCCGTCTTGTGACAGTGGTATCAGAGCATCAGGCGTGTGCTTTTCTAAAAGCATATCGGTCCTACAAAAGAGTAGGCAGAGCTATTGGAATTGAATTATATTTGAGGTATCAGCCACTCCCACCCTTACTTCATCGCGCATTGGGCGCGCTCCCGTCTTCACTGCTCATGTCTTATAGGGCATAAGCCAATCAAGATCTTTTGCAAGAGAAGGATCCAGATTTGTTTCAAGTCATTGTTTTTCTCAGAAGCAGTGCCATGCAGATGTTGATGTCTACAGTTACCAAGCAGTATACTCCAAGTACTTGGCAAGCTTTCAAGAAAAAAAAAATTTACTCGAAGTTATATGGTTTCTGACATCTTCCTTCGGAGTGCAACTTCTGGTAGGGTGGGGTATCCTGAAATGCTTGCCATGGAAACCCTAGTAGATTATATCTTGAAATTCTCTCTCAGTTCAGTTGTTATTGAACAGTTGTTATTGAAGTGCTAAAAGTCTGTTCAGTCTGTTCTTTTCTATTGGCACGTGGTGCCCGTCTTGTGACACACAAAGCCTGCATGCTGCCAAACATCTGCAATCCTCAAGGTCATACATAAGCACTCGTAGGCTGCGAACTCAGCCCTGTGCACAACAGCATGGCTGCCTCCAATTCTATCTGAGGGGTCCTCCAACATGTTGAAGTCTGTCACGAGGACGTGGCAACTGCTAATTATTGTCACGAGGACGTGTCAACTGCTAACCTTAGTTGTTGGTTTCTTGCCGATGATTTTTATGTAATTTTTCGGATCCTCTTTTTGAAGTCACTAATGGCCGGACATTGTGTGGCCAGTGTGAAACAGCCGATGGCGGAGAGTTTCAACGGCAGACGGGAAGGCCTCGTCGCCATGAGTTGGTCGGGCCGACCGACACTGGAATCGGAGCAGTAAAAGGGTGTCTATGGTACTAGGAATTAACTCTAAAGAGGCAAACTGGACACATGGCGGCTCCAGAGCGATTTGCCAGAAGCATCAGCAAGAGGGGGCGCCCATTTTAAGAGGGGAGGCTGATTTTGGCTCATTAAGTGACTACAGAATGTGTGTGAGTAGTTGGTGCAGGTGATGAAGCTTTAATGGAAAGCTTGCCTTCTTCCTTGCTCTATGTAGCGCAATGATTTGCTCTCGTGCATCTCTCTCTCCCCTTTGCACATATGGTAATGCCCCACTAGTTGGGCTTCGCAGATGACCATGTATAGTTCTGGGGCTTCTATGCGCGCTTGCCAAGGCAAGGGCCTTCTCCACAAGAACCGGATTCGCTAATTGCTAATCCCCCACAGGTACGCACAGTTCCATCACAAAGAGTTGTGAAAACAGAGTCTTCTCGCGTGAAAATTCGTCCGTTTCGAAGGGAAATTGTCCCATTGCACGCGGGAGCACTTAAGACACGCGTAGGCGTGCTCGCTCTGCAAATTTAGGGTTTCGCACCTAAACTGTAGGGCAATGCCAGGGGAGCCTTGGGAAAGCCTTGGGATGCGTAAACAGGGCTTTGGGCACCTTACAGTGACAAAACAGGGAATTACAGCTGGCTGAAATCGACTTGCAGCTCACTCGAAAGCTTCCTAACCGCAAGGGAAAGTGTCCTTGACATGCACTTTCAACCTACAGAGGGTTTTACACCATTATGTTGGCGAAATTGGGTCTAAAGCCTACAATTACAGCCATGGACAGGTTTGGACAGCTTGGTGAGCGATAGGTGAAAGTGTTCGGGTCGTCTATTCGCAATAAGAATAAAGAAATATCGGAAGGGGCGCCAATCTCTGGGGCTGACAGGTGTCGGTGTCTGCTTGGTAGCGCTCTAGCTTCCAAGCCGTGTATGTTTGAAGTGTCAATTCCCATTGCAGGTTTTATTTGCAAAGTTTCTTTGTGCCCTAAAGTCTAAAGTAAAGTTTCGGGTGAAAGCCCAAGTCTACTGTAACAAACATCTGACGTGCCAACCTACTGAAGAACGGAGCTGTCGGCCGAGGGGCCTAAACCCTAGAAGAAGCAGAAGCAACAGAAGAAGCAGCTGTGCAGCAGATTTCTGAAAATTGCGCTGGCATGATGACGTGGGAGACTGTACGTGTTTTGTGCTGGCTGATGACGTGTCAGGCTGTACGGATTTCCGTAAATTACGTTGGCAGCTTTTTGGCTTTGCTTTTGGACCAGATGCTTTTGAGTTTGAAGGCTTTTCACTGTAATTTCTTTTTAGGCCAAGGGTCTTTAAATATGAGGTTAGGGCTCATTCTCTGGCATGCTTCCTGGAGAAGGTGCAGAGTCTCGAGTACCGGCTTATACTGTGTTGATGCAATATAAAGAAATACCGAAAGGGGCGCCAAGGTTTGGGGCCAATACTCCCTAAGGTGGAATTCCGCCACTCCGTGTCGCGTGTCGTCTCTCTCTCTCTCAATTCAATTGTTAATGAAGTGCTAAAAGTCTGTTCAGTCTGTTCTTTTATATTGGCACGTGGTGCCTGTCTTCTGACAGTGGTACCGGTCCCACGAAAGAGTAGACATAGCAAACAAGAGACTTTTGGAATTTATTCGAGGTATCTTCGCCCGCCAACCCGGACTTATTAGCCACTCCCACCCTTACTTCATCGCGCATCGGGCGCGCTCCCGTCTTCACCGCTCATGTCTTACACGGGCCAGGGCATAAGCCATTAAGATCACTTGCAAGGAAGGATCCAAGATTTGTTTTGAGCTGTTGTTTTTCTCAGAGACAGTGCCATGCAGATGTTGATGTCTACAATTACCAAGCAGCACACTCCAAGGCCTTGGCAAGCTTTCGAGAAAATTTTTACCCGAAGTTATATGGTTTCTGACATCTTCCTTCGGAGTGCAACTTCTGGGAGAGAGGGGTATCCTGAAATGCTTGCTATGGAAAGCCTAACAGATTATAACTTGAAGTTTCTCGACATCTCCCAATAGATGTCTCTTCACGAGCAAATGACCTTGGAGATCCAGTGCGACTACTATCTTGGGATTACCATCGCTGCCAAAGAAACACTGTTTGTCCAAGAGCTGATGGACCATGCTGTGCTCGGCTACGACCCTATGGGATGAACCTAACCCTAATTTTTGGTGCAAGTTCCAGAATGGAAAGTCAATCAACTTTTCGAGCTCGATTGATGTCGAGATTGCTTTTTTAGTTTGAAATCTATTTAAGAACTTGTTTTGTGATCCTGTTTGAAATTTGTTTGAAATGGCGGTATTTGTTTTAACCTGTTTTGGTGCTGATTTGTAATGTTTGACTCTGGTTTTGATACTGGTTTCATTGATTGCTTATTTTACTCCCGGGTGGAATACTGAGAAATAATGTTTGAGAATGCTTGTTCATACTCATGGCCCGGACCCTTGTGGTTATTTGTGGGGGGAGTATTGAATGATTGGAAAGTGTTGTTTTTACTCATGGCCTGGACCCTCGTGGTTATTTTACCGGGGGAGTATTGTTGTTGTGACTCCTGGCCAGGACCTGGATGTTATGCAAGAGGAGTATTAAGAAGTCTGAGCAGTGGTTACTCTTAGCACCTCCAAATGACACAGGTTGCGGTCTGGGGGGCGTTTGGTTGTAAAAGGCCTCTATATCTCCCAGCTCGGACCTTTTTAGGTTATACGGAGGAGTGATGAGGGAGTGGTTGAATATCTCCCAGCCCGGACCTTGTTAGGTTATGCGGGAGGAGTGTTCATCTACGGGTTTATGTTTCTGTCTTGAAACATGCATATGTGCACATTTGTGTTGCATTGTGATGTGCCAACTACTGAATATTCCTAATTGGATGAGATTGCCTGGGTATGTAATTTTAGTGCATCAAGACACCCGTGGAAGATCAGTACGGTCTGGGTGTGATGGCTAATTTTACTATGCCGGAATATCAAGAGTTCCGATCTGGACGAAAGGAGAAGCTAACTCCTTGATCAAAACAGCCGAAAGTAGAAGCTAACTCCTTGATCAAAACAACCGAAAGGAGAAGCTAACGCCTTAACAAAAAGAGCAAACTCATTGTCTCTCAGAATGACCCTCGGAATTATTTTTTTGAGCTAACTTGAGTTGTTTTGCAGATATGCTGTAATCGCGGACGATTACTCTCTTTCAAGAAGGGGAGATGTAACAAACAGCTGACGTGTCAACCTACTGAAGAACGGAGCTATCGGCCGAGGGGCCTAAACCCTAGAAGAAGCAGAAGCAACAGAAGAAGCAGTTGTACAACAGATTTCCGAAAATTGCGCTCGCATGATGACGTTGTAGGCTGTACGGAGTTCTGCGTTTTGTGCTGGCTGATGACGTGGCAAGTTGTACGGATTTCCGTAAATTGCGCTGGCAGCTTTTTGGCTTTGCTTTTGGACCAGATGCTTTTAAGTTTGAAGGCTTTTCATTGTAATTGCTTTTTAGGCCAAGGGCCTTTAAATATGAGGTTAGGGCTCATTCTCTGGCATGCTTCCTAGAGAATCTCGAGTACCGGCTTGTACTGTGTTGATGCAATATAAAGAAATACCGAAAGGGGGGCCAGGTTTGGGGCCAACACTCTCTGGGGTTGAATTCCGCCACTCCGTGTTGCGTGTCGTCTCTCTCTCTCTCTCAGTTCAATTGTTAATGAAGTGCAAAAAGTCTGTTTAGTTTGTTCTTTTATATTGGCACGTGGTGTCTTTCTTGTGACATCTACCGCCCTACGGGCCGGTTTCAAAGCCCCCCCAATACACCACTACTCTGCATGAGGCAGAGACTCCACAATGTGTGACTAAAACTCAGCCCGTGCACTCGCATGGTTGGGTGCATAGATGTTCAGGAAGCCCACGAGGCTATCGTGAACCTGCATATCAACCCACTGTGCCCTACCTGGCACAATCATACCTCTGCCCACAATGGCTTGCTGCCATGAGTCCTCAATAGTCATGCATACACCTCCTTGAATGCCTCCATGCCCAAAAGAAGTTGACCAAAAGGTCTCATAGCGGCCACGCAAAATCTGATCATAACGACGAATGCGGCTCTCAGAAAGATGGTGCTCTTGAAGCATAAGTATGTCACGTGAGGAGCGACCCCTCTGAAGCAGAAATTGAGGTCCACCTAATCCATGTACATTCCATGAGACAATCCTCATGGGTACAGTGGGAAAAGACCGATGCTTCAACAACAACCAATCTTGTTATCTTCGAGGCCGGCTTGGATGGGGAGTAATTCACATCCAAGTTTACTACCCATCCGAGTGACCTCGAGATAGTCGTGATTGTAGTGATTGTCCAACCCAGGCCCAGGAAGAGCATGCAGTTTGTGGGATTGTATTCTTTGTCTAGGAGTCCTCATGTACATATACATAGCACGGTGTACTCTGTGTGTCAACAAAAAAGTGTATCACAATGTGTCTACATCCTGTTGTATCCTCATGTACATATACATAGCAGGGTGTACTCTGCGTGTGAACAAAAAAGTGTACCACAATGTGTCTACATCCTGCTGTATCCTGTGGTGTCACAGAAAACTTGGCCAACAGCCACAACATCTGTATCAAATCTATCACCCCCAAGTCTCCTGTGTGGTGAGAGAACTTGAGAGCCTGCACTTGAAGCCAGTCCATCATTGACCCAAAGGCCTCTCAGTCCGATCCCTGCCACATAATGGGAAGTAAAAACCAACCGTTGTGTCCAGGGTTTCTGCCCCTTTAGTTGTTAGAAACAGTACGTGGACTCTGAAGCAAGCCGCCTCAAGGTCGGGATAAGAATCATTGAGGAATCATGTGAAGTCGTAATAAGAGAAGAAGTCCCATCGGTGGCGGATGTCGAAACTGGTCAGTCTACGAGGGACTGTTACAAAGGGTGACGTATGCACCAACAAGGCCGTCTGTAGGAATGGCTCTCCTCTTAACCGGGCGGCTCATGGCAAAAGCACTGCCAAGAGACCTCCTAGTTGCCGAGGAAGGTCCTGTTCCCTTGGCCGGCTGTGAGGTAGGAGAGGGAGTAAGCAACGGAGCAAGGGGCCTAGGGGGTGGGATAGGAGGGAAGGTAACCAGGGGATGGGAAGAGGTGGTGGTGATGGAGGCGAGGGGTAGGAACGGTAGGCGGAGCGGGAGGAAGAGGGGCTCTTGGAGGCGAAGCCAAGGTGGAAGGGGTATTCGTGGGCTCGTCCTGTTGTAAGGGTCGAAACGGTTCTCTGTGGGAACCCACTGCTACTGTCTTGGTGCAATCCGATCACTAGGGGCACCGAATTGGTGTGGAGGGCCCTGGCGACGTCGACCACGAGCCTGCTGCCATCCCTCCTCTGCCTAGGCACCAGTCTCATAGGAGGAACCCGCCTGTGGTTCGTGTGTCTATGCTTGTTGAGCTTGACTGGCCTTAGTTAGCTTGGTGTGTGTCGTGGGTCGGGGCTTCCTCCGTGGACAGTCTTTCACAAGATGGCCTATCTGTTGACAAATGAAGCACTTATTCGGGAGGCCCTAGTACTCCACATTTTGATGGGGCAAACCACCACTCACCGGAGGCAGTAAAACAACCTTCGGGAGGGTAGGGGTGTCTCGAACTAGAACGTGTATGTAAGTATTCTTGCTGCCTTGGCAACGATAGAAGCTGTTGTGCGAGGTGTCTCCAAGACAGTCCCAATCTCGGAGCCTATCATGGAAAGTAGCGGGAGGTACTCTCTCCTCAGGCTACAGAAGTAGATTGAAAGGAGTAGGTCTGCCTCCTCGACAAGAATATCGGATCGAAGCCATGGCACCACTATCGAAAATGAGCTATGGCTGCTCGGATGACCCGGGGGCTCATCGCAATGACCTTTGATTCCATTTCGGATGTCTCAAACTCAATCTGATGTTGCGCCTGAGAAGCTGAACATCGATGATCTTTCCTACCTCTACTAAAAGGCAGGCTTGGGAGAGATTACGCACCTCCCGTCTGTTAGGTGGGGTGCCGATGATCTTGTGGATGACGAAGGTGGCCTGGAGGCGCTCCACCTCTGCTGCAAGGCTCGCTTGCGTGATGGGCAAGAGAGCAAGTTAGTTGGTGGGCTATATAGAGTCGGGCGAGGGGGCCTCGTTACAGTCCCTCTGGGGTGGAGCATGAGCCTTCATCTGTGTCCGCTGCTGTGAAGAGGAGTCGTCGAATGAAGACGAAACTTTTGAGAGAGCACCGGAGAGCAATGTCACAGGAATGTCATTGGCTAGCCAAGTCACAACAAAGTCTCATTGAATATCCCGGCCCGGACCTTGTTAGGTTATGCGGGGGGAGTGTTCATCGGCGGCTTTATGTTTCTATGTCTTGTAACATGCATATGTGAGCATTTGTGTTGCATTGTGATGTGCCAACTACTGAATATTCGTAATTGGATGAGATTGCCTGGGTATGTAATTTTAGTGCATCAAGACACCCGTGGAAGATCAGTACGGTCTGGGTGTGATGGCTAATTTTACTACGCCGGATTATCAAGAGTTCCGATCTGGGCGAAAGGAGAAGCTATTTCCTTGATCAAAACAATCGAAAGGAGAAGCTATTTCCTTGATCCCTCGGAATGTCCCTCGAAATGACCCTCATAATTTTTTTGAGCTAACTTGAGTTGTTTTGCAGATATGCTGTAATCGCGGACGATTATTCTCTTTCAAGAAGGGGAGATGTAACAAACAGCTGACGTGTCAACCTACTGAAGAACAGAGTTGTTGGCCGAGGGGCCTAAACCCTAGAAGAAGCAGAAGCAACAGAAGAAGTAGCTGTACAACAGATTTCCGAAAATTGCGCTCGCATGATGACGTTGTAGGTTGTATGGAGTTCCGCGTTTTGTGCTAGTTGATGACGTGGCAGGCTGTACGGATTTTCGTAAATTGCGCTGGCAGCTTTTTGGCTTTGCTTTTGGACCAGCTGCTTTTGAGTTTGAAGGCATTTCATTGTAATTGCGTTTTAGGCGAAGGGCCTTTAAATATGAGGTTAGGGCTCATTCTCTGGCATGCTTCCTAGAGAAGGTGCAGAGTCTCGAGTACCGGCTTGTACTGTGTTGATGCAATATAAAGAAATACCGAAAGGGGGGCCAGGTTTGGGGCCAATACTCTCTGGGGTCAAATTCCGCCACTTCGTGTTGCGTGTCGTCTCTCTCTCTCTCTCTCTCTCTCTCTCTCTCTCTCTCTCTCTCTCTCTCTCTCTCTCTCTCAGTTCAATTGTTAATGAAGTGCAAAAAGTCTGTTTAGTTTGTTCTTTTATATTGGCACGTGGTGTCTGTCTTGTGACATCTACCGCCCTACGGGCCGGTTTCAAAGCCACCCCAATACACCACTACTCTGCATGAGGCAGAGACTCCACAATGTGTGACTAAAACTCAGCCCATGCACTCGCATGGTTGGGTGCATAGATGTTCAGGAAGCCCACGAGGCTATCGTGAACCTGTATATCAACCCACTGTGCCCTACCTGGCACAATGATACCTCTGCCCACAATGGCCTGCTGCCATGAGTCCGCAATAGTCATGCATACATCTCCTTGGATGCCTCTAGGCCCAAAAGCAGTTGACCAAAAGGTCTCATAGCGGCCATGCAAAATCTGACCACAACGCCGAATGCGGCTCTCACAAAGATGGTGCTCTTGAAGCATAAGTATGTCACGTGAGGAGCGACCCCTCTGAAGCAGAAATTGAGGTCCACCTAATCCATGTACATTCCATGAGACAATCCTCATGGGTACAGTGGGAAAAGACCGATGCTTCAACAACAACCAATCTTGTTATCTTCGAGGCCGGCTTGGATGGGGAGTAATTCGCATCCAAGTTTACTACCCATCCGAGTGACCTCGAGATAGTCGTGATTGTAGTGATTGTCCAACCCAGGCCCTGGAAGAGCATGCAGTTTGTGGGATTGTATTCTTTGTCTAGGAGTCCTCATGTACATATACATAGCACGGTTACTGTGCGTGTCAACAAAAAAGTGTATTACAATGTCACGTGACACATCCAACCCTATGTGTCCGTGGACAAGCTACAGCATGATCAGGGTTTAGTCAGTCCAGTCAAGTCTAGATTAAAAGTGATCTGGTACTTTTGTGAGTCTATTCGTAGACTGTGCATGCCCAGTCACTTAGTGTAGATGCATATCCTCTGGTTGCACACAGCATGATCATGAGAAATCCCATCAGAATCCATTAGAATCAGTTAGGGGATTTTTTGAGTGCATTTAGCCTATTTTCCCTCTTTTTGACATTTTTCACTTATTATTTTTAAGTGACTTTCCAACAAAAGTAGGTAGGGCAATTTTGCTAAGTTAATATATAAACAAACCCAAGTTAGCACCTTCTGGCAGAAGAGGCAGCAGGAGCTCCCTGCTCAACAAGCACCTTATCAGCAGGAACCATCAAGAACTCATCAAGCACCCCCTCAGCACTCACCAAAGCCTAGCGTTTCCATCACCAGCAAGACCCCATCCTGCCCGGCGTGTTCAGCAGTTCTAGATCGCAGAAGCTTCTCTTGCATCTAGCGTTTCTACTCCCAAGCATTATCGCCAGCATTCCAGTGGCCTAACGTTTTTGGATTCCATTAGCTCAGCGTTTTGGTCAACCTCAGCCATAGCGTTTTTGGATTTCAGCAGCAGTTCCAGATTGCCTAGCGTTTTTGCTAGCAATACCCAGATCTGCCAGCGTTTTGGTTTCCAGCCCATTCCGCAGTAGAAAGCTCAGCGTTTTCAGCATTCCCCACAGTAGCAGATTCAGCCTTAGCCTCATACAGAAGACCCCCATTTTCAGCCCTCGAAAACGCAGCCAAAAGTCATTTTCAGCCACCGAAACAGCCCCGAAATTCAGCAGATAGAAGACCACAGATTTCAGCCCTAAAGTCGTCGTCGTCATCCCCGTCGTCGTCATCGGCATAGTCCCAAGTTGCATCAGTCCATTGCATACACATTGTACCACTTTGTGCAATCAAAAGTAGACCACTCTCGCCGACAAGAGTGGGGCCTTCGGAGGAGGGTTTTACAACGTCTCTGGTGTTGTATCTCTCTTCTCTCTCTATCTCTCAGTCTCATACACTTGCACACAGAGTGTCCATTCACTTTGTTTGTGATCATAGCACTTTCCATTAAGAACGGAAGGCTCTCCCTTCCATAAGAACTAAAAGGAACCTTGAGCATAGTTCGGAGCACTCATCTTGAGCAAAGCGCAACAATCATTCCGTTGCACCTAACATTGGTATTAGAGCTTTGGCAGTGTTCTGTATCTCTCAAGGAAAGAACCACATAATTTTTTTTTGCTTGTTGAGGTCGCACGAACCCAAGTTCGCTTGGGCGTATTGATTTCTAGTCGTGTTTTTTGAAGAGTGATAGGAATCCCAGGAAAGAAGGGCTTGTCCAACGTCCCCTTGTGTCTCTTTTCACTCATTGAGAGCAGACCGTGCACTTAGCGGCCGGCCAATCGACGTGAGGTGGGAAAAAGCAACCTTGGTGTGAGCGCAAGGCCGCCAAGGGGTGCGCCCGCGGAAAAGAGTAGAACTCGGGTGAAGAGAAGATCCTTTTCAAACGCGATTTGCAAGCAAAAGAAAATCTCAAGAACCTCAAGATCCTCAAGAACCCAAGAACCCAAGACCCTCAAGAACCCAAGTTCCTCGTGAACTTAAGAACCAAATATCATAGTGCATGGTCGTCACCCGAAGCGGAATGGATGCTTCGCATACAGGTGATGAGCATGAGAGAGGCGACGAAGAATTTTCACCACCAGGAGACTTTTTTGACCCTCCATCTTCGCCATCTACGCCACAAGTTGTACTAACTCTTAATGAGATGATGGTCAAGTAGATGATGGCCATGATGGACAAACAAGAAGCAAATCGCCTTGCTGGGGACCGCGAGCAAGAAGCAAATCGCCTTGCTAAGGACCGTGAGCGCGACGAAAGATACGCAAGACTTGCCGCACAACAAGAAGACAATCGCCTTGCTTTAGAACGCGAGCGCAACGAACGCAAAGAAAGAAAACAACAAAGAAAGGTGGAAGAGGCGGCAAGAAGCGCGGCCTTGGAGGCCGAGCGTGTAGCTCAAAGATTGGCTTTCGAGACCGAGCGTGAAGCTCAAAGAGTGGCTTTGGAGATCGAGCGTGAAGCTCAAAGAGAGCTACGCACTCAAGAATTGCTTCGACAAGTGCTAGCCTTGAAGACTGAACCACCCAAAGATCGTGGGAGTTCATCAAGTGGCGCAAGCCACGACGCGGATTCCAACCATCCAGTCACATAGAAGTTGACCTTCAGTAAGTATGATGGTAAGAAGGATGCTACGGTTATTCATTCTTGGTTGCATCAGTTTAATGCTTATTTTGCGACAACTAAGAAGACAGGAAATAGCAAAGTTTTGACGGTAGCTATGTACCTTGCCGGTGATGCCATCAATTGGTACCACTCATGGCAAGAGGCACAACTAGCCGTGCACCTAGAGGAAGCCGACGAATTCACGCCCCTTTCCTTCAATTGGGCTGATTTCGAAGACAAGCTCAAGGCGCAGTTTATGCCACCTCAGTACCTCGCACGATTAAAGGATGATTGGCGCTCTCTCGAGCAAAATGGTATGCCAGTCATGTCTTTTTCTAATCGTATTTTGCAGCTAGGCACTCAATTACAAAAATCGGATGATGAGCGCAAAGAGGCTTTTCTCTTTGGATTGGACGAGTATATCAAGTACGATGTCGAGGTTCTCGATCCAATCGATCTCAACAAGGCGGTAGCGATTGCTCTCGCACAGGAGATGAAGCACAACATGGGAAAGCCCAAGGAGAACAAGACTTCCACAAGTACCTTGCAAACTTCTCAGAACCCTCAGAATGGTAAGAATGGTAACTCTTCTAACCATTCTTCTAGCAGTCTCTCAGAAAATAATTCTGCCAATGAATCTAAAGGTAAGGCTAACACAATTGCTAAACCTAAGCTTGCTCCAGATGAAAAGGTAGCACAAGGAATTGTAGGAGGATACATCACGTCGGAAGAGCAAAGCACTTATTCTAAGGAAGGTCGTTGCTTTCATTGTCACATTAAGGGTCACATAAAAAGAACATGTCCTAAGCTTGAATCGAATGAATCTAAAGAATCCACAGAACCCACCTCCTCTGTCAATGTAATGAATGATAACACGAGTGTGCCCCACGTTTCTCGTGACCCTCCCATTGATGATTCTCTCATTAAATGTTATGGTCGTACGTCGGGGCAACGTTTTGACATATTGTTTGACCTAGGTAGTATGCATGATGTGATCAGTCCCTCTCTTGTTGAGAGAGCCCGCCTCGAAGTTAGTCCGAGATCTCCTATCGAGGTCTCTGGCTTTCGTCCCGATATGGACGCTCTCATCACGGAGGAGTGCCTTGATGTGTTGTTTGGAATTCAACAAGCTGCCTTCACTAGAAGATTTGTTGTTTCTCCTCTCTCAAGATGTGATATGATTTTGGGCATTCGATGGTTTCGTGAGAATGACGCTCTCATGAATTTTGCGGCTAACATTAACTCTCAATGCCAACAGTGATTCTCCTATTGTCATTCATGGAGAGGACATTGTTTATTCTCCATCTCTCATTGCTAATATGCAGGACAAGATTGAAAGGATTCAAGAAAAGGAGACTCTCTCAATCTCTTTTTCTCCATAGCATGACACACAGAATTTGCATGATTATGAGAAGCATGATAATTTGATTGACAATGATAAGCATGATGATTTGGATGATAAAGACAAGCATGATGATTTTCATGATCAAGATGTGATTTCTCACAAGCATGATAAGTTGCATGAAGAAGATGTGATTGTTCACAAGGATGATGTGTTAGTGGATGCTTTTTCTAGCGAAGCTAACCTCGTTGCAGATTCGATCAATCACGAAGAAGCGATCTTGGCTCTCGAGCTTCGGTCTCAAGAACCCTCACAAGAAGTATTATGTGTTCGCATGATTGATACGCACGCATTGTTCGAGTGTTTCATTCGTGATCGTTTCCTATATTTTAGTCAGTGTCGTTATGTGATCCCTTTTCCTAGGCATGACATATTGTATGTTGAGCACATTTCTCTCATGGATGAGCACGAATGCATGCGGATTTTTCATGAAAAGCTGAAAAGTATGCATTCAAGGAAGTCACATTCCATGTCTCTTCCTTGGCATGACACATTCGTAGAACAAGCACAAAAAGTCTGAGCACCAAGCATGGGCATTTCCATTGTGTTCTACCATAGTTGATTGCTTTAGATCAAAAGAATGGTAAGATTCGATCTCATTGTTTGCGTGTATGTGATGAACGGTTTGACACTCCGTCTATTTGTTCATCTACATTGCATGCACAGTCTTTGAGAAAGACAAGAATTTTTCCACTCACTTTACATGGAATGGATATGTTCATGGTTTTGTGTTGGAAGTGGTTTCAGGAATTTTCAGCCATGGAGATTCTTGAAGATCGAAGAAGCAGGTCTCTAGACGAAGTTGAAGCAAGGAAGGAGATTTAGAAGATTTTGTTTCGCTTTCGGCGCGGCCCAAAGAAGCAAGCGTTGCAGATCTTTATGAAGTTCAAGTACCGCACGACCCACACATCAGAATGGGCCGGCGAAGAGTCCCTTCCAGAATTCCGGATGCTATTGGCGATCTCTCTCGACGCCATACAGTTCGGTACCAGTACCTCACTTTGAAAAGGAGGGGATGTCACGTGACACATCCAACCCTATGTGTCCGTGGACAAGCTACAACATGATTAGGGTTCAGTCAGTCCAGTCAAGTCTAGATTAGAAGTGATCTGGCACTTTTGTGAGTCTATTCATAGACCGTGCATGCCCAGTCACTTAGTGTAGATGCATATCCTCTGGTTGCACACAACATGATCATCAGAAATCCCATCAGAATGCATTAGAATCAGTTACGGGATTTTTTCAGTGTATTTAGCCTATTTTTTCTATTTTTGACATTTTTCACTTATTATTTTTAAGTGACTTTCCAACAAAAGTAGGTAGGGCAATTTTGCTAAGTTAACATATAAGCAAACCCAAGTTAGCACTTTCGGCAGAAGAGGCAGCAGGAGCTCCCCACTCAACAGGCACCTTCTCAGCAGGAACCATCAAGAACTCATCAAGCACCCCCTTAGCACTCACCAAAGCCTAGCGTTTCCATCACCAGCAAGACCCCATTCTGCCCTGGTGTTTTCAACAGTTCCAGATCGCAGAAGCTTCTCTTGCATCTAGCATTTCTACTCCCAAGCATCATCGTCGGCATTCCAGTGGCCTAGCGTTTTTGTATTCCATTAGCTCAGCGTTTTGATCAACCTCAGCCATAGCGTTTTTGGATTTCAGCAGCAGTTCGAGATTGCCTAGCGTTTTTGCTAGCAATACCCAGATTTGCCAGCGTTTTGGTTTCCAGCCCATTCCGTAGCAGAAAGCTCAGCGTTTTCAGCATTCCCCCCAGTAGCAGATTCAGCCTTAGCCTCATACAGAAGACCCCCATTTTTAGCCCTCGCAAACGCAGCCAAAACAGTCATTTTCAGCCACCGAAACAGCCCCGAAATTCAGCAGATAGAAGACCACAGATTTCAGCCCTAAAGTCGTCGTCGTCGTCGTCATCGGCATAGTCCCAAATTGCATCAGTCCATTGCATACCCATTGTACCACTTTGTGCAATCAAAAGTAGACCACTCTGGCCGACGAGATTGGGGCCTTCGGAGGAGGGTTTTACAACGTCTTGTGTGTCGTATCTCTCTTCTCTCTCTATCTCTCAGTCTCATACACTTGGACGCACAGTGTCCATTCACTTTGTTTGTGATCATAGCACTTTCCATTAAGAACGGAAGGCTCTTCCTTCCATAAGAACTAAAAGGAACCTTGAGCATAGTTCGGAGCACTCATCTTGAGCAAAGCGCAACAACCATTCCGCTGCACCTAACCCAAGTCTCCCTGTGTGGTGAGAGAACTTGAGAGCATGCACCTGAAGCCAGTCCATCATTGAATCCAAAGGCCTCTTTGTCTGATCCATGCCACATAATGGGAAGGAAAAACCAACCGTTGTGTCCAAGGTTTCTGCCCCTTTAGCTGTTAGAAACAGTACGTGGACTCTGAAGCAAGCCGCCTCAAGGTCGGGATAAGAATCATTGAGGAATCGTGTGAAGTCGTAATAAGCGAACAAGTCCCATCGGCGGCGGATGTCGAAACTGGTCAGTCTATGAGGGACTGCTGCAAAGGGTGACATCACCAACAAGACCGTCCGTAGGAATGGCTCTCCTCTTGACCGGGCAACTCATGGCAAAAGCACTGCCAAGAGACCTCCTAGTTGCCGAGGAAGGTCTTGTTCCCTTGGCCGGCTGTGAGGTAGGAGAGGGAGTAAGCAACGGAGCAAGGGGGCTAGGGGGTGGGATGGGAGGGACGGTAACCGGGGGATGGGAGGAGGTGGTGGTGATCGAGGTGAGGGGTAGGGACGGTAGGTGGAGCGGGAGGAGGAGGGGCTCTCGGAGGCGAAGCTAAGGTGGAAGGGGCATCCGTGAGATCGTCCTGTTGTAAGGGGTCGAAACGGTTCTCTGTGTGAACCCACTGCTACTGTCCTAGTGCAATCCGATCACTAGGGGCACCGAACTAGTGTGGAGGGCCCTGGCGACGTCGACCACGAGCCTGCTGCCATCCCTCCTCCACCTAGGCACTAGTCTCGAAGGAGGAACCCGCCTGTGGTTCGTGTGTCTATGCTTGCTGAGCTTGACTGGCCTTAGTAAGCTTGGTGTGTGTCGTGGGTCGGGGCTTCCTCCGTGGACAGTCTTTTGCAAGATGGCCTATTTGTCGACAAATGAAGCACTTATTCGGGAGGCCCGAGTACTCCACATTTTGATGGAGAAAACCACCACTCACCGGAGGTAGTAAAACAACCTTCGGGAGGGTATGGGTGTCTCGAACTAGAACGTGTATTGTAAGCATTCTTGCTGCCTTGGCAACGATAGAAGTTGTTGTGCGAGGTGTCTCCAAGACAGTCCCAATCTTGGAGCCTATCATGGAAAGTAGCGGGAGGTGCTCTCTCCTCAGGCTACAGAAGCAGATTGAAAGGAGTAGGTCTGCCTCCTCGACAAGAACATTGGTAGCCGGATCGAAGCCATGGCAACACTGTTGAAAATGAGCTATGGCTGCTCGGATGACCCAGGGGCTCATCGCAATGACCTTTGATTCCATCTCGGATGTCTCAAACTCAATCTGATAATAGCTGCGCATGAGAAGCTGAACATCAATGATCTTTCCTACCTCTACTAAAAGGCCGGCCTGGGGGAGATTACGCACTCCCCTCTGTTAGGTGGGGTGCCGATGATCTTGTAGATGACGAAGGTGGCCCCACCTCTGCTGCAAGGCTCGCTTGCGTTGTTGGCAAGAGAGCAAGTCAGATGGTGGGCTCTACAGAGTCGGGCGAGGGGGCCTCGTTAGAGTCCCTCTGGGGTGGAGCATGAGCCTTCATCTGTGTCCGCTGCTGTGAAGAGGAGTCGTCGAATGAAGACGAAACTTTTGAGAGAGCACCGGAGAGCAATGTCATAGGAATGTCACTGGCGAGCCAAGTCACAACAAAGTCTCTCAAGGGGGAGGGGGGAGGGTTGGGGGGGCGGGGGGCGCGGGGGTGAGAGTGCCGGGCAGTGGAGAGGGCGGGTGGGAGGGCAGCGAGAGGGTGGGGAGGCAGCGGAGGGGAGAGCAGGGTGAACTGCGTGTAGGAAAGGGAGGGGACGGGCAATGGAGAAAGCGGGAGAGCAAGGAAACGGGTGGGCGAGCAGAGGGGTGCGGCGCGAAGGAGGAGGGAGGGGGTAGCTCAAAGGGAGGGAGAAAGGGCAGAGGGAGGGGGGAGTTGTGGGGTAGGAGAAATGAAACGTTATATTAAACATCTTCAAAAGGCGAAAATGGCCTATGAGACCAAACCGATACAATCTTGGTGGATCGAATACAATGCGTAGGTACAAAATAACAATGAAGTAAAGTGAAAAACTACAATCATCATCATTATCATCACCATCAATGCCCGAGGATGCCCGGCATTGGGCGTTGTCCGAGAAAGTATTGCATTGATCATTGAAGAGCATCGTCAATGTCCGCCTCTGCAAATAGTTGTACTGGATGTCTCCCATGTCATGCTAGAATAGTCCTGATCGTTTGATGGAGCCTCCGTCGATGTCGTGGTCGCCCTCGTAGACGTGGGCATCTAGCTCTCCGAGCTCAATGGCGCTATCAACTAATATACCTCTGGTATAGGTGGGCTGTGAAGTGTGCTATGAAGCTTACTCATCTGTGTTGAGCGCAGGGAGTGTGTGAGAGCAGGAGGAGATGGGCACACACTGCAGGAAGTAGGATGCGCAGCAGATTGAAAGCGAGAGAGAGAGAGAGAGAGAGAGCTCAAGCGTAAGAAACCCACGATTCTACTTTTTGAGGGTTCTTTGTTTTATTTAAGTACACTTATAAGTTGTCCGCCCAAAGTGGCCGGACACTTAATAAAAAATGTGTGTACTCACTTATAAGTGAGTTTTAAGTATAAGTATGTGTACACTATACAAGAAAGGGGGCCACAGGGGGCCTTTACCCCCAACAACCTCCCACTTAAAGGCCCAATGTGGTACCTTTAAGCAACTCCCACTAAGCGTATGCAATGCTCATGTTGAGACTTTGCAAGACTTTTAGTGAGGACATCTGCAAGGTTGTCTTGTGTTTTGATCTTTGTCAATGAGACAAGACCATCATCCAAGACTTGTATAAAGTGGTACCGCACATCTATGTGTTTGGTACGAGCATGAAACATGGCATTCTTAGCCAGGCATACAGCACTCTGACTATCACAACCAAGCACTGGAGCATGTGCAGGAAGACCAAAATCCCTGACCAACCTGCCAAGCCATATGGCTTCCTTAGAAGCCTCTGTGGCTGAAATATATTCAGCCTCTGTAGTGCTCAGTGCGACAATCTTTTGCAACCTTGAACACCAAGAAATAGCACCTCCAGCAAGTGTGAAGACATACCCACTGGTAGATTTCCTAGTGTCAAGATCACCTGCCATGTCCGAATCACAATAACCCCGCAGCGCAAGTGTACTCCCACCATAGCATATACATATGTCTTGTGTACCTTTCAAACATCTAAAGATGCATTTCACTGCCTCCCAGTGTGGTTTGCCAGGGTTGGACATAAACCGGCTAACAACTCCCATTGCATGAGCAATGTATGGACGTGTAGCAACCATGGCATACATCAAAGAACCACAGGCGGATGCATAAGGAATCCCTTTCATGACTTGTTTGGCAGCATCATCTTTTGGGCAATCAAGCTTGCTAAGCTTTGTGTGTGGCGGTAAAGGCACATCAAGAGGCTTAGCATCAGCCATATGAAAACGTTCAAGTACCTACTTGATGTACTTGTCCTGTGAGAGAAACAACAATCGCTTCTTTCTATCTCGCTTAATGCGCATGCCCAAAATATTTTCAGTTGCACCCAAATCCTTCATAGAAAAGGCTGAATTCAGCTTTTTCTTCAATGCATCTAATGTCTCTCTATGCTTTCCTGCAAGTAGCATATCATCCACATAAAGGACTAACACAATAAGTCTTCCATCCTCAGCCTTTTTAGTGTAAAGACAGTGATCTGCATGACTGCGTTTGAACCCATGGTTGAGCATAAAAGTATCAAACTTCTTGTACCACTGTCTAGGGGATTGTTTCAACCCATACAAGCTACATTTCAATTTGCATACCAAATGCTCTTTCCCTGGAATGACAAAGCCCTCAGGATGCTTCATATACAGCTCCTCATCCAAGTCACCATGTATGAAAGCAGTGATCATATCCATTTGATCCAGCTCCAAATCCAAGATAGCACATAAAGAAAACAGCACACGGAGAGTGGACATCTTCACCACAGGTGAAAAAATCTCCTGGAAATCAATGCCTTCCTTCTGTGCATAACCCTTAGCAACTAGACGTGCGTTGTACTTGGGTTTGTTATCAACACATTTGACCTTATAAACCCACTTGTTAGGAATAGCTTTCCTTCCTTTGGGCAAAGGCACAAGCTCCCATGTATTATTTGCATACAATGATTGCATCTCAGATTTCATAGCAAGCTCCCACTTACTCTTATCTTCACATGACTGGGCCTCTTTGTATGTAAGAGGCTCTCCCAACAAGACACAATCCAAAGAGGGCTGAAACCTCTGTGGTTGTCTTCTTACATGTGTAGACTGCCTCACCCAATGATCTACATTAACCGGCAAGGGTTCTACATCATGCGGAACATTAACCCCATCAATTAGAGACTGATTTTCAGCATTTATATACCCTGCTGTAATTGATTTTCAGCATGCTGATTTTGACCCTCGGGCTGAATTTCAGCATCCCCTTGCTGTCCATTATCATCTGGCTCAACGATAACACGCTGACCCTCATGACCAGCATCAAAAGGAGCTGAATTTTCACTAGAAAATGGTTGTGAAAGTGACTGATCATGCTGAAATTTCACCTTTTTCTTATCAAAGTCACTGGATGTGGCATTTTTCAGCAGCTTAGGTTCATTAAATACCACATCCCGGCTGCGAATTACCTTATGTGACCCCGGAATCCAAACTCTATATCTCATTTCACCTTCATCTCCATAACCAAGAAGATGCCTTTCAAGGATTTCATATCGAGTTTGGTCCTCAAGTCAAGAGGCACATATACATAGCATTCACAACCAAAGACTTTCAAGTGGTTATATGAAGCCGGTTTGCCAGACCAAACCTCTTCAGGGATGCCACCATCAAGTGCACAGTGTGGAGATCAGTTGCATATATGCACCGCGGTTTTAAGTGTCTCTCCCCAAAACAATTGCGAGAGATTAGCTGTAGACAGCATGCACCAAATCTTCTCACATAACGTGCGATTCATACGCTCAGCCACACCATTTGAAGATGGATTATAAGGAGCAGTGGGCTCCCTTTTAATCCCATTCTCATCACAAAAAACATTAAAATCTTTAGAAACATACTCCCCCCCATTATCTGTACGTATGCTTTTAAGTTTCAAACCCTTTTGAGTACAAACAAAGGCATAAAACTTTTTAAAAGCATTTAAAACCTCACTCTTGTCCTTGAGCAAATAAACCCATAGTTTACGTGAACAATCATCAATGAAAGACACAAAGTAACGAGAACCACCATGAGTTTTTATTGGCATTGTGCATACACGAGAATGTACAAGATCCAAAATACTAACCTTTTTAGAGGCTCCATGAGAGTAAGAAGCTTTTACATGCTTCCCAAGTACACAATCATCACAAAAATCAAGTTTAGAGCTTTTTACATCAATCCTACCAAGGGAGGAAAGAGTCTGCAGTCCCTTATGACTCATATGTCCAAGATGCCTATGCCAAAGCTCCATGTGTGATTGCACTTCTGCAATTTCAACAAAACGACAAGGTAATGCCTTGCAATGCAGATAGTATAAAGTACCCTTCTTACTGCCTCTAGTCACAAGCATAGATCCCTTTTGGATTTTCCACATGCCACCACCAAATGTAGTGAAGAAGCCTGTGCTATCCAACTGCCCAACTGAAAGCAAACTCTTCTTGATACCAGGCACATATCTAACATCATGAAGAGTGAGTTCCTGGCCATTATCAAGTGCCAGGTGTATGGTGCCAACTCCCTCAATGTCACAAGCATAGTTATTGCTCAAATACACTTTTCCAAGGTTTCCTGCAGTGTATGAGGCAAAATACTCCAAAGAAGGAGTTACATGAAAAGAGGCACCACTGTCAACAATCCAAGATTGTGACAGGCCATCATGAGTAGAAAGCAAAGCATCTATCACATCATGCTTAGTGATATGCGTATCCTCAACAGTCATGACATGTGGATTTAAAGATCCAACATAAAGATCACTAGTGTCTTCATTTTCATCAATCTCTTTAATGACAACACTAGAGATCACATTTGCCTTTTCACGCTCACTTTCCTTAGGGGTAGAGCTGCCCTCTTTGTCATTTTTCTTGCCTTTTGCATTCATTTGCTTCTTGCGCTCCTGCTCTTTCTTAAAATACCTGCAATCGGGCTTTTTATGCCCCTTTCTTCCGCATTGATAGCAAGTGATGTCTTGCTGTTTTTCCTTGCTTTTGCTACGATTTCTTTGCTTATTTGCAACATTTTGCCTTTTTTCATTGCATCCACGTACATTATAGGCTGATCCATTGCCACTCCCACTTGACTTGCGTCTAATCTCCTCATTGAGGATAGAACCACGCACACCATCATAGGTCAAGTTGGAGTTGTTACTCAAAGAAACAACCAATGCTTCCCAAGACTCTAGCAGTGTCATAAGTAGAAAGATAGCCTTGAGCTTATCATCCTCAAAAGCCTGCAAACCTGAATCACTCAACTGACTCAAAATGCCACCAAAGGCATTCAAGTGATCAGAGACAGATTTGGACTCATCAAGCTCTAAGCTTACAAGCTTCCTCATGAGATGGACCTGATTTACAGGAGTCGTATTCTCATAAGTAGCTTTAAGCTTATCCCACACAGCCATAGCTGTGTCAAGTCCCTTGATGTCAACAAGGATATCATCAGTCACAGCCATCTTGATGTAAGTAATGGCTTTCCTGTTAAGCTTAGTCCAATCTGTATCTGACATACCCTCTGGCTTACTTGCAAACAATGCATCATCGCACTCTTTCAAGAAAAGAATGCCTTGTATGCGATCCTTCCACAAATCAAAACCTGTACCATCAAACCTACGGATCTCAAAGAGGCTCTTAGAGTCCGAGGATGACGAAGTGTCAGCCATAATGAGGCAAAACAAAAACTGATAATTTTCAGCCAAGAAGTACAATCACTGTACCGCAAAAGCAAATGCAAATATACACTGTAAAAGTGTCTGCAAGAGCAAATATAATGCTGTAATTTACTTCAAAAGTAAAATTTTCAGCAGATGACATATTGAGCATATCAAACTCAACGCATAGAACAACCTCACATCAAGTATACATCACCAAATGCATTTGCAATGACCCCAATGTTGTACATGCCACAGT
This sequence comes from Adiantum capillus-veneris, assembly GCF_014529385.1. Taxonomy (NCBI): domain Eukaryota; kingdom Viridiplantae; phylum Streptophyta; class Polypodiopsida; order Polypodiales; family Pteridaceae; genus Adiantum; species Adiantum capillus-veneris. Next base: position 146,104,195 of record NC_140938.1, read on the forward strand.
TTCACCACATACAGTACATTTGGCAATACACATGAGAGGTGAAAGTTGCTCAAATAATTGAATAAACACCTGTAGGCTCCACAAGCCTCAATCTCTCTGCTCAAATTGACCACAAATGTAAGTACATAAGTGAAATTTTGCCAAATTTTTCAAAATTCAGCAAAAACCCCAAATTCTCACTGCTCAATTCTCCACTGTAGCTTTGCCAACTGCACCTGTAAGGAGTAAACTTGGTAGTTTTTGCTGAAATTAGCAAAAGCCCCAAGTTTTGTCGCGAATAATTGCTGAAATTTGACAAATTTCAGCAAAGTGGTAGAAAACCCCAATTCCAAACGTGAAATTGGGTTTCCAAAGTGCCCTGTGACAACCTGTAAACCTGTTTTTGTTGTTTTTACACCTGAATATGCAGAAAATGGCCTGTTTTTAGCCAAAACCAGTCCAAAAACACCTGTTTTGGACCTGTAATTCCCTGTTTTCAACGTGTAAGCAACGGTGGTCGACGTACCGTACTTGGAGAAGAGAGAGAAAGCTGCTGCGCTGCTGTTTCTAGAGAGAGAAAATCTGCGCAGGAGAGAAACTCCTTCCTACGCGCGAGAGATTCGCCCAAGGCACGTAGCCTTGCTCTGATACCAGTTTGTTGAAGGAGTGTGTGAGAGCAGGAGGAGATGGGCACACACTGCAGGAAGTAGGATGCGCAGCAGATAGAGAGAGAGAGAGAGAGAGAGAGAGAGAGAGAGAGAGAGAGAGAGAGAGAGAGTGTAAGAAACCCACGATTCTACTTTTTGAGGGTTCTTTGTTTTATTTAAGTACACTTATAAGTTGTCCGCCCAAAGTGGCCGGACACTTAATAAAAAATGTGTGCTCACTTATAAATGAGTTTTAAGTAGAAGTATGTGTACACTATACAAGAAAGGGGGCCATAGGGGGCCTTTACCCCCAACAATCTGACTGCCGAGTCCCTGCTCTAAAGAAGTCAGTGATGTCCCTCTGTGAATGTCTCCACTGCTTTATCTCCTCAAGAGACTCTCCTCGTGTCTGCACAGCTCTAGCAAAAACAACACAAGGCATCTCTGATCGTGATATCTCATGACTCTAGCCAACGGTCCAAAGCCCTCTCTGAATAGACAATGAAATCCGCCTCGTAGTCATAGTATACCGGACAATGACAAATGTGATGTAACTGTGTCTTTGGCTCTATATGACACAACTGGCAAATCCTAGCCTTTGGTGGTACTCTCCTAAATGTGCCAATCTCCATCTCTAACTGATGCAATGATGTGTGCATCTGACCATTAGCACATTGTATCCCATGGGATAAACGAGTGCCCATGTAGGCCGGTTTGATCAGAGATCCATCCTCTGGTAGCTGGAAAAAATACTCTCTATAGAAAGCCATCTTCGTGCCTAACTTGTGTGTCAGTTTTATCCATGTGCTCTTGGTATCTAGCTGAATCAGATCATGACGTGTGCGAGATAGAGAGGATGCATCCGAGGAGTACTGGAACGGAGGTAGTCTATCCATGCTGAAACCATGTGATTGAAACCATGATGTCATCTGCCCATACCAACATGTTGTATCCCCCTGTAGCGCTAGCCGTTGGGATGACTCAAGGTCTAGTCAAGCATATTTGTCTCTGGGGAGGTCCCATAACTATGCATGAAGGACATTGATCTAGTAAGTGCTTGGACCACGAGAGGGGGGGCAACTAGCTCGGCTCGAATAATCTCTTGTGGCACTGAGGCCTTAGCCCGAATCATTTATTTTTTTTTTGAGAGAGAGAGAGAGAGAGAGAGAGAGAGAGAGAGAGAGAGAGAGAGAGAGAGAGAGAGAGAGAGAGAGAGAGAGAGAGAGAGAGAGAGAGAGAGAGAGAGAGAGATGAAATGAAATGAAATGTTATATTAACGTCTTCAAAAGGCCAAAATGACCTATGAGACCAATCTGTCGCAAAATAGTCAATTTAATACCATGTCTGGGTACAAAAGGAAGAACTAGAACAAAGATACTACTACTAGAATCCATCCTCATTTGCACTCTAGATGTCGAGAGATTATGGCTCGAATCCTCTGCTATAGTCTCTGTCGATGTTGTGTATCCCCTCTCCTCAATCGTGGCCGTCTGGATCTCTGTAGCTCCAGTGCCCGGTCGATGAGAGTGCCGGTAGTGGTCGAATGAGTGTGGGCCGAGCTCTGCAGTTATGGCTGCTCCTCTGGCTGTCCCATATCTAGTGAAAAGAAATCTGTAATCTGTCTCTGGGGTTGTCTCTCTCTATCTCTCCCCAGTAAAGTGTCTCTATATTTGTGTAACTCAAATAGATATAGCCCAAGACATCTTTGATCCTCATAACTCATGACCCTAGAGAAAGGACCGAAACCCTCTTTGAATAAGCTGTGGAAATGGCCCCGTATCTGATAGTTTACTGTGCAATGACATATGTAATGTAGCTGTGTCTCTGGCTCTAGCTGGCATAGGCGGCATATCCTGCTCTCTGCTGGTATCCCTCTGAATCTATGAGTCTCAATCTCCAACTGATGTGAGAATGTGCATATCTGACCAATGGCACACCGCAAACCTTGAGACATATGTCTGTCCATGTAGTTGGGTTGAATCACAAACCCATCTCCTGTGAGGTGGAGAAGATACTCTATATAGAAAGCCATCTTCGTGCCCAACTCCTGTGGCGGCTCTATCCATGTCCTCTTGGTATCCAACTGGATCAGGTCGTGACGAATGAGGCTAGTAATCTCCACCCGTGTAACAGACATCGAGGGTGCCTGAAGAGAGTACTGGGAAGGGGGCAGCCTATCCATGGTGAAGCCATTCGTCTGGAACCATGATGTCATCTATGCATACCAGCATGAAGTGTCCCCCTAAAGAGCTAATTGTCTGGAAGACTCAAGGGCCAGTCTAGCGTATCTATCTCTAGTAGTATCCCACAAGCTGTGCACAAAGGACACTGATCTGGTAAGAGCCTCAATCTCCAGAGGAGGGGCAGCTAGCTCTGCTCGAATGATAGTGTGGGGTACGGAGGCCTTGGCTTTGATCAGTCGAGAGATCATAGATACCAAGGGCCTATTCATACGTCTCCAACCATCCTGACCTATAGAACGTCCCCATATCTGCACCCCATACAACATAGTTGAGGCTACTAAAGTATCATAGAGCCATAACGTTGTTCGAGGTCCTTGGAATTGAACCTGCGAACACATCCTCTCCAAGCCTCCCAAGGCCGCAAAAGCTCTAGTCAGTCTAGTCTTTGCTGCTCCCCAAAGAAAACCACGGCCCAATGAAGACAACCTCAAGGTAAGTGTATGCATCTATATACTCTACAATCTCCTCACCATATGTGAAAGTCGGTGCTGATCTCTTGATCCATTGTAGTGTGGTTTTAAACACCATAACCTTGGTTTTACCAAGATTTACAGACAATCCACTATCCTCTGCAAAACTGTGAATGCATCCACATGTCGATTCGTACCCTCTGGTGTGTCAGACATCAACACAATATCATCATCATATAACAACAATGGGATCCACGTCCCTGCCAGGTGGGCACCTCTATCACCCTCTCTGTCAATGTAATCAAACATCAACATACATACCAAATAGAGTAGGAGACAATGGGCAACCCTGTTTCACCCCAATGGTGGAGTGAACTAAATTAGATATCCCCTCCAGGGTGCGTACATGTCTCATCATTGATCTGTATAGAGCCATCATCCCCCAAATTAACACTATGGCCACCCCTATCTCGTGCAGTTTGCACATCAATCGAGCTCTTGGTACCATGCCAAATACTTTGCGGAAATCCACAAAGCTACAATAAATCCGTCTCCCATGTGACCTGCCCTCCTCAATAATGTCTCTAAGTGTCAGAATATGATCAAGAGTAGAGAAACCCCTCCTGAAACCGGCCTTGCCCTTTGCCCGTAAGTGCTCATCCTCTGCCCAATTACTCAATTGCTGGTCAAGAATGGATGCATACAACCGTGCCAATGTGTGCCCAACCATGATAGTACGGTAATTCCCAGGCTCGTAGGATCACCTGCCTTGAAGATAGGCATATCTCTAGCATGTATAAAGTGCTCTTCTACTAGACCATCATGATCATATGCCCTACTGGTCCTCATCCTGTCAATGGCTCTCTTTACTATCTCAGTGGTAAAGAAGGTGCTGGTAGGTGGACATCGCTCTGTAGGATTTGGAAGGGGGTCATGTCCAAGAACCGTATATAACGATGACGCATACTAACCCCACACATCAAGGGAAGTAATCACTGGGGGAGGGGAGTGCTCATGAAAGAATCGCCATGCCTCTCCTTGAGTCTCTACTCAAGAACAATTGATACAAGTCTCGCTCCATCTGGGCCAAGTAAGCTCGTTTCTTTTGTCGCACAAGGCGCTGGGAAAAAATCCGAGAGTGTGTGTAAGCGATGACTCCTAAAAGGAGATCCCTCTGAAGTTGGGCTGTCATCTCTCTGCACTCCTCATCATACCAACTATTTTGGGGCATGCTCGCAGAATGCCGCCTCCGACCCAGCTGAGTGTGTGGGTATTCCTCTGATGCTGCACCATGCAGTGTCTCAGTTAGCAAAGTGGTGCACTTCTCCACTAAGAGGCCAGGACCAGCTGTGCATAGATGGCTATAGATCTCCTTTATATAAACCGAGTCAGTCTCTGGTGTAAATGTGTAACGGGTATGTGACCTACCTCCTTATGTCTGGGTTGTACTATACTGAAATGAAACGGACAATGTCAAAAGAGCATGATCCACTGCTACGCCCACTTGTTTGGCTCCCACTATGAAATCCTGAATACATGGAATAAAGCTCGGCTGTGCCATAACATAGTCCAGTGTACTAGCCCCATGTATGTGTGGAAACCATGTAAACCGGCTACACAGGGAAATCGCTATAAGCCATTAAGTATGGCTAACCCATGTGTAGTCGTCATCTCTGGGAGGTATCTCCGTTTGCTCTCTGTCATGTGAGTGTCATGTGAGCATCTGTCAAGCCCCAACTCACCCACATCCAGCTCTCTAAGCATCTCATCTGAAGTGTCGTAGAAGACTGCCTGAGAGTTGCCCGTTTGGGCATTGAAGGCCCCTAGGAGGAGGATATCACCATCCCTAGAAAACTCCTATATATCATCTAGTATAGAGAAAGGCGACTGTCCTCTGGATGCAGCATATACTGACATATTGGGGGGGAAGTAACATATGGCAATGTGCAGAAATCGGCCTGTGTCAGCTCTCAGCCTCACCCACATGTATCTAGCATGATCATCTCTCCGTACAATATGTAGTAGTGGTTGTAACTCCTTCCTAAATAGCACTGCTGCATTCTTGAACCTCTACTCCCATGCTCAAATCTCGCGATTGTCCTGTGGGCTCTCTCCCATGTGTATCCCACCACATGTGGCATAAGTTGTCCAAGGGCCTAATGAGTCTTTGAGAAAAAAAAAACAATGTCCATGTCTCTAAAACTGTCCTCAAAGGCACCAATGTCCAACTTCATAGATCCATTACAATTCCAAGTAGCCATCTTCAGTGTGGTCCCATAGGTCTCACACCGTCATGTAGAGCGCCGCTCTACAATCACCACCCGACCGTCTCTGTAAAAGGCCATCGTTCCCTTCTTCCTTGCCGCCGCAATCTCTGGCATTACCTCTCTCATATGCGCAAGCTGTGAGAGAGTGAGATCATCACCGAGGAAAATACGTGTCTTCTTGGGAGTAAGCATCTTTTTCAAGAATTCCTTCTTCTCTTCCAAGGAGGGGAAGCGTAGTATGAGAGCTCTCCCTTTTGAAGATTCTCCCGGGCCATCACTCTTCTTGCCCACCCTCCATGCCTTTCTGTGTGAAGGCTAGTCCACCCCCATTAAATTATGGACGTGAGGCTTGTGACGTCTTTTTCCACATTGTTTATGTCCTTTAGGCCGGTTACCCTCACATGTAGAGCCCGCATCCTCCTTTGTTCCTCTTCAAGGGTCATGTTAATAAGAGTGGGTGTACAAGGAGCTTCCTTACCTTTCCCTTTCTTGGCGACCTCAATCCATTTTTTGGCCTCCTCTACTTTCTTTTGTGTTGCGGAGATGACCGCAGACGATGACTTCTGCTCCTCATCTTCCTTGATAACCCGTATTTCTTCTCTCATGGTATTCAATTCTTCCATCATGGATGGCTAAATTTCGCCTTCTTCGAGCCGCCCACTTTTTGCTGCAAGAAGTTCACCTTGGAGAGTTTGGATTGTGGTTTCTTGTGAAGCCACTTGCTCTTCGACGCAAGAAATCTTTCACATAGGTTCCTCTTCTCCTCTTTACATTCCTCCATCTTTCGAAGAAAGGTTGCATCCATCTCTTTCTTCCACTCCTTCACTTCAGCCTCAAGTGTTGATATTCGCTTGTTGGTGATCGAGAACTTCTGTTGAGAGGGAGGCGGGCTTTAGCCACTGGGGAGTCCATGTGAAAGGTGTCAATGGGTAGCCCAATGGAGAGAGACCATGGCGTGGAAGCGGGAGGCAGCTCAAAGGGGGGGGGGGGGGGGGGGGGGGGGGTTGGAATAAGCGTGAGGGGCTGGCGGGGGTGGCGCAAAGGGGGGGGGGGGGGGGGGGGGCTGGCAGCAGTAGGAGAGAGAGAGAGAGAGAGAGAGAGAGATGATGATGAAATGAAATGAAGTGATATATTAACGTCTTTAAAAGGCCAAAATCATAAATGACCTATGAGACCAATCCGTTACAAACCGGTGAATCTGATACCATGTCTGGGTACAAAGGAGAAGTACATAGAAGAGATACTATGAATTTTAAAGTGCTAGCTAGAACTGTGGGGTATATGTCAATGGGTAGCCCAATGGAGGGAGACCATGTAAATGGGCAACCCAATGGAGTGAGACCATGGCGTGGAGCTCAAACGAGGGGGGGGGGGGTAGAATAAGCGCGAAGGGTTGGCGGGTGGCACGAAGGGGGGGGCTGGTAGTAGAGAGAGAGAGAGAGAGAGAGAGAGAGAGAGAGAGAGAGAGAGAGAGAGAGAGAGAAGAGAAGAAGAAGAAGAAGACGAGAGTTTTAACGTCGTAGGAAACTATCCCAAGAGACCTTAAATATCTAGCCGACGAGGAGTTGAACTCAAGGCCTGTTATTCAAGAGGGAAATGGCATAACCAATCTACCACACTTGGGTGATAGAAAGGTTATACCATTTTCCTCTTTTTATTAGCACACACGCACACACCCAAGAAGAAGAGAGTTTTAACGTCGTAGGAAACTATCCCAAGAGACCTTAAAGATCTAGCCGACGAGGAAATGAAATGAAGTGATATATTAACGTCTTCAAAAGGCCAAAATCATAAATGACCTATGAGACCAATCCGTTACAAACTGGTGAAAATCTGATACCATGTCTAGGTACAAAAGAGAGGTACATAGAAGAGATACTATGAATCTCAAAGTGCTAGCTGGAACTATGTGGGGTAAATATGGGTGCCCAAAATGAGAGGGTGATATAGTGGGTGGTGAATCCATCCTCATCTGCACTCTGGATGTCGAGCCAGTATTGCTCGAATCCTCTGCTGTAGTCTCTGTCGATGCTGTGAAACTCCTCTCCTCAGTCCTAGGCGTCTCGATCTCCGTAGCTCCAATGCTCAGTCAATAAGGCTACCGCGGGTGTGAGTATGAGCTGAGCTTTGCAGTGGTGGCTGCTCCTCTATCTGTCCGGTGCCTGGTGTGAAGAAATCAGTAATCTGTCTTTGGGATTCTCTCTCTGCAAATCTCTTCAGTAAACTGTCTCTGTGTCTCTGTAACTCAAGTAGATATAGGCTAAGACATCTCTGGTCCTGATAGCTCATGACTCTGGAGAAAGGTCCGAAGCCTTCTCTGAATAGACAGTGGAAGCGGCCTCGTATCTTGTAATACATTGTGCACTGACATATATGATGCATCTCCATTTCAGCATATTCTGCTGGCTGCTGGGGTATCCCTTTGAACCTACCAGTCTCGATCTCAAGCTGGTGTAAGGATGTCCGTATCTAACCAATGGCACACCGTAACCCATGAGAGAGATGTGTATCTATATAGTTGGGTCGAATCACAAACCCATCCTGTGTGAGTTGGAGAAGATGCTCTCTATAGAAAGCCATCTTCGTGCCCAACTCCTGCATCGGCTCTATCCATGTCCTCCTGGTGTCCAGCTGGGTGAGGTTTTGGTGAATGATGTAATCTCCACCCGTGGAAGAGACAACGATGGTGCATCAACTTTCAAGGGAGTACTGGAAGGGAGCTAATTTGTCCATGTTGAAGCCATGTATCTGGAACCATGATGACATCTGTGCATACCATGGATATGGGTGTTTCCACATTATGCATACATGTTTCTTGCGCTTAGGTGTTCCCACTTCAAGTGTACATGTCTATTCCACACTAGACACAGTCTCTGCAATTCTCTTTCTGAAATGCTTCCGGGGCAGGGGGGGGGGGGGGGGGGGGGGAGAGAGAGAGAGAGAGAGAGAGAGAGAGAGAGAGAGAGAGAGAGATTTTCTAAGTAGTGATGATTCTTTGCAGTCAATCAGAGCTTTCGCTCAATCCTCAATGTCAATGGCGTGTCAAAAGAAATGGCCTCTTTATTTGAGCACAAAGAATACCATCCTGAAAAAATATGATGGAAGGCATGATTCATTTTTTCTATTGCAACTTCTTTTCCCACTAGCTTTCAAGTTCTCAGTTTTTGCTCGTCATGCCAAAAGAAAGTATTTAACTGCTCTGTATTACTTTTGCTACAGATTCAAGGACATATTTCAAGAAGTCTATGAATCAGAGTGGAAATCCAAATTTGAAGAAGCTGGCATATGGTGCTTTCAGATCTTGATTCTGATTTGAATGGTTTATCTAATAATTAACATCAGCATTATATTTTCTACTGAATTGCTACAGGTATGAGCATAGACTCATTGATGATATGGTTGCTTATGCTGTAAAGAGCGAAGGAGGTTATGTTTGGGCCTGTAAAAACTATGATGGTGACGTTCAGAGTGACTTTTTGGCACAAGGTTGTATCTATTTGTAAGATTTGATTCTCAAATTCGAGCTACAAATTCGGATGGAACTTATTTTGTGCTTGTTTGTTTTTCAGGGTTTGGATCGTTGGGTTTAATGACATCTGTCCTAGTACTCTCTCTCTCTCTCTCTCTCTCTCTCTCTCTCTCTCTCTCTCTCTCTCTGTGTGTGTGTGCGCAAAAAGTGGGGCTTGTGACTTTGCATTACATAAAATTGACCATAGGTCCATATACAAGAGATATGGGAAAAACCCAGAAAGCTATACAATAAGATCATGGGGAAAAATCGCAAACGAACCACATGATACATCGATGGATAAAGATACTCTAATCAAGAAGTAATAATGAAGCTCTCTGGCTGATAAGCCTTCACAAATCTGCCAAAAGCTCTGTCCGCTGGGGCGATGTAGCGAAAACCAAGGCGATGTCCAGAGCCAGCTATGTGACTGATATATAGTATCCTCTGTAAAGGCCTCCTGTAGCAGCTCACAAAAGCCAAAGGACTGTGACCCCTAGACTATGCCTCCAAAATCTTCCGCATCCACTCTAGCATTTCCTAATGTGTATATACCCCAAAAAAATATGCAGACCTATGGCACAGCCATACCGTTAAAGAGGTAGGAGGGACCCAATCGTCATTCACCACAAAAGTCAAGGGAAAGTGCCAAGATGCACATCTCTCTGATCAAAACAACTTTCCTAAGGCCTCACTAAACTAGCTCTCAACATACCACTCACTCATTCATGCATACATAAGCATAGGAATTTGTGTGCACGCACATGTATGTACATGCTTACATGCAAATAAAGACACACACACACACACACACACACACACACACACACACACACACACACACACAGATAGATTAGTGTGTGTGTGTGTGTAGAGAGAGAGAGAGAGAGAGAGAGAGAGAGAGAGAGAGAGAGAGAGATTGACTTATCATCCATGGGGATCAGATATGACCCATGGGACCGAAGACAAAACATTACAACGGTTGCTTTAGGAATAAGCATAGGTACATATGAGTTAAGGACTGAGGGTCTATCAAGAAGGTAATGGAAGAGAAAAGGGACAAAATCTAAGGGGGGTCGGGTGGAGGGGGAGCCAGTTTGGGAGTTCGGAACTCTCGGATGACGGCTTTACCACCTCAGTAGACTGCCCATTTACCTTGTTTGCAGGCTTCGTGACTCTTCTTGAGCTCACTTGCTTTGGCCTTGAGTTGATTTGGAGTCAATTCTTTGGCAATCCAAAACTTTTTTCCGTTGAGGAGACGAGACTTGCATAGTAGCTTCCACCGCTCTTCCTTGTCCTTGAGAGTGAGGATACAATGCTCGGGTGGTACCTTTCTATGCGTGTCATTGATCCGAGAGAGGTTCTCTGGCTTGATATTCCCTGGTTGGAGTATATCATTGAGCTTGGAGATTGCTTCTTCAAGAGTGTCCTCATCTGTGCACCATGGTGAGTCGAGCTCCCCAATCCTGACCTTGAGGCCACGGTATTCCTGTAGCTGGTTTTCTTGTAATGCTGCCCGAATTTTGTTGTCAATCTTTTTATGTGTTGCTGTGGACTTCTTTTTGGGCTGCTTTGACTGTTTCAGTGAGCGAGTCTTCGACCAAGTTTGCTTTCGCAAGTAGGGCCTGGCTCTCTTCTTCTTTCGCTTCCTCAAGCTTGCACAAGGGTTGCTTGAGTGGAGTGTTCTCCTCGATGAGGTCTTGAATCCGGGCCTCTAGGGCTGCAATCCTCGCATCTTGATGGGCGGCAGGGTCCTTTGGCTCAGCTGCCACCGCAAGAAAAGACTTGCGGGTGCGGGATATTGGTGTAGACATCATCCTCTTGAAGGGTGGGAAAGCACCCTTACTTGTTGGCTTAAGGTTGTAAACTTGAGGAGTCTGCAGAGATTCTACTCGTGCGGGCACCCATGCTACCAGTAAAAACCCACAGCTACGTGGGCACCCATCTTGAGTGGCGGGGTTGCAGGGCAGCCGGGCAATGAAGCAGCGTTAGCCTTCTCAAGCGGCAAGGCTGCAGGGCAACGGTGCAATGAAGAGTCCGTTGTGGCATTGCTGGAGCTGATGCTTGTTGTGGGGCAAGGCTATGTCTTAACGACCCCCCACAAGGCCACCCTCTCCCGGAGAGGGAGAGAGAGAGAGAGAGAGAGAGAGAGACAGAAGAAGAAGAAGAAGAAGAAGAGAGTTTTAACGTTGTAGGAAACTATCACACACAGAGAGAGAGAGAGAGAGAGAGAGAGAGAGAGAGAGAGAGAGAGAGAAATGAAATGATACATTAACGTCTACAGAAGGCCAAAGTGACCTATGAGACCAAAAAAGTTACAAGTGGTGAATCTAGTACAATGATTGAGTACAACTAAAAAAGAGGGAGGGAGGGCGGGGGGGGGAGAAAGCTGATACAATGGTATAATGGGTGGGCAAAGAGAGAGAGAGAGCATAGTTACAGGGGACGGGGGGGGACGGGCCCTAGGGCCGGGGGACGGCCGTAATCGGGCCGGGAACGGCTGGGAACGCCGAGGGACGGACGGAAAACGGGCCGGACGGGCGGGTCGCAGGGGGAACGGACCGGGGTCGGACGGACCGGACGGGGACGGCAGGAGTCAGCCGGGGTCGGACCGGAACAGATTCAAAAAAATGGCCGTTTTTGACCGTTTGCAACGGCTCTGTGCAGCCCCAACTGCCATATTTTTTAAGCCTTGGCCCTTGGGAGGCTATAAAAGGCTCCCTTGGGCCTCTTAATACTCATAGTCTCAATGCTCAATGCTCGTTCCATTTCCCTCAAGCTCAAGGCTCAAGCTCATTCCATTTCCCTCAAGCTCAAGGCTCAAGTTTGAACTTTGAAGCTCTCCTCTTCCTCGTCTACCCACTTTGAAGCTCTCCTTTACTCTCTCTCCACACAAGCTCTCCTCTAACCCTTCTAACTTCTAAGCTCTACTCTCTCGAGTCTCTCCACCATCATGTCATCTCAAGCCAACTCCACTTCTCAAGCCGCTTCTTCTCGAAGGAGGCCCGCCGTGCGTGGTCGTGGTGGGATGAAGTCGACTTTAGCTCGCGTGGCAAAGGTGGCGGTGCAAGACCATGGACGTGCAAGCTATGTCCATACAAGAGATCGGGTGGTTCAAACAAAGTGCGAGCCCATCTTCTTCATGAACCCGGTCACGAGGTGAAGTTTTGCCCTCATGTAGCTCCCGAGAAGAGGTTGGATCTTCTTGAGAAGCTCACGGTGTATGAGGTTGCGGAAGCGGCCAAGAGGGGCCGTTTTGTTGCCGTTGATCCCTCCGCCACGGCGACACCGCGAGAGCAAAGGGAAGCCAACCTTGACGACATCTCTCGAACCTTCAAGAGCCATGGATCTACACCGTCCTCTTCCCTTCCGCATCGCCAAACCACTCTCAACGAAAATTGGAATCCTAAATTGAATGAAGAGGTGGATAGGTCGGTTGCCCGATTCTTCTTCCACGACCACATTGCCTTCCATGCTTCGCGGTGAGTTTCCCTTGGCATATGCACATTGCAATCTTCCATTTTGTATTCATAATGGGTTATAATTTCTCGACTCTCCATACTAACGCAACATGCTCTATTTTGTGTGGATAGGTCTCCATACTTTCGAACCATGGTTACGAAAATAGGGGAATATGGCTCCTCTTATGTGCCACCTTCATCGGAGAGGCTTCGCACCACCCTCCTTGACAAAGAGAAGCTTGCCGTGGAGCAAGCGGCCCAAGCAACAAAGGATTTGTGGGAGACCAATGGCGTCTCTCTTCTTGTAGATGGATGGAGCGACACCCGCAAGCGGTCCATCCACGGGGTGGTGGCCTACTCTCGGGGGGAGATGTACTTCGTGGAGTCACATGATGCATCCGATAGTGGCAAGGCCGCCGAGATGCTTGCTGCGGAGTGGACAAGCACCATAGAGATCACCGGCCCGGAGAATGTCCTTTGTATGGTTGCAGATGGAGAGGCATCAAATAGGGCAGCCGGAGCTATCATTGAGGGCATGTATCCCAGCATCCATGTCACATTTTGCATGGCGCATTGCCTCAATAACCTCCCAAGGACATAGGGAACTTGTCATGGATTTCACCCACCATTGGTGACGCCTCTCGAATTGTCTCCTTTGTGCTCAACCATCAAAAAGTGCGCCATGAATTCTCAAAGAGGAGCCACTTGTCTTTGCTCAAATATTCAGAGACAAGATTTGCATTCAATTGGCTTATGCTAGGCCGCTTGTCTACATATGGCGGAGCCTTAAGGGGCCTCTTTCTCAGTGATGAGTTCCAGGCCATGCCGGAGTCTACATCAGCAGTAGGATTGAAATGCCGAGAATGGGCCGACGACGCCGCTTGGTGGGAGGAGGTGAAGACTCTTGACGCCATGGTCAAGCCTATTCTACACCTACTTTGAGTGGTGGATGGCTTGCAGCCATGTATTGGCAAAGTCTACGAAGCCATGGATCGAATGATAGAGGCACTTGAGAAGCTTGTGCCTGACCCTGTTCAGTATGCGGAGATTCATGGCTTGTGTGAGTCGAGGTGGAATGGATACTACTCTTTACTTCATGCGGCAGCTTATGTGCTTGACCCTGAGTTTCAAGGAAGACGCAAAGAGACCGACAAGGAGGTGAGCAAAGGATGGCGGCTTGCATTGGAGTGCCTTGAGCCTAGCAGCGACATTAGGCGCAAGATTAGAGACGAGCTACTCAACTACAGGCAAAAGAAGGGCTCCTATGGATGTGTAGATGCACAGCTTGATCGCAACAAGATTGGCTCGGTTTTGTGGTGGGAGGACTATGGAGGAGATGGCCCACATTTGCAGCGCTTGGCTGTTCGTGTCCTTAGCCAAGCATGTACCACTAGTTTCTTGGAGCAACTATGGAGTGTGTACAGCCACATTGCCTCTAAGAAGAGGAATCGCCTTGGGGTTCAGAGGGCCAATGATTTGGTGTTTGTGAGCGCTAACTTGCGCATGCTTGCCAAGAGCGTCACACACAAGGCAGATCCTTTCACTGAGTGGGAGATGGCACAAGAGAATCCATCTATGGCCAATACTCTTTTGGAGGAGCTAGAGGAGGATTTCGAGCCTCAATGCGAGCCTCCCGAGCTGGAGCCCTCATACGTCACTGACGACCTCGACTACGACGACGATGTGGAGATTCAGTAGGTGAGCATTTCTTGAGTTTGATGATCATTGATCACTCGACTCTCGAGTCTAGACTCTTGAGTCTACGACTCTACCTACTACATAGCCCTTTGTACTTTTTGTTATCCTTGAGGCCTCAGGCTTGTCCTAAGTCCTTTAGGCTTTTTGACTCTTGAGCCCTTGTGGCATGCACTTCTCATTTTGTATCCATCGATCATCGATGTTTATTAGCACATTTCAGCCTATATGACTCGTGTTCTTTGGTCTATTTAGTGTAAATTTATGGTCAAAGTGATGCTCTATGTGTGTGGCATGTGTGTAGGTCAAAAAATGCCAAAAAAACTCTCTTTTTTTTTTGCCGTTCCGACCCCCGTCCCCGTTTCCTGACTTTTGCCGTCCCGACCCCGAACCGCCGTCCCATGTAACTATGAGAGAGAGAGAGAGAGAGAGAGAGAGAGAGAGAGAGAGAGAGAGAGAGAGAGAGAGAGAGAGAGAGAGAGAAGAAGAGTATTTTAACGTCGTAGGAAACTATCCCAAGAGACCTTAAAGAAGAGTTGAACTCAAGACCTGTTATTCAAGAGGGAAATGGCGAGAGAGAGAGAGAGAGAGAGAGAGAGAGAGAAGAGAGAGAGAGAGAGAGAGAGAGAGAGAGAGAGAGAGAAATGAAATGAAATGATATATTAACGTCTTTAAAAGGCCAAAATGACCTATGAGACCATCAGATACAAAGTGGTGAGTCTAATACAATGTCTGAAGTACAAGGACAAAAAGTACTGAAAGTAAAAATGAAAACTGAAAATGAAGTGTGAAATGTGAAAATGAATGTGAAATGTGAAAATGTAGCATAGGCCCTCAATGCCAATCTGGGTGTCGTGCTAGAATGCCTCTGATCCTCTGCTGGAGTCTCCGCCGATGGAGTGTGCTCCTGTGTCTCGGTTGTGGTTGTCTCGATCTCCCTAGCTCAGTCGCCCTGTCAATGAGGGTGCCTCTGGTATGAATGCGGGTACCACCCTGTGCTGGTGGTTGGTCTCCTGGCTCCCTCGATCCAAAGAAGTCTGTGATCTGTCTCTGTGACTGTCGTACTCCATGTCTTATCAATAGACTATCTCTATGTCGGTGTAACTCAAGTAGATATAAGCCAAGGCATCTCTGATCCTGGTACCTCATGACTCTAGCCAGGGGTCCAAAACCCTCCCTGAATAAGCAATGGAAGCGCCCTCGTATCTCATAATACACAGTGCAGTGGCATATGTAGTGTAGCTCTGTCTCTGGCTCTCTACCGCATAGTTGGCATATCCTAGACTCCGGTGGTATCCCTCTGAATCTACCGTCTCAATCTCCAGCTGGTGTGAGGATGTGCGAATTTGACCAATAGCACATTGTAGACCATGAGACAAATGAGTGTCCATGTAGCTCGGACGAGTCACAAACCCATCTCCCGAAAGTTGGAGAAGATGCTCTTTGTAGAAAGCCATCTTCGTGCCCAACTCCTGCATCGGCTCTACCCATGTCCTCCTGGTGTCCAACTGTATAAGATCCTGACGAATGAGTCTAGTGATCTCCGTCTGAGTGACTGGCAGGGAGGGTGCATCCAGGGAATACTGAAAAGGAGGCAATCTATCCATGTTGAGACCATGCCTCTGAAACCATGAGGTCATTTGCGCATACCAACATGATGCGTCTCCCTGCATCGCTAACTGTCTAGAGGACTCAAGAGCCAATCTAGAATATCTGCCTCTATGTGTATCCCATAGATTGTGCATAAAGGACACTGATCTGGTAAGAGCCTCGATCTCTATAGGAGGGGCGGCTACCTCCGCTCGAATAATCGCATGTGGTACGGAGGCCTTGGCTCTAATCATCCGGGATATCATAAATACCAAGGGTCTTTCCATGTTCCTCCAACTGTCATGATTCACAGATGGTCCCCAAACGTGGACCCCATAAAGCATAGCTGAAGCAACCAAAGTATCAAAGAGCCATAGCTTTGTTCGTGGTTCTTGAAATTGAACCTGCGAACACATCCTCTCTAGCCCTCCCAAGGCCGCATAGGCTTTGGACAGTCTAGTCTCTGCTGCTCTCCTCAGAGTAAACCTCGGTCCCGTGAATACCACCCCCAGATATGTATATTCATCTGCGTACTCCACAGTGTCCTGACCATATACGAGTGTAGGTGCCGATCTCTTGACCCACTGTGATGTGGTGTTAAACACCATAACCTTGGTTTTACCAAGGTTCACAGACAGTCCACTATCCTCTGCAAAGTTGTGCAATGTATCCAACTGTCTCTGCATGCCTGCGACTCTGATATTAACACAATATCATCAGCATATAATAATAGAGGGATCCATGTCCCTACTAGTTGAGCGCCTCTGTCACCCTCTCTGTCAATGTAGTCAGAGACCTCATCTACATACATACCAAAAAGTGTAGGGGACAAAGGACACCCCTGTTTCACTCCAATAGTGGAATGAACAATGTCAGAAATCCCCTCAAGGGTGCATACCTGGCCAGTCACTGAGCCGTATAAAGCCATGATCCCCCATATGATCTCTGCGGGTACTCCCAATTGTAGTAACCTGTGCATCAATCTTGCCCTCGGCATTGTGTCAAATGCTTTGCGGAAGTCCACAAAGCAACAATACATCCGTCTCCCATGTGCCCGATCCTCCTCAATAATGGCTCTGAGTGTAAGAATATGGTCCAAAGTGGAGAAACCCCTCCTGAATCCAGCCTGTCCTGCTACTCGTATGCCCTCACTTTCTGCCCATTTACTCAGTTGCTGTTCAAGAATGGATGCATACAACCGTGCCAATGTGTGCCCTATCATAATAGTTCGGTAGTTCCCTTGCACCGTGGGGTTCCCTGCCTTGAAGAGAGGTACAATTGTAGATAACCTCCAAGACTCGGGTAGTCCCTCACACATGACACGGTTAAACAACCGTGCAAGAACCTCTGACAGAAAATCTCTAGCATGTATCAAGTGCTCTGCCACCAAACCATCATGATCATATGCTCGCCTAGTCCTCATCCTGTTAATGGCGTCCTTCACCATCTCAGTGGTAAAGAAGGTACTAGTGGCTGGACATGGCTCTAGAGGGTCTGGTAATGGTGGTTGCCCAGGTATTGTATATAATGATGCTGCATACTGACCCCAAATCTCGAGAGAAGTAATCACTGGAGGAGGTGAGTGCTCATGGAAGAGACGCCAGGCCTCACCTGAATCTCGACTCAAAAAGAGCTGATACAAATCATGTTCCATCTGGGCTAAGAAGGCCCGCTTCTTCCATCGCACTAAACGCCGAAGGGCAATCCGAGACTGTCTATATGTAATGACTCCAAGTATAAGCTCGCTTTGAATCTGAACTCTCATCTCTCTGCACTCCTCATCATACCAACTATTCTGAGGCATGTTCCCAGAACGTCTTCTCTGATCTGGTTGAGTGTGTGGGTATGCCTCTGCTGCTGCCCCATGCAAGATCTCCGTCAATAAAGTGGGGATCTCCTCCACGGTATATACAGGCTCGGCTGTCCACATCCGTCTGTAAATCTCTTCCACATAAACTGAGTCCGTCTCTGGTGTAAAAGTATACCGTGTGTGTGCAATCCTCCGTGGTGTCTGAGAGGCACTATACTGGAAAGAGACTGAAAAAGTCAGGAGAGCATGGTCCACTGCTACTCCAACAGGCCTAGGACCCACACTGAGATCTTGAATATTAGAGATGAAGCTCGGTGAAGTCATGACATAGTCCACTGTACTGGCTCCATGTCTGTGTGGAAAGCATGTGAATCCCCCAGACGAAGGAAAAAACTCTAGACCATTAAGTATGGCCAAACCATGCGTAGTAGTCATCTCCATGAGATATCTCCCATACTCTGTGTGCTCTCTATCCTGTGAGTGTCTATCAAGCCCCATCCCCGATATATCCATCTCTCTAAGCATCTCCTCCGAGGTATCATAAAATACCGTTTGGGAGTTGGCCGTCCTGGCATTAAAGTCTCCCAAGAGAATGATATCTCCATCTCTAGAGAACTCCCATATGTCATCATCAAGTATAGAGAAAGGGGATTGCCCTCTAGGTGAGGTATAGACTGATGTGCTAGGGGGAAAGTAACATATAGCAATGTATAAGAATCTGCTTGTCTCAACTCTCAGTCTCACCCACATGTATCTCGCCTGGTCATCTCTCCGGACAATCTGTAATAGCGGCTGCAACTCCTCTTTGAATAAGACTGCTACCCCTCCTAAACCTCGACTCCCATGCTGGGATCTAGGGTCTGGCCGACAAGCAGTTTCCCATAAATAACCAGTCACACTTGGCATCAACTGTCCAGATTTCTGATGTGTCTCTGAGTAAAAGACAATGTCTCTATCTCTGAAGCTATCCTCAAAAGCACCCACATCCAGCCTATATGATCCATTGCAATTCCAGGCCGCCATCCGGAGTGTGGTCCCATATGTCTCGCACCGTCATGTTGTGCGTCTTTCCAAAACCACTACTTTCCCTCCTCTATAAAAGGCAATTTTCCCCTTCTCCCTTGCTGCCTTGATCTCTGGCATCAACTCTTGCATATGTGCTATTTGTGCTAAAGTAAGGTCATCCCCCATAAATATTCCAGTTGTCTTAAGTGCTGGTCTCTTCTTCAGGAATTCCTTCCTTGTGTCCAAAGTCGGGAAACGCAAAATAAGTGCTCTCTCTTTGACGTTTCCCTTCCCATCCACTCCCTTCTTTCCTACTCTCCAAGCACCTGTGTGCATAGGTTCCGGGATGCCCATGCGCTGCAAGAGTTCCTTCACTTGGTCTTCTACATTTTCAGTGTCTTTGATACCAGTAATATGCACATGGAGGGCTCTAGTCCTCCTCTTCTGCTCCTCCTCAATGGTCATATTGATGATGGTAGAAGTCTGTGCGGCTTCTAGCATCCGGCCCTTCCCTTTCTTTGCACCTTCAATCCATTTTTCTGCTTCGTCAACTTTCTCCTGTGTTTTACAAAGGCGCTCCGCCCATGAGGAAGCCTCTTTCGAGTTTTGTTCTTCCCCTTCGCGCAGAGTTTTCACCTGCTCCTTAATATCTTTGAGCTCCTTTAACATCGAGGGCTGATTTTCCCCCTCTGTTTTGGGCATAATTTTGCAAGCTGCAAGTTCCCCTTTAAGCTCTTCAATCACTGCATCTTTTTCCTTCATGCACTTTTCCACATTGGTTTTCCAAGATGCGAAGCTTACAATTGCCTCATCCAACTTTTTCTGCATAATACATTCCATTACATTTACTTATGCCTGCATTAGAGCCTACATCTCTCCTTTCACAGATAGATACATCTCATCATGTTTTCGAAGCATCGCATTATCCAATTCTTTCCTCATATCTGCATACATAGAATTTTTATAACTCTCTGCGTTTGCGTACATCTCTTTCCTGATGTCATCTCTCATAAAGCTGAGCTCAGATTTAATCATCACTTGAACCCTCTCTATCATTAAATCATCTTGGACTCTGACTGTTTTCCCTGCCCGTAGAGAGCTTGGCGAGAGTATACTATCTCTGTTCCTCCGCTTGAATGTTGCTTTCATTTTTTGTGGGGTGGTGAAGCCACTTGCATAAACATCCTCGGCTGGTTGGTCCATCCGAGAGAGAGAGAGAGAGAGAAGAACAAAGTAAGCTCTGAGCCAAGGCCCTCACCAGCAGAGGTCTCGCCTTCGCCCTGGTTGGCCTCATACTCGTCACCAAGCCCAGGTCTAGCAGCTCGCCCTTCGCACTTCGCCCTTCGTCCTTAGCTCAGCTCGTCCTTCGCCCCGAGAGAGAGAGAGACCAGCACGTGAAGCGACCGTGTTTGTAGGGAAGGGATGATGCGCTGCTGTGTCTACAGCGTGAGAGGCTCCTGTCTTCTCGCTCGTTGTAGGAGAGAGAGAATGCCTGCTCGTCCTGGGCTGACTGCTCGCTCCTCGTCCTGAGCTGCGCCCCTCGTCCTGAGCTGCCTGCTCACCACTCGTCCCTCGTCCTGGGCTGCCTGCTCGCCCCTCGTCCTCGTCCTCAGTCCAACCACAAGCGGTCCTCGTCGTGGACTGACTGCTCGCCTCTCGCCCCTCGTCCTGGACTGCCTGCTTGCCCCTCGTCCTCGTCCTCGTCCTCAGTCCGACCACAAGCGGTCCTCGTCCTGGGCTGACTGCTCACCCTGGCCCCTCGTCCTGGACTGCCTGCTCGCCACTCGCCCTTCGCCCCTCGCCCTTCGCCACCCTTGAGAGAGAGAGAGAGAGAGAGAGAGAGAGAGAGAGAGGCTGCTCTAAACTTCTCGTGCCATTCAAATGAAATGAAATGAATTGTTATATTAAACATCTTCAAAAGGCCAAAATGACCTATTAGACCAAATTGATACAATCCTTGTGGATCTAATCCAATGTCTGGGTACAAAAATAAAATGAAGTAAAGTGTAAGACTAAAACTAAAAGATTAAAACCGTCAGAGTAAAAATTATCATCATCATCGCCACTGCCCGAGGATGCCCAGCATCGGGCGTTGTCCAAGAAAGTATTGCATCGGTCGTTGAAGACCATGGTCGATGTCGGCCTCTGTAAATAGTCGTACTGGGCGTCTCCCATATCATGCTAGAATAGTCCTCATCCTCTGATGGAGCCTCCGTGGATGTCTTGGTCGCCCTCGT
Source organism: Adiantum capillus-veneris (assembly GCF_014529385.1). NCBI lineage: Eukaryota > Viridiplantae > Streptophyta > Polypodiopsida > Polypodiales > Pteridaceae > Adiantum > Adiantum capillus-veneris. Next base: position 146,125,047 of record NC_140938.1, read on the forward strand.
AGACGTGGGCATCTAGCTCTCCCGAGCCCAGTGGCTAATATACCTCTGGTATAAGTGGGATCTGAAGTCTGCTGTGCGTCATGCTCATTGGGCTGCTGAGTCCCTGCTCTAAAGAGGTCAGTGATCTCCCTCTGCGAATGTCTCCCACTGCCGGGTCTCCTCAAGAGACTCTCCCTGTGTCTGCGCAGCCCTAGCAAAAACAACCCAAGGCATCTCTGATCTTGATATCTCATGACTCTAGCCAACGGTCCAAAGCCCTCTCTGAATAGTCAATGAAAGCCAACATGAACTATGAAACCAAACTGGTACAATCCTGATGAATCTGATACAATGTCAGGGTACAAAATAAAATGAAATGGCTATTCTCAGAGAGAGAGAGAGAGAGAGAGAGAGAGAGAGAGAGAGAGAGAGAGAGAGAGAGTTTGTTACATAAGAACTGAATCATTCAGTTGCAAGTTGTACCATCTGGGCTGGGCCGTGTCGTGTGTGATTGTGTGCCCTTATTAACTTGTAGATGTGCCCTGATGGTAAAACAATCGAAGCTGAAGCTGCACATGGTACAGTCACTCGGCATTTTCGCGTATATCAAAAGGGAGGGGAAACCAGTACCAACAGTATCGCATCAATCTTTGCTTGGACGCGTGGTCTTGGGCATAGGTACTTAAAAATATCATTCTTGAATACAAAATAGCCTGAACAACTTGTATGTCTTTGCATATGCGCCAGAATGGTTATGTTGCATGTCTTTATACACAAATGAGTTAAGAGTGCATTGGCAATGTCTCTATGTTGTTGCACAGTTGAGCACAGTGAGGATTTGAAAAGGTTACCTTTTGTTCAATAACCTTCACCGTCAAAATGTGTATTAGAGGTCTCTTGAGGGCTCAATTTGAAACCTTCCAACTTCCTCAATAAAAGGCAGAGCTGAGATACTGTGGGTGTGCAGGGCAAAGCTTGATGATAATGAAAGGCTGCTCGATTTTGCACTCAAGTTGGAGGCTGCTTGTGTTGAGACAGTTGAATCAGGAAAAATGACGAAGGACCTAGCAATACTCAGTCATGGACCCAAGTAAGGTTCTTGCAGTAGCTTTCTCTATGTATTTTCTCTTTATCTTTTGGTCCATTCATGTGGAATTGACTGCCGTTTTTAGGGTGACAAGAGGCCAGTATCTCAGCACAGAGGAGTTCTTGGATGCTGTCTTAGAGTCTCTTCAAGCAAGACTACAAGTGTCCTCCAAACTATGATATAGGAGATGGAAAATTTTGTGTTTCACGTACAGCTTGCGGCTCATTTTGCATATAGAGAACCCGAAATAGAGACCAAAACCAAAAACACAAGCACACACATGCATGCCAGCGCTCATGCACATATACAGATGGTAGAAGTTGCCTCCCATATTGTGATGGTAAGGGCCCAATCCCATTTTGTTGGGGACTGATGACATTAGTGGGGATTTCACAATATTAAGTCATTAATGATGGCCATTGGGGTTCATGAATCTCTTGTTCAATGTTTTTACTTACTTATACTTCATAGTGGATCTTGCTTTTTCCTTCATGGACCTTTAAATGGCACAATGTTTTGAAAGGATTGTGCAATGATGGTATCATGCTTGTTCACTTTCTATCATGTTAATTGTGGGTGAGGGTTCAATAACCATTCACAGTGATGTAGTTATACAGGGCATTGGTTGTAGCACTAACACACACATACACATTTTTTCCCTTGGTAAATCACTTTTGAATTACTAGTGGGAAACCTCAAAATGAGGAAAACTGAGAGTTTTTCATACACAAGAAATGCCCAAGGTCATATTGAACAAAGGCATATTCAAAACACCTCTAAGAAAAGGGCATACAATGATGGGCCAATCTCCTGTAGACACAAACAATCATAAAGAGACTGATGCAAGATTGTATAAAAAAGGAAAAGGTCTGAATCAGTGACTCACAAAAAATAGACCTGTTTAGGCCCATTTCCAGAGCCAATAAAAACAAGCTTTGTATTATATTTGAGAGCACGAGCCAAACGGCCAAAAATGTTTTTCAAAAGAGAAGGGAAATGAGCTCAAAGAAGATCTACAATACGATCCAACAAACTGTAAGAGGCAGTACAATTCCAGAAGACGAGTAATCTTTTCAACAAATGCACCACAAATGTAACTGAGAGAGGATTGCACATAGTGCCTCCCTAGAAAAGACCTAACCAAAAGAACTACAAGCAAGGCGCCATAGAAACGACCAAAATTTTGAAAGCATGTCGTTGCTCCATATACTAGGGTGTTTTCTCCTCCGAGACAAAGGCTTATGCATTCTCCAAATGCCATTTGCATAATCATGAACCCATAGTCCAAGGAGGAGGAACATGTAAACTTGCGTGCCAACCCCCCCCGCCCCACCCCCCAATTATAGTTTTAGCATCTCAAGTGAACTGCCCAATGTGATGTCATTATTCAATTTGGCTTTTAGGTATTAGTTTACTTATTTGTCAAAGTCTAGGTAGGGCAATTTATTGAGGTTGTTGTATAAGCAACCCTCAGCCACCATTGTATATCATCAATTCATTGCCAAGGTTGGTTCAGAGTCTCTCTCTCTCTCTCTCTCTCTCTCTCTCTCTCTCTCTCTCTCTCTCTCTCGTGTATTCTCCCCACTCGTGTACGCGTCCGCATGTTGACTTTGACATGGTATAAGAGCCTCGTGCTCCTTGATCATGGGAGGGAATTGGCTTGAAGAAAAGAAGCTTGTGGAGAAGCCGGTCGCTAGTTGATTAACTTCAAAAACGACATCATTTTTTGTAGCACTCAAGAGGCATCGTTTTTTGTGGTGTTTTTAACCTATAGGTGAAGGCTCCATCGGTATAGTCTCAAATCAGTGTCTTGAAAAGCTTGGCGAGGAGGCTACATTGTTTTATGAGTGTTTTGAAATATTGGCCACAGACTTAGACTATGTGGGCTTCAACGACGACGTTTTGATATGCCGGTCAATAGAAGGATTCGAGTGCATTTTTCCATAGCATTTTGGTATGCTAGGGAATTGAGGCTTCTAAGATGCAAATTCCCACAGTGTTTTGAAACGTTGTATGGAATTAAGACCCTCTACAACTAGTTTTTGTATGCATATTGAGATGCCTAGCAAATGGCTAGTCTTGCGGGCAGTTTTATGTGACAGACTCTAAGCAAGTCTCCCGCTTGGCAGAAGATTGTTCTAGAGGCGGTCTCAAGAAGCAAAGGCAAACCAAAACCAACACATGGCTATGGAAAGATCATCAACCGACGTCTAGTTAGCGGCCTATGCTCAATCGTAGTTCTTAAGTCAGTCATCGATTTGTTTGGCTCGGGGTTTTGAAGCCAAAAGCAAATAAATAAGTTCACTAAAGGACAACGGCAAAGACAAGCTTGACAAGAATGGCAGTACTAGTACTCAATTCGTTGTCTCCGTCCCCACAAGGTCAGACACCCATTATAAATGGGACATGACACTTTATTTGGCTCGGGAGTTTGAAGCCAAAGGCAAAAGCAAGAACTCATAGATAGACAAAGACAAAGGCAAGGTGGACGGAGATTGTGGTAATGGAGATTTGACAGAGGAGGTCGGCATGGCACACGTGGCGGCTTCCATAGTGGCCTCAACATCAAATTTCTAGTCAAACGGCAAGTGTCGCCACTAGCTTCAACTAGAGAGAGGCTTGTGAGTCGTAGAGAGGGGCAAACAGTGCTCTATAGAATTAATTTGGATCCTTGTATTGGAGTTCAGATTACCGGTGTTTGAACCCAATGACACGTGCATCCGGCAGGGAACCAATCAGACGTATCTAAAACATTATGGATGAGTGCACCAATCCATTGTTGTTGGCCAGATTATGGACAAGATGTGTTGCAAAGTTCATTGCCTAAAAAGTATTTTGGATGTGATGTGTTCACAGTACATGAATGGGGATTTTTGAACGTAGTGTGGTCTACAATTGAATTTTTTTAAAGGCAACCGATGCTCAAGATGGTATTCTTCTAAGGAGCAAAGTTAAGGGAAGCAAATCCGAGGTGTATCTTGTGGAGTGTACATCTACTCGGGTGTCCATGGTAGCGTCTTTATCGACTTGGTCTCACTATTGATGTCCATTATGAGCTGCAAACAGGGTGTTAGAGTTTTAGCATCTCAAGTGAACCTCCCTATTTAGTTTGGCTTTTAGGTATTTCTTTCTCTATGTTGGAGATGCATGATGCAGTGGTTGGCCTTGACAGTGTCTCCTATTGTAGCGCGGATAATGTGTCGTGCTCTCTACAGTGTGGGTGTCACTCAGTGCAATGTGCGAGACAATCTCACTCAACAAATAGAAACTCTCTCAAACAGAATGAAACACAGAAACAATGGATAACAACAGAGACACAGCAGTAGACCAGAACATATGGACTCGACTAGCTCAAAGGACCATGTACAGACTCTGGCGTGGCAGCACACTCAGCTCTAGCCGAGGACTCACAAGTACAAAATGGGGTGTCGAGGCTCAGAAGTGCTCTGTGTAAGACTCTCTGCTCTCTAGCACGATGCTGGACCAAAGGTGAAGAAGATAATCCGATGACCAACCGCTACCACTCCTATGTACCACCATAAAGAGCCACCAACGGCTCATAAATGTCAGCCATATGGTGACCTGGCCACGAGGTCCACTAGACCACCGTCGGTACCCTGCCACGTGTCAGTCCTAGGCCAGAGGGTCCAGAGGGTCCGTCCAGTGTGAACCAGCCTGGACCAGCTGTACTAACTGTGTCCTGTGAAAGTGACACTGTAGCCCGGCTACAGGTTGCCCGCCGCAAGACTGCTCACCGTCTCGGTGAGGAATACTAAAAAAACTATGAAGGAAAACCACTAGAACGAAAACCACTAGGTACTGCATCCGTACATCTTTCTGAAGCAGGTGTTAGGCCCATGACCTTACAGACTTCAAAAGTGGAGTTAAAAATACTGCACTGCTTGCAATCGCCTTAAGCCTCTAACTAGGCAGGAACCCAGTATGTATGATTGTAAAGCCTGGGCCATGCTTGTAGTTGCAGATGACCCTTGCCACTCTTTTTGCAACAACACTCTTCTCGAAAAGAGGGATGACCATAAACCCGAGTAACACCGCAAATAGGGTTAAGCTCCATGATGATGACAGAATGAAAGCTGAACTTGAGAGGGCTAGATAGGGTTTAGGGGGAGTGAGGGGTGGGTAGTGGTGAGAGGGGAAGTGAGGGGGTATGGGCGAGGGGAACTGGGTAGGGGAGAGAGGGGTAGGTTGCTAGATAGGGGCGAGAGGGAATGAGGGAGTGGGTAGGGGCGAGAGGGGGAGGGTAGGGGCGAGTGGGGTGGGTAGGGGGAGGGTAGGGGCGAGAGGGAAGGTGGGGGTGGGTAGGGGCGAGAGGGGGAGGGTAGGGGCAAGTGGGGTGGGTAGGGGGAGGGTAGGGGCGAGGGGTGAGGGGGAGGGGGTAGGGGCGAGAGGGAGAGAGGGGGAGGGTAGGGGCGAGTGGAAGAGGGTATGGGCGAGAGGTAGAGAGGGGGAGGGTAGGGGCGAGAGGGAGAGGGAGAGGGTGGGTAGGGGCGAGTGGGAGAGGGTAGGTAGGGGCGAGAGGGTGGGTAGGGGCGAGTGGGAGAGGGTAGGTAGGGGCGAGAGGGGGAGGGTAGGGGTGAGAGGGGGAGGGAGAGGGGGGGTAGGGGCGAGTGGGAGAGGGTAGGTAGGGGCGAGAGGGGGTGGGTAGGGGCGAGAGAGGGAGGGTAGGGGCGAGTGGGAGAGAGTAGGTAGGGTCGATAGGGGGAGGGAGAGGGTTGGTAGGGGCGAGTGGGAGAGGGTAGGTAGGGGCGAGAGGGGGAGGGTAGGGGCGAGAGGGGGAGGGTAGGTAGGGGCGAGAGAGGGAGGGTAGGGGCGAGTGGGAGAGAGTAGGTAGGGTCGATAGGGGGAGGGAGAGGGTTGGTAGGGGCGAGTGGGAGAGGGTAGGTAGGGGCGAGAGGGGGAGGGTAGGGGCGAGAGGGGGAGGGAGAGGGTGGGTAGGGGCGAGAGGGGGAGGGTAGGGGCGAGTGGGAGAGAGTAGGTAGGGGCGAGAGGGGGAGGGAGAGGGTGGGTAGGGGCGAGAGGGGGAGGGTAGGGGCGAGTGGGAGAGAGTAGGTAGGGGCGAGAGGGGATGAGGGGGTGGGTAGGGGATGTGGGCATTCTGATTGTGTATAGGATTGAGGGGATAGGGGTAGATAGGTGCAAATAAAGAGCACACAGCTATCATGAGCGAGACAGCCATCATGATCTTGGAATTCATCTTGCAGGACTGGCTCTGTAAAGGGTTGTTGCTAGACACAGAGAAGAGCTTTGTTCTGGTCGGAGAAGCAAACACCAAAGGGATTGATGTTTGAGGGGGGGTGGACTCTTGTAGAGGAGATTTCTTACTGCTTTTATGCTGCTTCATAGGCTCAGGTGGCACATTAGATTTAGCTACTGTGGAATCATTTGAAGAGGGTGTTTTTTCAGGCAAAGAGTGAATAGAGACTCCATAACAAGGCATAGATTTGGTAGCCTCCAACCACTCCAGTAGATCTTCATCTGCCCCTTCAGGTGTAGTAGGCTGTTCCTGTGCAGGGTTGGTTTCCATTGACAAAGAAACTTGCTGCACCACAGGATCCATACCACCTTCTAAGAGAATGGGTTGCATCGAGGATCCAGAATCATGTATCCACATTGCATCGTTTCCCCAATCATGAAGTGCTTTAGTGTGTCGCAGCCATGGTCTTCCAATGAGCAAAGGAAATCCGCCCTCAACCTGGGGAAGACGAACCACAACAAAATCCAAGTTAAAAGTAAAGTCTTGTACCTGCAGAGGCACATTGTCCACTATGCCCACTGGGTAGACTGTTCGTTGATCGGCCAATGTAACTGTGAAGGGAGCAGGGCGAGTAGGCTGTAGACCTAGAGCTAACACAGTGAACTCGGGTATCAGGTTGATGCCAGATCCACTATCCACTATCACTCCTGAGAATTGCCGACCCAAAACGGACACTGTGAGGCGAGGGCTTTTATAATCAGTGAGTGGAGCAGCGGGGTTGGATATCATATAGGACACTGATGGTCGCACTGGGAGGTGCCCGCCACTAGGACCGGCTCCAGGGTAAAGTGACTGAATAACTGCAAGGGTGTCACTTCTAAACTTTGCATCTAGTCGCAGCATGTCATAGAGGGACACTTGTTGGAAAGTGTTTTTCAAGACTGTCTCTGCTGTAAGCTTCTTTTTTTCTACTTGTTGTTCCTCTGGTCCCTTGATCTTCTGTAGATCGAAAACTGCTTCCAAGAAAGCTTCATCGATATCGGAGAGCAAAGATTGGGATTCTTTGATGGCACTGGGGGATGGCTTGTTAACAACTGCAGGTAGGGTATCTATTGGTGTGAGATTGTGTGGGGAAGTTGAAATTGATGGAATGCTAAGACCAAGAGCAGCTCTCTGGGCCCGGGTGAGGACGCCTGATGGCTCCTTTGCCAACTGCAGCGACTTATTTTGAGGGGTAACTACGTGGGTAGAAGGGGGCGGCTGAGAAACAGTGCTAACTGCTATCCAATTGAGCTTGGGAAAGGCAAATTCAGTCTGGCTTTGACTTGGGCTCGAAGCCGTAGATGCACAAATTTTAGGGCAATCCTTACTGTAGTGATCCTTCATATCAGGGCAATGACGGCAAGGAGGAGACCCATCTGGCAAAGGGAATTTGCTTTGGTAATGACCATACTCCCCGCATCTGTAGCACAAAATGGGCCGATTCACTAGACGAGTCGAAGGACGAGGTGGTCCTTGCTCCATGGAGTTGGAGGTGGAGGCATAGAAGCTGTGAGGTGGTGAGGGGGCATGGGTATGATAAAAGCTCTGAGAGGGAAAAGTGCTCTGCATACCTTGCATAGGAGGGGCTGTCAGCAAAGGTGGCATATGCTGTGGATGGCCACAGGTAGAAACCATGTTGGATGCAGGTGCTAGTCCTTGCTGAAGAGAAGGACCAAGGCTTTGCTGTATTTGTCGCAATCCCTTGAGGTAGTAACAATCCTTATCCTCATGTCCAGATTTTTCACAGAAGTGGCAGTAAACCCGAAGGGGGCATTCCTGTGGAGGGTGCCTTGAAGAGCGGCACGAGCTACACCAAACCGTAGCCTTAGTCTCTTGCTGACACTTGAGCTCTTCTAGCTCGCGCTTAATTTGTTCCAATGCCTCGTGATGTGGAGGCTTCTCTTGTCTAAGAGAGAAGGACCTCTCCTCTTGAAGAGCTCGCTGTAACTTTAGGGCTTCCAGTTCCCTGCGTAAAGAAGTTAAAGGATCAGTAGGACTACCTTCCGAGAACACAGAGGGAGTATCTATTTGAGGAGATTTGTTGAAGAGATTCCTAGCTCCCTCTATTCTAGTAGCAACTGCGATAAACTCGTCGAGAGTGGCGTCGGGCCAGAGACTCTCTCGGAGTTTTTGCTGAGAAGTTTTGGGAAGCGCCTTCTCCACCCACTTTTTAACCATGAATTCACCGGGTTGTTGGGGAAGCTTGGCCACCAGTGACTTAGTTTTAGTCATAAGCTCCGCAAAAGTATCCTCAGGTTTGAGCACCATGTTGGCCAACTCATCCAACACCTTCTCCTGGTAGTCACCCGGCCTGAAAGCTGCACAGAACTGCTGTCTTAAGGCTGCCCAAGTTGCAAAATGGTTCTCTTCAAATTGGTTGTACCATTTATCTGCTAGGCCATCCAGGGTGGATGGAAATAGTACCAAGTAAGCATCTTCTCTGTTCAGCCCACGTCCCCTACAGAGAGATACAAATCTTCTTGCATGGTCGTCAGCATCTTCTGAAGACAGCCCTTTGAAGGTAGGGAACTTGATGTTCACCTTGGCCAAAACACTAGCTAGTGGCTCCATGATTACTTGCTGAGTCTGTTGCACAATAGCTTGCTATAGCAGAATAGGAGAGAGCTTTTTCGGAGAAGGTGATCGCAAAGATGGGGAACCTGATGACGAAGGAACGGGTGAGACCTTTTCTGGAGAAGATGATCGTGAAGATGGGGAACCTAATGAAGGAATGGGTGATGTGATATGTGGAGGTATAGGTGATGAGGTTGAAGGATTTCTACAAGGTGTCAAAGGTCGTCTTCTGTGATAGTACTTCAGAGGGCTCAGTAGTGGGCTTTGACGCTCAACTGACCTCCTGGTATGTGTCATACAGTGACCTCCAAACCAATCCAAGCTTTGGGCAATAAAACCTTGAACTGGCTGAAGACTAGACTGGTCTAGACTCTACTAGACCAGGCGAGTGACTAGACCAGCTGGACCAGGGACGAGGAGGACTAGACCAGGGTCGAAGGGGCAGGTTGGACCAGGGCGAGAGAGTGAAGCGAAGAACCCAGCTACACTACAGAGTGAGACTTCAGTTGAGGTCCCACCGTGATCGCCAAAATGAGAGCACCTGTAGCGCGGATAATGTGCCGTGCTCTCTACAATGTGGGTGTCACTCAGTGCAATGTGCGAGACAATCTCACTCAACAAATAGAAACTCTCTCAAACAGAATGAAACACAGAAACAATGGATAACAACAGAGACACAGCAGTAGACCAGAACATATGGACTCGACTAGCTCAAAGGACCATGTACAGACTCTGGCGTGGCAGCACACTCAGCTCCAGCCGAGGACTCACAGGTACAAAATGGGGTGTCGAGGCTCAGAAGTGCTCTGTGTAAGACTCTCTGCTCTCTAGCACGATGCTGGACCAAAGGTGAAGAAGATAATCCAATGACCAACCGCTACCACTCCTATGTACCACCATAAAGAGCCACCAACGGCTCATAAATGTCAGCCATGTGGTGACCTGGCCACGAGGTCCACTAGACCACCGTCGGTACCCTGCCACGTGTCAGTCCTAGGCTAGAGGGTCCAGAGGGTCCGTCCAGTGTGAACCAGCCTGGACCAACTGTACTAACTGTGTCCTGTGAAAGTGACACTATAGCCCGGCTACACCTATCCTGGAGCGGACAGGTTGACTAGATAGTTCTTTTGGAGGTTTTGGGACGCTCTCAGTCCCGTTATGCTTTCAGGTTTGCAACACATATTTGACACAGGAGAGATGCCTGTCTCTATGTTCTTCATAGGTTTGTAGTAGTTACTACTAGTATTCATTTTTCAATTTCATATTTCGCTTATGTTTAGGACTTAAGAATTTGTTCCTTTAGAAGTTGTTGTGTGAACTTTTTCTGTTAATTTTTTCAAATATCTTAAACTTTTTTGTTTAAAGTTCAGTACTTGTTTGAAGTTTTAGCCAAGTAAGCTGTGTCAACTTATTTTGTGCATGTCTTTTCTAAAAATATTTCTAAGTTAATAATGTTTTGTTTTATCTAGTTTTGTTTCGTAGCAAATAAAGTGATTTAGTTTGTTTTTTTCTTGTGTCCCTTGTTTTTATAGTTTTATGAGTGCTTTATTCCCTCTTATAATTCGTGAGTTCAAACTATTCTGAACTTATGAAGGTATAGATTTTAGGTATTTATTTTACTTATTTGTCAAAGTCTAGGTATTTACTGAGGTTGCTATCTATACAACCTTCAGCCCCCATTGTATATCATCAATTCATTGCCAAGGTTAGTTGGTTCAAAGTCTCTCTCTCTCTCTCTCTCTCTCTCTCTCTCTCTCTCTCTCTCTCTCTCTCTCTCTCTCTCTCTCTCTCTCTCTCGTATTTTCCCCGCTCGTGTACGCTTCCGCATCACAAACTTTGACATCCCCCCGCCCCCCAATTAACAAAAAAATTAACAAATCCACACCCCTTTGCAAATAACACCATGGATGGAGCTACATATCCCTGTGACACATCTCTCCTCAAAGAACACCATGTATGGGGCTACATAGCCCACAGGGACATCTCAAAAATCACAATGGCCTCCAAAGAGTTTGATACCAAGGCTCCTTGCCATGATCCACAACAAGAAGAGAATTAATAGCAACATCGATGTTATCGGAAAGTGACCTTTTTGCGAAGTTCGGTAAAGTGGATGAAGAGATGGAATAATGGAAGCGGAAAAGGAAGAATGGCAAAAGGAGGTGGCAAATGCATAAGGAAATAGATTGTCTCAAGGTTGAGGTAGCATCACTAAGAAATCAGTCACCTCATGAGGATAGGAAGATAGAGGAAGTTGATAAAGAGGCCATCAAAGAAGAGCTCACAATGGGATCAATGAGAGCCCTGAAGGAAAAATGGAGGCAACAAAGGAAGAAAGGGTGGAGATGGTGAGGTGAAGGTGATTTGATCAAGCATGGTAGATCTCTCCAATTGATACCTTTCTTTGGATAGTGACATTTTTGCAACATGACAAGAGCAACTAATATCAAACAAATCCTCTGCCCAACATTCCATAATAGATGGGTGTACTAGCAAATAACAGAGATCACTCCTACTATTCGGGACATGACCATCATGGTTTGGGTAAATGTGTATAGTAGCTTCAACTTTACCATCAAAGCTTTGCACTTGCTCTTTGAATGGACAACCGCATTTCTCTAATATTCTAATTCTTTTCTTCTCTGAACTTTCCCACCTCTATCACAAATGTAGTCAATTGCAAGGGCAAGATACCTAGAAGATATATGTCGAGTTACATTCACTAACATGGAATACTCAACATTGGAATTATCGGGTCCCATTTAGCTTGTGTATGTTTGTGTGCACCGTCTTCTTCTTCACTTGAGCTACTAGAGGAGCTTTCTTGGATGTTAAATCCATCATCCTTGTCATCCATTTCGAAATACAATAAGAGAAGAGTAGAGGGAAGAGGGGAAAAAGAGAATAGGTATTCAGTTGAGGGATCAATAAGAGGAGAGGAGGGAAAAAGCACACTTCAGTCCACTCAAATTCACATTGTAGCTCGAATTTACTAGTTTTGAATGTATATAGTTTGGTTTCTTAATTCTTTACACTTTATCCCCAATTGATCTTAATGTGGGCATACTCCCTCATTTAAGAACTTAATTGTTCCACTTTTTAGCTTTGACTTCAAAAAGAGATGTTTATTATTCTATCCTCATTTATTAGCACCGTCACTCATTCAAATTTATACCAATTATTGATGGAACAATTTGACAGTCCACGTGCCCTGATTTGACTCTTTTCCATTCTCCATTCTTGATCCCCTCGGTTTCATGGCATGTCAAATAGAGAGGAGGGATGTGCATAGTCTCCTTTATGGGTAGTCCCTCTATTGGACCTCTATTGAAGGGCATTTCACAATAAATGGAGAAAGGGTGACTATATCATAGATGAGGCAATCCCTTTGCATACGTCTGGCCTATGGAGTCGGTCATGCAGCAAGTAGTTGATAACTGTCTCAACCATTTGCATAACTACATGATTTCTGGATCAGCCACGTCCATGTTGCATGATATGTGGAGTCAACCATGATGCAAGTAGCAAATAGTTCTTCCCACCATCTACATACCTATATGATATGTGCAATGGCCATGATGTACGATCTATGGAATAGGCCATGCTGCAAGTAGTTGATAGATTTCTCCACCATCTGCATTACGGTTGGTGGAGTAGCCATGCTGCGAGCAACAAATAGTTCTCTCCACTACTGTTGACAAAGAAAGTTGTTACATCAAGGAGTGGGTCTTCCAGTATCCGCGGTTGTCTAGGGATACGGTAGAGTCTGTTTGCATAGTCGTGCTAGTATTGTGGAGCCTCAATGGGGTAGCAATTGGGGAATCCCTCCGCCACCATCGTACAACTGAATCTATGGTCACGCTTGATAGTGAAAGTGTGTTAACATGCACAAAAAGCTGTCCCGGATATTGCAAATTAGCACAATTTGAATTTGCTAACTTACACACTTACATGAGCTAGATCTCCAAGATCCATGTCATATCACTAGAAAGCTCTTAAGACAAGGAATCCAAATGTACAAAGTTTGACAAATTTTGGTATTATTTGTAAAAATTTATTGGTCGCCCAATTGTTTCAAATTGTGCTCAGCTAAAATTGCTAAATATTAGAAAAAGTGTCAAGTTAACATGCTTTCACCCATAGGTGGAGCTTTACCACATGGGCCTCCTCAAAATCTCGCCTTTTGATTCTTTATGATTTTGAAGGTCCAAAAGTTTTCATACCAAAAATGCATTCAAGGTATCCTCAACAAGATCTTCTTTTGCCATTATTGAACTAGATGTCATTGCTTTTTTAATCAAGGCTTTGCATCCAGGAAGGGTCCTTAATTATGATTGGACAACCATGTACAATGAGGTTGCAGCTTTGCAAAAACAAAAAGAAAGGTTGCAAACCTACCACGTCTTCTCCCACGATGTCTATATTCTATTGACATTTAATATGTTTGTAGGCAGTCTATTTCTAGCTTTATAATCCAACCGCACAAAACCCAAAGGACAAAATTGGATTCTACAAAAATAATTGAATGCTACATATGGCTATGCGATTCTCCCTTGACAATTCATGGGAATTGATAGCGTGTTCAAAACCATTGTGTTTGGTCTTCCCTTATTTGCAGCAATACTATCAAACCAACTTCTCCAAGGTATCCCATTATGGTTCATGTTATGCACAATGGATGCAGGGACACATCGTGATGTTATTGCCTTAGAGGTGAAACTCCGCATAATGTTTTCAAGAATGGGATGCATTCGACTTACTGAACTCGTCATTGACATGTCACAACAAGGACTAGAAGTGTTCTTGAATGTGATATATAAAGATCCACATTGTTGGGAAACGCTAGTAGAAGGGCCACGCCACCAAATTGCATGTCACATTATTTTGTGTTGTTTCTATGCCAAGAAAGCATAGTAGAGGCTTCTCACATTTCAAAAGATAGTCCAACTTTTATGTAGTCTCTCTTATTCTTGAAGATTGGAATTACACATCAATCGCTCTATTATGGACCTAAAACATGCATATGTGGGCGATTCTTAGATTCTTTTTTCAAAAGCAAAAAATAGGTATCATTAAAGTCATCTATCAACAAATGTATGCCATGTGTTTTGTGGAATGGTATGCATGTTCACAAGTTTGACTCAAGCAGATTTGGACTTCAAGATTCTTCCTGAGACCGTACCACCAAGCTGTGAAAATATAGAAAATTTTGCAAAGGTATATGCTCGACCAATCATGCTTAGTGGTTGTCAATGAAATGATGTTACAGCTCAAAATATAGAGCTCAAATACCCTAAACAAGTGGTATATGTTACCTTGCAAGCCAGCTATTGTGATTCCAAGGATTGGAGCGTTGGATGCAAGCACCTATATTTTATTCATTTGATAGCTACTTGGTATTTTTTAAACTTAAATCTTTGTTCTTCCCCTCATGGATAGGGCTCATGGACATAATGGAAAATGATTCTTATGATGAATTAAACCAAGAAAAAGATGCGGTTGAATGTTTGCAAGACATTGAGATTTTTTACTCACTCTAGAAGGGCCTTTCGAATAGACACTCTAGAGAGATGACAATCAACATGCATCGACTCAAGTCTGCAAGAGACACCCTTCGATCACTAATCAATCCAAAGGAAATTCAATTGCCAATGCAAGGTAGCATCCTCCAAGTTCAAGCACACATCACTCAAACTTGTCTTGGCCACAAAAAGAGCAAGGTGGATATTGAGGCTTTGAATGAAAGATGCATTGAGGGACCCATCACCAAACCTGAGAAGCCCGTTTCTTACACTGGTATTCTTTGAAGAAGAAAGCACCAACAAAGTAGTAACCATGTTTGAAGAGCGTCCTTGAGCTTTGGTCCTCATTGTCATACAAAGACCTTATTAATGGACCTCGAGTTACATTCTGTTACCATACATGTAATGCATTGATGCCTTTGAAAAGTCGACATTGTCTAGTGAAGGACAATCAAAACCTTATTGGGCAGAAGGTTCGAGTTTGAAGTAGAATTAGTTTTGCTTCTTGTGAGCACGGGGAAGACCATGAATTTGAGCATGCTCTCACTCTTATTAGCCATAATAGAAACACTTTAAATAGGAATTCACTTTTCATAAGAATATGATTGCTTATCCACTTGTGTAAGTTTAGTTTCCTAGTCTCATTCATGTTGTGTGGAGAAAAGTTTCCCTAATTGCTTACAAATCCACTTTTGGTGAATACGATTGATTATAGCTCAAATAATTTTAGGTTCCCAGTTTCATTCATGTTGTGTGGACTCCCAATGCAAAGGCAATGTCTGGTCTTGTGGTTACCATGATGCACATAAGACTACCAACAGCTGAAGAATATGGCACCTTTGCCATTTTTGCTTTCTTAGCATCAAATTTGGGAGCATCATTCTTGCTAAATTTTGCACATGCCTACATTGAGGTACTCAATGAAGCTTTTCCCCCTCCATATTTAAACATTGCAAGACCTTGTGGATATATATTTCTTGAGACAGCTCTAGTGTTTGCATGCTTTCTATCCCTCTTGAATAAGTTTAATAAAGTTCAAATAGAAGTTCTAGAAATGAGGGACAAAATCTATGTAAAAGTGTGCAAAAAAAATTTAGAAGCGACAAAGTTTATAAAGAAGAAAAGGAAAAAGGATCCGGATGCAATGGTAATTGATTCATCTAAGATCAAGGATGATGAGATGCACGTTATCCAAATTGACTATAAAGTAAGAAGAAATGGGAGACACTATGAGGAGTCATTCCGAATGGAGGTGCTAGTGTAAACATTCTAGGTGAGCATAGCAAAGAATTGTGAAAGGTAGTGGTCTAATAGAGTATTTGCAGCATGCTAACAAAGCAGCTCTACTTTGAGCTCACAAATTGTAAATTCAACTCATTTTTTAATGTAAAACCCGTCATTTCCAAATTCTATACTTTTAATCATTTTTATGGAATTGTAAAATCGATAATTAGGGCTATGAGCTTCCAACTTGTAATTAAGTATTACCCATCTATGATCTCCAATCCCTTTCTACTCTATGTTTGAGCCAAGTTTGACGTTTTAAAACCTTAGCTAAGGTATAAAAGCCAACTTTTGTAAACGCCTCATAAGGTTTAGATAATGGATATACGTTCTATCTTTGAGTACTTTGTACTCTCCTTCTTCCTTCTTGTGCTCAAATCTCCCTCGTGGATTGTCCGTTTCGGAGTGTCATCTACGTGTTCACATGTGAAAGCTCTACGCAAAATTCTACGTTCTCTCTGATGATTCCATGAGTTTCTTGTTGCTAACCCTCTTTCTAATGGCCATCAAATTGCATTTTAAGCATAAGAGAGGTATTAGGGAAATATCGCTAAGATTCTAAGTGTGAGCCAAAACAGACTAGGCTAAATTTTCCTCGTAGATAATAATCATTTTTATTTTTTCAAGTGACCAAGATGTGGATTTGGGACCCTAGGCATGTGCACTTAGAGTTTGTTTATTCAACCTGTAAGTTTGGTGATGTTTAGAGCTCGGTAGCTTGGTGAATTTTCAAGATTTTCTTCTTGATGTGACGATTGGCTTTTGCCATCTAACATGTTGCATTGAGTAGATAGGAATTGAGTGTGTGTTTTTCTAAGAGATTGAGAACCTTTTATAGCCTCCATGCACTAACGTTGACTTCATCCCATGGTATGTATTAGTTTTCACTATCTCTACAATAAGATAGAGTGGGGCATGGAAACCCGTCAACTTACCTTTGGTGTCGTTTCTGGGGATGAGGTGACCTAAACTAGAGAAAGTCTCGCATTTGGATATCATTGTCCATCACTTCCTCTACGTTTACCTAGAGAAAAACAACTTATAGAAATTGCATAGTTGAGGACGAGGAGTAGTCGTGCTTTTTTAGGACCTTTTAGGTATATACAGATTAGTTTTGAGTGGTTGACAAGTTGGACTATGTCAAAGTGTGAAAGTTGACACTCATTTCATAACAAAAACAAGAAAAACTGGTGTTAGTGAACACTTTCCACTACCTTCTTGTTGTTTTGACTAGGAGTAGGTTAAGTAGAGAACTTGGTGGATTTACAAAGTCAAAAAAGCCTAATTCTTTAAGAAAAAACCTTCTTTTGCTGGATTACTCCACTTTTCTTTAGTATTCTTAGTAGAAAGCACTCTTATGTACATAAATACTCTCATCTAGGGAATCATCTATGACATTTATCTCTATATTTGGATCATGTCTTCTTCTTAGGCCATAAATCTCAAAAAAAAAGTGCACTACTCGCAATCAACCACAATTTATAGCATGAAAATTGATAAAACAATGACCTTTTTCCAATATGTTCAATAGGTCCGCATTTACAAGGCCTCCCCACTCCTAGTTGGAGTCCTTCTGGATGACATTGAGCTATCAGCATTGTGCTATGCATGGGCGTTAAAGTGGTGCCTTATGCAAGGACTTTTAATGTGGCTCTATGTATGCATACTCAATCAATGCATAAAAAACAAATCCCCCCTTGGAGTGATGTGTTGAACGAGAGCTAGCATATAGTGTATAGGGAAGTGCCATGTTCTTGAGGATATGATCAATCCACAAAGGGGAGGAAGCCCAAATCTTTACGGAAAGCTTCAAACTTCTCACAAGGCAATGAATGACCTTGTGAAGAGATTTGCAAGGTTGTTGTATGTCGATACATAAGCCAATCTGATCTCTCCTGTTGAGAGTCTCTCTCTGGCATAGTGATAGTGCATCTCAATGTGCTTTGTGCGAGCATGAAAAACTAGGTTTCAACCACCGATGCATTTTGAATATCAATGTAGATGATGTTGGCAGTGTCATGTCGAACACTTAAATCATCCATAAGGCGTCTGAGCCATACACACTCAATTGTAGCTATGAAGACCTCCCTGTACTCGGCTTCACAATTGGGAGTGGCCACATTAGGTTTCTTCTTGCTCAACCATGATATGCATGAACTGTTGAGCATGAAATAATAACCACTTGTGGATACTCACATGTCATAGCAACCAGTCCAATCTGAGTCCAAAAAGGCATGTAAATTTGGTGGCAATGATCTCCCCTTGCGATAAAACAAGCTAGGATGTAAAAAGCCACTCAAGTAGCAAAAAATCATCTTGAAAGCTTGCCAATGCTTAGGCCGTGGGCTATCCATAAATTTGCTAGCATGTGACTACAAACTAACTATCTGACCTCGTATTGCGTACATAATAAGACATTCAACAACAGTTTGATAAAGAGTGACATTGCAAGATCACCAGCATCATGAAGACTCAATTTCAAACTTGTTTCCATTGGAGTAGCAATAGGTTTGCAGTTCTCAAGTCCAAACGTACATAGTAATGTCTCTATGTAGCTTGTTTGAGACAAGGCAATACCATTATTGCACTGCTTAAATTGTATTCTCAAATATTGATGCCAAAGCCCCAAATCTTTCATCTTGAAAGTAGCATTGAAAACCTTGAATTCAACAATATGTATCACATTTGGACCCGCATCATAAAGACTCAATTTCAAACCTATTTCCATTGGAGTAGCAAGAGGTTCGCAGTCCTCAAGTCCAAACTTACATAGTAATTGTCTCTATGTAGCTTGTTTGACACAAGACAATACCATTAATGCACTGGTTAAAATATATGCCCAAATAATGATGCAAAATCCCCAAGTTTTTCATCTTGAAAGTAGCATTGAAATCAGCCTTGAATCCAGCAATGTGTGTCTCATTCGGACTAGTAATCAACAAATCATCTACATATAGAAGGACAATGAGAAATACATTACCCTCACGCTTAACATACAAAGTGATTTCAGTTGGACTGTTACAAAAGCTCTGTTTAACCCAATGAGTATCATCTTTCTCATACCAAGCATGAGAATATTTCTTCAACCCCTACAAAGATTTCCTACATTTGCACACTTTATCTTCTTGTCCTTGACAAAACTATGAGGCTACGTTTACAAAAACTTCCTCAAATATATCACCATTCAAGAAAGCGATAACAATGTCTGATTGATGTGCATATTCTCTCATGTCTCTGTGCACTCTATTTCACCCTCCACTGTATTCTCTCTCTCTCTCTTCCCGCAATGCAGTCCAGCTCATGGCCTAAACTCCATGATGCTTGGTTGGTCGATGAGAACTCCTCCCCTATGCAAACGCTTCCGCAACTCTGATGTATAGAAAATCGTATAAAGGTGTAAACTGTATATTTTGTGCATAGACCCCTAGGGAGGGGTATCTCTCAATCCTAGAGCTTCCTTGCCATAGCCAAAGCATTTTCAAGCTCAATTTGTTTCTCCAGTGGACCTACAAGCAATGTGTGTAAGGAGAAGGCAAAGACAAGCCTCCTCAAGCACTTTGTGTGTGTTTTGATGTACACCACATTTGGCATACAAGGCATGCAAGGAATTTCACAACACAGGGTTTCTTTTCAACTGCCCAAACTAGCCATATCATTTTGAATTATTATGACCATATTAGCATCTTTCTTAATGCCACATGACATCAAGATGCAAGCATAGGTGACTGCATTTGGAGAGACGCCCTCCCTTGTCATCCACTAGAAATAGTCTAGAGATTCTTGGCCCTTTAGGGAATATCCTGCAATTAGTACATACCAAGGGAGGCAATTCCTGAGAGGAACCTCCTCAAGAACACCACATTTGGCATACATGTCGACCCAAGCAGTACAACTACTTTAGCATCAGCATTGCAACATGCCTATAAGATGTAACATTCCGTGAAGAACATTCTACACCAAAGCATTGGTGTCTCTCTCTCTCTCTCTCTCTCTCTCTCTCTCTCTCTCTCTCTCTCTCTCTCTCTCTCTCTCTCTCTCTCTCTCTCTCTCTCTCTCTCTCTCTCTCTCTCTCTCTCTCTCTCTCTCTCTCTCTCTCTCTCTCTCTCTCTCTCTCTCTCTCTGGATCGCATGTTGGCAATTGAAATCTATCTATCTATGAGGATTGCATGTTGGAATTTGCCTTGTAAATAGTGTAAAACCAATCTCTTGCTCTCATTCTCATCCTCTCAAGATCATATGTTGTGTTGTAAATGATGCAAGGCACAGCACAATGGAGGGGGAGAGAGAGAGAGAGAGAGAGAGAGAGAGAGAGAGAGAGAGAGAGAGAGAGAGAGAGAGAGAGAGAGAGAGAGAGAGAGAGAGAGAGAGGGAGGGAGGGAGGGAGAGGGAGAGGGAGAGGGAGATAGATAGATTTATTTTATTATCGTACTCAAAGGTCAAAGTATGGCCTATGGGACCAAAGTTACATGTGATGTAGTATGTGTGTGGCTGATGAGTGATTCTCGATGCTGCAAAATTGGTGACAAGAGTTGCAATGGAGATCCCACACTGTGATTGGGAGAGGAAATTGTGTAGGTCTAAGTCATGGTGGCTAAAAATGTGAGGGGAAGCAAGTTCAAATGTGACCAAAAGTTGAGCACTCTTGTAGTGTGTGGTACTCAAAATCTTGAACTTGCAGTGAGCATAATGTGCACAATCAATTTGAATCTTCTCCATTGCCTCAATGCCATGTCTTGCATCAAAGGGAGTGGGATCTAAGACGAATGGATGTGATAGTGCATATTGCTGACAAGAGGATAGGTTCAATCATGTAAGGGTGAGCATGGTTTCCTCTTTCACCGAAGAACATGGTTTTTTAGTTGGGGGAAATATGGGTGGTGTAATGTATGAAGCATAACCACCAGATTCCTCCCAAGCCGTAATACATTGGATTTGTATAAAAGCTTCATCCACTTGGGAGTCTATTGAGGCATCATGTAGGAATTGTAATGCATAACATATCTCAAACCACTTCTTTATGTCTTGCATCCATCCCGTGCTCAAGATCTTGCTTTTATGCAACTTTTGAACTTTATTTCTTGCTTCCCATGCAATTGTAGAAAGTCTATGTGAGGGTTTTTGACGCATCTTTATCATGTAGTCCACAACCAATTCCATGCCCATAACCTCAATTTTGGAAGAGATCCATACTCAAGAAGTAGGAGCATATATGGTGTTTTGTGTCTTAACTTGGAGAATGTTTGTAAGAAAATGCTTTTGAATGTCTTGGGCCACTTGTAAATAATTTAGAGACCACATGAGAAACAAGCTCTCTTGACCGTTGGATCTCAATACACCCCTAGCAAACGGGTGGTTTTGAGTTTCAAGGTGGATGAATAGACACCCGAGTTGGTGTTGGCAAGTACATAATAAATAGTAAAAGGGTACAATTTCTAGGCAAGTGCATAATAAATAGTGCAATGACACTCCCAAAGAAGAACTAGACTTTTCTCACAATGAAAGGACTTTAGGGTCTCATTTTTTGAGCTCAACATACCGCCAAAATCAATTGACATCGTCATTTTTCTTTTTCATAATGTTTCATTTGGATGCCCATTTATTGGTCTAATTGGGCACGTACTGTTGTTGCAGATGACGTGTCCACCACATTTACTACACATGATGATATTCTGATACTTAATTCTTTCCTATATGGGTTTCACCCACCAATGAACATCATATATCCATTCCAATCATTTTGGAGACACCATTTGGAACAAGCTCTAGCTCATAGATACAATTAACATTATATTCTTGTAGCACTTCATCCACCTTTTTCCTAATTGAGCACCTTGAAATCATGTTTCTCAACTTGGTGTATTTGTGGTTATTGAGTGCTATGTGTTTTAGAGTACTTGCATTAACTGTCTCTCTTGTAAACTTCCTAGAATTTTGTGCTCCATGTTTTCTTCTTTGAGCCAAATTTCTTCCACATAAGGCTCGCAATCAAAGGTAGGATGATGTGCTTTTTTTTTTTTTTTTAGACCAGCATAAGGAATTCTTCCTTTGGATGAACTGTTAGATAGCTCTACCAACTCTATATTTGGAGTTACGGTGGAGACTGAATTCCCCACATTGCTAGTTAAAGCCTTGTTCCATACCAAGAGGAATCTCGTAGATAGAGATGAGTCCAATATGAATTGGATCTAATCCCCAAATGGCACATCATTTTTCACCTAGGTTTGTATGTCTCCCTAATTTGTAAACAAGATAGAAAAAATTTCACTATTATTGCATCCCCCAAAATCTCTAGGGTTGACCATTGCAAACATTGTCGGGCAATCAAAGAACATTAGCTCACCACAAATAGTATCCAAAAACAAACTAACCTTTCAAGATGAGGAAGAAGCCATTTCTCCAAGTATGGTGGTTGGTTGAAAATTATTACATATATGAAGGTGTATTTATAGATAATGTCATAAAATCTAACATCTAACCTAGCCAAATGATTATCTCATATTAAACTCATCATTTCATGTGGGAGAATAAACAGGAACAAGGGTTAGAATATAGACATGTGCTTACAGATCTATCTCAACATGGGGCCAATGGAAAAGGGGTCCAAATTAGAGATGGTATGTCAAAGAGCAAGGCTAGCTAATGGAGCTTAAAAACCTTAGGATTAGCTTCATTAGACCTCCAAAGGTTAGTGTTAAAATTCCTTTGAACTTAGGCAAGCTAGGGCTGAGCTTAAGGTGGGAACCCGGCCCAAGCTTGAGGTGCTTGTCGTGCTTGCTGACTAAGCTGCTAAGGTGCTCCATGACTAAGGTGTGCTTGAGGTGCTTAATGACTAAGGTGCTAAGGTGCTCCATGACTAAGGTGCTTGAGGGGTTAAGGTGTTCAAAATTCAAAAGCATATCCCTACTCATGAGGGGGTGAGCCCTTTTTGTAAGAGCTAGAGAGAGAACACGTACACCCTCACACAAGGCAAGCTTGGTACAAAGAAAAAAATTAGGACCCTTGTCAAGCTCCTCTTCATGTTGCCATCATAGTGTGCTTAAATCCTATTGGTTGGCCTCCCAAGGGGTCCAAGGTGATAATTTAGTTAATTTAATTAATTATTTATGAATTTATCAAGTCCTCCGTCTCAAAGGGGAAAGGGAGACACTTGTCCCAAGTCTACCCTGGTTGCTTGATATGCACTAAGCATGTGATTGGCTAGAGGCTTGAGGAGGTCCAATCAATTGCAAGCTAGTGCTAGAAGAGGGGGTCGACCAAAGTAAGGAGGGGTCTAGCTTGGGGGGTATACTCTCCCACTCTCTCTCTCTCTCTCTCTCTCTCTCTCTCTCTCTCTCTCTCTCTCTCTCTCTCTCATTGTGTGAATTGCAAAGTACAAGAGCTCGCTAGCTCTCTCCACCTTTGAAGGTGTTTGAGACCTTGGGACTGAGGCTAGGGATGGTTAATGCTTTTTACAAAGTCTATGTTATGCTTGTGATGCATGAAGTTTTCCATCTTCATTGCATCACCTAGGTCACAAGGAACACAAAGATTGTATTGTACCAAGTCTCTCTTGATGGGAGAATATATAATACAAAAGCCTATTGGAGGGAGACCGGCTCCACATAAATCCGGTCCTCAACTTTTGTCAAATTCTCTAAACCCTCTCTCTTGCAAAAGCATTGTTCATGCCAAGTTAATTAAGTACTATGATTATGTTGCTACCACGAATTAAGTTCACCCTCTATCTTCTCAAATTAGTCTCACAAAAATGCTCACTCTAATTCTCTTAATTTCGTTATCCTCAAAGTTCATAGGCCATTCCCATTACATTGGTATCAAAACTATTGGTTTATCTTTTCTTGCTTAAGAAGAGAGGTTATTAAGTTTTCCATGAAAGGTTGGTCATGTTTATTGCAATAGGGTAAGTGGGACAGGGATCTATTATCTTGGTTGAGAAGGACTTAGTTCAAGGTACACCATTGGGAACTATAGTGTTAATAGTGGAGCCTCTCAAGGCTTGCCTTTGGCTTAGCCTTGGCTACGATCAAGCTCACCAGGAACCATAATCAACCGAGAAATGTTAGACCCTCTCTACTAGTCTTTGCAATCTACAATGTCTAAACCACGGGTGTGGCTGCTTGAGAACTGATTTTTAAAGGTAATGAAGAGTAGCAACTAAGATTTTTGAGGGTACCAAAGCACAAAGTAATTCTATACATAAGTAGAATTAGCATGGCTGACAATAACCAAGAGAGTAGAATGAACATTGATAACTTTGATTTTGCACATGAAGGTGCTACTGATGATGCCCCTATGTTTGTTAATTACCTTGTTACTAGGTTGCAGCAAGGTATGGGCAACCCTACTTTGCAAGTCGAAGTTACTTAACAACTTCATGCTTATGGGATTTCCCATCCTCTCCAAGAGGAGAGAGAGCTTAGGAGGCCTCTTGATGAGACCCCCAAAAGAAGACTTTCTTCCATAAGAGAGGAGGAATCCAAAGAACAAGAAAGAAGCAAATCCCTAGGTTCCTATGAAGATGTGGCTCCACAAAGACGGTCTAGACGATCGTCAACTCTTCCCAAGAGGAAACGGTCAACCCATAGTCCTCCTCGTCACTTCAGAAGGGAAGAGAGGAAACAAAGGAAGAAAAGGGTAAGAAAGAGGTCACCCTCTTCTTCACCTTCCTCCTCTTCCAACAAAACCAATAGCTATTCTCCTAGAGAATACAAGAAGGGAGGATAGCACAAATCTTACCCTACATGGAAAAGGTCCCAAAAGTTTAAGAAGTTCAAAGAGGGAGGAAAGAGTATCTCTTTTCTCACCTATGATAGCACCTTTGGTTCTACTAACAAAGTATTGGCCTTCATCCAGCTGTGGCCTTTGGAGACAATGGCTTCACAAAGTCCTCCAAGCTACACCATGTAGCTATGCACTTCCAGAAATCTACTCGTCAATGGTGGGCTAGCCTTCGTGGAAAGGCAAAGCTCCAAATACATGGAAAACTCTACGAGTTTCCATCATGAAGCAATTCCTTGCAAGCGATGCAAAGAACAAAGTTCCTACCAAACGGTGGAGTTTGAAGCTTCTCTACATAAGTCTATCCACAAATACGTGGAAAAGTTTTGGGATTTACATCTTAAGGCTACTGTCTTTTCAAAAGATAGACTCTGCCGAGCAAAAGCAACAATTTTGTGTCGGACTACCTAAGGAGATGGCCGAGTACGTCAACTCCCAACGGCCTGGTTATATCACCAAAGTAACCCACCACACTATGATTGCTTCATGCATCAATTTCCAATAAGGGTCTAGAAGGAATGTCAAGCCCATGGAAAGCAAAGACGAAAGTGATGCAAAGGATAAAACCAGTACCAAAATTCTTCCCAAGGCAATTCAACAACAACAACAATAATTAGTCCAAGGGAATTTACAAAGGTAAAAAATAAACTCTCTCCTGAAGAGCTTAAAGCTTTTTGCAAGGACCACAAATGTTTTAAGTGTGGGGAGCAAGGACATGGTTATCATTCTTGCCCCAAGAGAAATGCCTGCAATGAGACTCCTAGAGCTTCCACTACTGAAGCTCCAAAAGAGTATGCTCATTGCAAAGGATCACCTCTCTCCTATGCTTGGGAAAAGGTAAGGTTTATGATGCCTTCATCTTGTTTGACCATGGCTCTACTCACAACTTCAAATCAATGGAGCCAGCCACCAAGTTGGGCATTCAAGCTTTCAAGATGGGAGATACTATAACTGCCAACAAGCCTCCGTTAATCCCTTGATTGGGAAGTTGAGGCTTCATGTTCAAAGCTACATCGACAAAGAAGATTTTTCACCTCTCCTCTCCAACATGAGGATGTTATCCTAGGGGCACCATGGTTCCACCACATGGCTGACAACATGAAGTTCCTTGAAAGGAGAATCTACTTCACCTACAGGGAAAAGAGCATGTATATAGATGCTAGTGAGTCCAGTCGTAGTATACCACTTGTAATATCTCTTGCTTTTGACAAATCAACAAAAAGCTCAATTTTTGCGTACAATATTTTTTTGTCAAAGAGTCCCTAAAAGGTCCTAATGTTTCATCAAATGTAAATGGTAGGAATCAAGAAGAGTTAGACTTGTCTAATTTTCTAAATGGATTCCAAGATGTGTTCATTGATGATATCCTTATGGACTTACCTCCAGAACGAGGGGATGATGACCATCAAATTGAACTCCTACCAGGAAGCTCACCACCTAGCAAGCCCCCTTATTGAGTTTCCCAAGATCAACAAGAGGAGATCATGAAGCAAGTACAAGAATTGGTAGACAAAGCGATGGTGAGGCCTAGCTGATCTCCCTTTTGTTCTCTAGTCCTTTTAGTGCAAAAGAAAGATGGTACATACCGCATGTGTGTGGAGTATCGAGCAATAGACCATATCTCTCTCAAAAAAAAAAAAATTGTACCTTGAGTAGAAGATATTTTTAATTAGCTACAAGGCTCTACCTACTTAAGTAGGATTGACCTTAAACATGGCTATCATCAAATAAGGATAGCGAAGAAAGATATCCTAAAGACCACCTTTCGTACAACGTTGGTCTTTATGAATATCTAGTCATGCCTTTTGGCTTGACTAATGCACCAGCCACGTTCATTCGTTTAATGGAGAAAATATTTAGACCCTACCGCAAATTCACTGGAGTGTTCTTTGATGATATCATCATCTACTCCAAGTCCTTGGAAGAACACAAGAAACATCTCCAGGTGATTTTTCAAGCATTGAGGAAGAACAAGCTTTTTATCAATCAAAAGAAAAGAAAATTTTTCCTTCAAGAAGTTCAATACTTAGGTCATATTATTGGTACCCGTATGGATCCATCAAAGTTGGAGGTAATAAAAGCATGGCCTAATCCAAGGAATTTACATGAGCTAAAAAGCTTTATTGATATGTGTGTATACTATAGACGCTTCATAGCAAAATTCTCTCAAATAGCAGGACCATTACATGACTTAATAAAGAAGAACGTTGTCGAGGGATATGTGTTCGAAACGTGATCCGAGCAGGCGCCGAGCCTTTGGCTATGAGAGGTGTGAAAGAGACAGAACAAGAGACACTGGAAGCTCTAGCAATCGCCGTAATCATCAATTAATTGATTAATACTTTGAGTACAACTTAATACTTAGCCAAGGCGAGCTGTTAACAGCACCATCACTTGAATCATCTGCTAACTAGGAGTTTAAGCTCCCGTTTACAGGATTAACCGGGCCGTTAACGAGACCGGACTTAACAAAATGTTTAATCAATCTCTAGCTGATGACGGCGATGGAAATTTTCCTCTGCCGCTCTGACTGCTTCAAATACCTTGAAGATTCTGCACTGCTCCTGTTCCTTGCTTAACCTCATTTTTCCCTTGCCTTCTTAATCATGGCCGCTCATCTTATGCTCACCGAGAGAGAGACTTCATGCTTGCTTAGATCCAAGATCGAGAGAGAAAGTCGTTTTTCCTCCTCCCTGACTCCATTCACTGACTACTCAAGTTGTATCCTTCTTCCTTGTTCAAGCAACTCCTCCTCCCTTTTGCTTCAATCCGAGAGCGAGAGATCCTTGATTTTTTCTTTGCCTTGGTTCTAAGGCATGAGAGCGAGGTAGCCTGTATCAAACTCTCCCTTGCCGGCTTCTTCAACACGAGAGAGCCTTTGCTTCGTTTCTTTGACATGAGCACAAGAGAGAGCGGGAGAGAGTCCTTGCTTCGTGATGTTTGTAGCCGAAGACGAGAGCAAGAGAGCGGGCTTGCCCTTCGAAGCCCCTGCTTCTTCTTTTCTTTCTCTTCTCCTTCTTTTCTTGTTTTCTTCTTCTTCTTTCTTTCCTTCTTCTCTTCTCTTTCTTTTTTTTTTCTTTCTTCTTCTTCTTTCTTTCCTTCTTCTCTTCGAGCTTCTTTCTTCTTCTTCTTCTTCTTTTTTTCTCTCCACGGTGCACTCTCCTTTTTCTTCTTCTTTTTCCCTAATCTTGCATGACTTCTTTCTTTTTACTTTTGTTTTCCTCATTAAAAAAAATTCTCATGCTTTTGAAGACGGGCAACGACGGCGCCATCGTTGCCCTCTCTCTCTTTTTCTCCCTACTTTACACACTAAGAAAAAGCATTTTCTTTAATTGGGTGGCCCCTCCGCTTGAGCTCATGGGCGGCCACTGCTCACCTTGGGCGGCCATAGTCCTTAAGTTCATGGGAGGCCATAGTTATTCAATTGGGTGGGCACTAGTGGGCGGCCTTGCCTTTGTAAGAGCACCACATTTGGGCATACATGTCGGCCACGAAATGCCAAGCAATACAACTTCGGTACACCCCATTTGGAATACATACTAACAAGGGCATTGCCAAGCATCACAGCTTCCTTCGGCAGTCCTTGGCAAACAACTCTATAAATGCCAAAATTACCCAGCTCAGCAGTGCCGACAACTGACGTCGGACTCTGTCTGCCAAGCTATAAATCCCTTTAGACTTCATAAAATGCATACAAACCCTGTTGAGACTGTAAAATTCCCAGATGGCACACCGATCGAGCAGACCAGACTGGTACGGAACCGGCCCCCGATGAATCTTTAACGGCCGATATCTTGGCAACCGTAAATCCAATCACTGATTTGAAAAGACTGACGCGCTCCACAAAGTGAGCACTTCAGGCCCATGCATTCATTTTATTTATGTCCCCTCAGCTACATTTGCCCAATCCTGTACGGATTTGCAATCGACTTAAACTTCATACTGCCATAACTTCTTCACCGTAGCTCCAATCGACAAGCCGTAAAGACAAGCTGGTAGAGCACTTCAAGCACTGTAATTCTAAATCATAGTACCCATATGTGCTCACTTCAAGCATAGTCCTTTTAGCATCATTAAGGCATCAATT
Organism: Adiantum capillus-veneris; assembly: GCF_014529385.1. NCBI lineage: Eukaryota > Viridiplantae > Streptophyta > Polypodiopsida > Polypodiales > Pteridaceae > Adiantum > Adiantum capillus-veneris. Next base: position 146,153,615 of record NC_140938.1, read on the forward strand.
TGCCCTTTTAAGCCGCATCTGGCATACATTAATCATTAAACTTGGCCTGTTAACAAGCCCTGATCAATGACCATTAATCAAGTAAGCTTCAAATAAGCTTGATGTACATTTTTTTGGCATCTTTCTTAGCATGGGAGCAGAGCTGCACGACAACGTTAAGTACTTATGGACTACTAAGGAGCAAAATTCTTTTGACAAGCTCAAAGAGAATCTTACCTCCCAACCAGTCCTTATGCTTCCAAATCTCTCAAATCCATTCGAGGTCCAATGTGATGCTTGTGGTGATTGCCTTGGAGCAGTCTTGCTTCAAGAAGGGCATGCCATAGCATATGAGATCCGAAGGCTCAATGCCAATGAACAAGTCTTGGCATATACAAAAAATAGATTTTAGCTGTTCTACATGCCCTAGACACATGGAAGAATTATCTAGTGGGATTTTCATTATTTCTCACATTGCTTTGGTAAGCACAATCAAGTAGCCGATGCACTTTCACGACGACCAAAATTTAATGTGATGTCTATAGCAACTCACAATGATCTATCTTCTATGATAGATGAGTATGCTATTGACCCTGACCTTAAAGACCTAATGTCATCCCTTGCTTTGGGAAAGAAAGAAGAACCATTCACCTTGCATGATGGTTATCTTCTCCATGGCAATAGGCTATGTGTTACCCACTCCCTTCGTGAGAAAGTCATGTATGAATCCCATGCTCCTCCATATGCGGGGCATAGAGGCATTCAACCTACTCTTTGAGGAGTAGAGACGTACTTCTATTGGCCCACCATGAAAGTGGACATACAAGAGTATGTTTTAAGATGTGTGGTATGCCAAAAGACTAAGTATGATCAAGGGAAGCAACCTAGTTTACTCTAACTTCCAATTCCTAATTCACCATGGGAGAGTATATCCATGGATTTTATCTTTAGATTATCCAAGTCTATCCATGGAATACGAGAATATGGATAACAGTTGACAAGTTTAGCAAGCAAGCACACTTTATTCCTGTCAAAAAGACTATTAAGGGACACCAAATGGAAAGTCTCTTCATATCCCAGATTATCAAACACCATGGATTGCCAACATCCATCATGTCAGATAGAGATCCTAGAATGACCGGTATTTTTGGAAAGGTCTCTTTGAAAATTTAGGTACAAGATTGATTTTCTCTTCGACCTATCACCCACAAATGGATGGCCAAAGTGAGATAGCCAATCCTACAATTTTTTATCTACTAAAGTCTTATGTTACAGAAGTAGATCAATGCTCACAATGAAAAAATTACTTACCTCTTGTAGAGTATGTGTACAATAATATTGCCATACTTCTACGGGAAAAGCACCTTTTGAAATCATAGAGGGAAGACCTAAAAGTCCCTTGCTACTTAAAGGACATGGGAAGATCTTCTCTACCGATGAGTATAGCCGTGACCTACAAGAATCTTTCCAAAAGATTAAGGAGTCTATATCCATCTCTCAACAAAGTTAAAAAGTTGTTGCTAACAAGCACAGAAGGGCCTTAACATTCAAATAAAATGATTGGGTCTTACTTAAGTTTCCCAAGGCTCGATTGAGGCAAACAACGGGCAAAAATCCTACGGCCATCAAAAGTAATATGCTAAACTAGTAAAAAGATACTATGGTCCTTTTCAAATCTTGAACCCAATCAATGAGATGGATTATCAACCCAAGTTGCCCATCCATTGGCTCATACACAATTCTTTTCATGTGAGACTACTTAAGCCATACAAATGAGAGCCACCAAGTGAACCAATTATTGAAGACCCTCCTGAAATCAAAGACCAAGAAGAGGTGCTACAACCCGAAGCTATCCTTTGGCATGAAGACAAGTTACTACGACATGGTAAGATTATCCAATGGTATCTTATTAAGCTCAAAAATTATTCTTTTGAAGATGCTAGATGGATGCAAGGAACACAGTTTAAGGATATTATGAACCTTTTCAATGCTTACAATGCTACATTAGAGTAAGCAAATGTACATGTTTCTTTTAAATGATCAATGTTTTTGTCTTATAAGACTAATTCTCTTTTTATTGTGCACAAATTGTAGTATGCGTGCTTAGAATAATGTTTGTGATGAGAACATCTATCAAACACCAACTAAAATTTGTCACTCTACTTGGGAGAATAAAATGGACTAAAGAACAGACATGCTTGCGATAACTACACCTCCCAAGCACCAAATGGATTAGTCATCCATCTTGAAGTGATGTTGTACGGTAAAAAGGGATCCTCTACCGCTAAGAAACATTGACACAATGACTAAGGATTTATGTCTTCTACCTCATTAGTCATCCATCTTGAAAGGATGTCATAGGGTAAAAAGGGATCCTCTACCCGCTAAGAAACATTGACTAATGACTAAGGCTTTATCTCTTCTACCTCATAGTCGAGGACAACTATGATTTCAAGAGAGAAGTAATGTCATAAAGTCTAATATCTAACCTACTCAAATGATTTTCTCATATTAAACTGATCATTTAATATGGGAGAATAAATGGGAACAAGGGTCAGAATATAGACATGTGCTAACAGATCTATCTCAACACGGGGCCAATGGAAAAGGGGTTCAAATGAGAGATGGTCTATCAAAGATAAAGTCTAGTTAATGGAGCATAAAGACCTTAGGGTTAGCTTCATTAAAGACCTCCAAAGGTTAGTGTTAAAAGTACTTTGACCTTAGGCAAGCTAGGGATCTTGAGGTGGGAACCCGGCCCAAGCTTGAGGTGCTTGTCGTGCTTGTTGACTATGCTGCTAAGGTGCTCCATGACTAAGGTGCTTGAGCTGCTTGTCGTGTTTGCTGACTCACGTGCTTGAGGTGCTTAATGACTAAGGTGCTAAGGTGATCCATCACTAAGGTGCTTGAGGGGTTAAGGTGTTCAAAAGTCAAAACAGATCCCTACTCATGAGGGGGTGAGCCCTCTTTGTAGGAACTAGAGAGACAACACACACAACCTCACTCAAGGAAAGCTTGGTACAAAGAAAGCATATAGGAATCTTGTCAAGCTCCTCTTCATGTTGCCCTCATAGTGTGCCTAAATCCTATTGGTTGGCCTCCCAATGGGTCCAATGATAATTTAGTTAAATTAATTAATTGCTTATGCGTTTATCAAGTCCTCTCTCTCAAATGGGAAAGGGGGACATTGTCCCAAGGCTGCCCTTGTTGTTTGATATGCACTAAGCATGTGATTAGCCAGTCTTGAGGAGGTCCAATCAAGTGCAAGGTAGTGCTAGAAGAGAGGGTTGACCAAAGCAAGGAGAGGGCTAGCTTGGGAGGTATACTCTACCACCCACTCTCTCTCTCTCTCTCTCTCTCTCTCTCTCTCTCTCTCTCTCTCTCACTCATATTGTGTGAGTTACAAAGTTCAAGAGCTACGTATCCTTCTCTTAGCTTGTAGAGAAGTTGAGAGCCTACACCAACACTCTTCGCTATGGAATGCAAATCCAACCAAGAGCCATGCTCCAATGCTTAATCTTGCCATCTTCTCCATCTTCATTACTATGCTATTATGTATGCTAAGCAAGAAGAGTGATAATAAGTGAGGAACTAATTCTTTATCCTATGAATGTTTCTTCTTCCTCTTCCCTACCCTCATTCCCTGCTAGCTCTCTCCACCTCTAAAGGTGTTTGAGGCCTTGGGACTAAGGCTAGGGATGGTTAATGCTTTTTACAAAGTCTATGTTATGCTCATGATGCATGAAGATTCCATCTTCATTGCATTACCTGGGTCACAAGGAACACAAAGATTGTATTGTACCAAGTCTCTCTTGATGGGAGAATCTATAATACAAAAGCCTATTGGAGGGGGGCCTGGCTCTACATAAATCCGGTCCTCAACTGTTGTCAAATCCTCTAAAGTCTCCCTCTTGAAAAATTATTGTTCATGCCAAGTTAATTAAGTACTACGGTTATGTTGCTACCGCTAATTAAGTTCACCCTCTATGTTCTCAAAGTAGTCTCACAAAAATGCTCGCTCTAATTCTCTTAATTCCGTTATTCTCAAAATTCATAGGCCATTTCCATTAGAGATAATTTACTAGAAACATATATCTTTATCCACCTCTCCCTCTCCACCTCCAAGCCTACTCTCTCTCTCTCTCTCTCTCTCTCTCTCCACACACACACACACACACACACACACACACATATATATATATATATATATCCTCACACTCCTTCTCTCTCTCCCTCTATATCTCTCTCCTCACTCTCCTTGTTTCTCTCACCTCTCTCTCTATATATCTCTCTCTCCCTCTCCCTTTCTCTCTCGCTCTATCTTTTCCTCCCTACATCTCTCTCTCTCTCTCTCTCTCTCTCTCTCTCTCTCTCTCTCTCTCTCTCTCTCTCTCTCTCTCTCTCTCTCTCTCTCTTTCTCTTGAGCTATCATCAAAAAGGGATTTTTGGAAGAGGAAGAAAGGAGATCTGCGAAGATTGGAAGAAAGACAAAGTGAAGGAAAAGTGTGCTATATACTCTTATTAATTCTTTACATATCCCTATTTGCACTCGTTTCAATTGTTTTGAGCCTAAATTGATTTCTTATCTATAGTCAAAAGCTCAATGCTTTCTCGGTACCCTAAGGAACCACGCACTCCAACATTTTTGGTGAACACAACGCAAAATTGACTAGTGTAGAAAGAATTATCCATTTTGTCATTCCAAGATAATGAGATGCAATAGATGATAGGGCTAATGGCTACTATTTTGTAGTAGCAATATACAAACCAAGTGTAGGTAATTGGATACTAGTTTGAAAATCGAGAATTCAGAATTACAGCGGTCTCCAAAAGGTGGATTTGAAGAGAAGGATAACACAAAATTGTATTTAAAGTATCATTGTTATCAATGGAAAAGAGGGAATTTGAAGATTCAAAAAGCTAGAAGCAAGAGATGTTGCAGAAGTTGGCTCTTGAAAATGCCAAACACTCAGATTTTTATAAGCGGAGTATTTTTTATACCTACCATCCACCAGGATATTTGGAGTGCTATGAAGAGGAGCTAGAGTTTCGTACCAAAGAAAAACAAGATTCTGAAGTTAGATAGGCTTGTGATTCCAAATTTTATTGAGCAAGTACATGAGCTTCAGCATCAAAACATCCATAGTTGGAGTAAGTTTAAAGCTGTAGTTATCCGAGAACGTTGGGATTCAAGTATATATGAAGATGAACTAGATTGTGTCCTACCTATGCAAAGGCTTGCAAGAAAATTCAAGTTAAGCTTGAAACTATTGTAGATGAGTGATTACTTGCAAATGACAAGTTATGACAGGTTAAAGATGATGAAGAAGCTGTCAGAGTTGTCTATACAAATCTTGGAATTGCAGATTGCTTGATAACAATGGTTGAATCTAAAAACTTACAAGGTCCAAAAATGCATGAAGATTCAAAGATTTTGGGCACACATGAGGAATTTCAGGGTTTGTATACACGAGTTCTTTTAAGGTCTAGATACGTACAAGAATTTACAGGGTGTGGATATACGTGAGGATTTATAGGGCTTGGATGTGCAAGAGTGTGTGTTTGAAGATCTACAAGGTGATGATTTAGAGGAGGTGCAGACTCCTTTAGCAGGATTTTGTGATGTAGAGATCACAATGTGGCAGACTGATCTTGAACTTGATGATGCCTATTCAAAGGGGGTGCAAGATGAACTACAATATTTTGGTGTCACATATGATTGGATTCATTATATCCATGATATGGATAGGTAAGTAGATGCTACTTTCAATATGCATGCTCAAATTTGTGCTATGCAAGTTCAAAGATATTATGAGGGTGAGAAAATTGGAGAGCAATCTACAATAGATGTGGCTAGTATGCATGTTACATGTTGAAAGCCTAGTTTGCAGCTTGAGTTGTGCAAGGTAAAAGATTCCTCTAAAGTGGTTGACCCAGAGCTTATGTGTTGATTGGATGAAGCTTTGGAAGGATTATTTATTACGGGTGCTAAGAGTACCAAGAAATCTAATTTTGTGCATGAGATAGCTTATTCAAATGTAACTGATGTTAACCTTATGCAATTTCTTGATGAGTCTTTACTAGATTTTGAGTATATGCAAAATAGGAAAAAAGTTAATGATGTTTCTTGGGAGCCAAATGAAGAGGGTTTTTCCAAAGGATGATGTATCCAAATATGAATGACTATAATTATAATGCAAGAGGGGATGAATCTGCATTACAAATATTCCTACCCGTGATGGATGATTAGAAATTAGTTGAGCAGGGTGCACAAGAGATATGACAGTATCCAATGCTACCTAATGTTGTAAAGGTTTTTATGTTGCCCAAAAATGTATGGGAATTGATGTGACCGATGCTATAGATAATTTAGTGCTATCTTTTGATATGGGAGGATATTGTAATGCTTATAATTTTTGCCAATGTTTCTATATTCCATTTGATCTAGGAGGAGATGTATATCTGCACGTTCTCAGGCGCTTGATTTATATACCATATGATCTAGGTGGTGAACATAATCTAAGACGATGCTACCATGACTCATAGTCAATATCAAGGTGGATTCTTGGTCCCAAATACTTATTCCAAGACCAATATTTGGTTTTCAAGGAGAGATTATGGATGAATACCATTCCTAAATGCTTAAGTGTTGCGTGTTCATACTATATCTAAATATATGGAAGTGAGCTTGGTCATGGGACTATGTTAGCATGCTTGGTCACACAAGCATGCCCAAAGTCACATAGTGAATATGGTTCAAAGACCATCCTTGGAGTCATAGTTGTCTATGAAATCCTTGGTCATGGGACCATATTAGCATGGGTGGTCACATGATCATGCCCAAATTCATGAAGTGAGCATTGTACCAAGATCTTCCTTGTAGTAGTAGTTGTTCAATGCATGCTTGGTCCATGAGCATGCCTACATTCACAAAGTGAGCATGGTCCCAAGACCATCCTTGTAGTGGTGGTTGTTCATGGCACTATTGTAGCATACTTGGTCACATGATCATGCCCAAATTTTTCAAATGGATGCTTGGTCATGGGGTTATGTTAGCATGCTTCATAAGTTGCAAGACAATGCCATGATACTTGGTCGCATGACCATGCTTGAATCCATGAAGTGATCATGGTCATAGGGCTCTTTTCATCAAACCATAAACCATACATGGTATTACAACACCATAAATATCCCTAAGAGCATGCTTCAATGCATAAACTAATTAAGGACTAATTAGGGAATTAAAATCAAGATATAAAGCTAGCTCTCTAGACCTTGCAAGGGTAAATGATTGCAAATAAATGTCATGATGCATAGTTCCAAGAGCATGCTACCATCAAGTAATAAATACCAAAGTGGTTTTTGTGGCCTATGCCCTCATTACATGGTTTCCAGGGAGAGATCGTGGCTTCAATACCACATTTAATGTGTAAGTGTTGAGTGTCCATAATATATCTAAATACATGGAACTAAGCTTGGTCGTGGGACTATGTTAGCATGATTGGTCACATGACCATACCCAAATTCAAAGGGTTTGCATGGTCCCAAGACCATCAGTGTAGTAGTAGTTGTTAAAAAACATGTTTGTTCATGGGACTATGTTAGCATGATTGGTCACATGACCATACCCAAATTCAAAGTGTTTTTGTGATGCACTTAGTTACTACCCTTTGGTAGTTGAGAAAGTCTTTCCTTGAAATCCCAAGTGTAAAGAGGCCAAAAAGTGACCATTAACACTAATTAAATGATTATGTCATTCACAAGTTAGGACATACCCAAAAGATGTGCTTCTATAGACACACCTAGTATTGTAGAAGAAGCAAGAAATCCTCTCAAGTTGGAATCATATTTAAAACTAGATCTTTGAAACAATCATATCTTCCATTGAAAGACAAGAAAGATTTGCAAAACCCAAAGAAAGTAGTCATACTCAGTATTCTTTGGTTTTGCTGAAGATATGTCTTGCATAGTGTAATTTGAACAAGAAATTTCCTACCTTGACACTCTTGTAGAAGAGTTATGTAGAAAATGAACTAGTCCCTTGATAGCCAAAATCCATGCCTATTTGCTATAAAACAAATTAGCACCTTTAGGACATGTACCTTATGCAAACACATGTAGTGCGCATGCACCTTGTGCATATTGCCAATGATATAGAGTGCCCACCAATGCAATCATATGCAGCAAACACAATGATAGCTTCAATTTGTTTTGAGTACAAGGTTACTACAACAATTTGAGTAGAAGAATTATCAATAAAAATCACTAGAGACAAACAAGATCTTAAAGAAGCATACAATTCTAGTGCATGTGGAGACCAAGTCAAGTTGAATCAACATTGAGCATTAGGTGGACAATGATGTCCTTGATAGAGTATTTGGCATTACAGAGGAAGCATGAACATTGATTGAGTGGAAATAATTACACCTTAATGGCATGCCATGTATGCAACTCAAAAAAAATTGAGTGATAATCCCTTGGCAACAATGATGGTCTCAATGGTTTAAGCCAATATGTTTAAGTGTCTTGCACTATCCAAAACTAAAGTTGAGACATTTAAGCACAAGTTGACCTTGTCATACAAGAATTCCAATTCCCCAAACTTACATGCCATTTCTTTTGGTCCTAAGTCAACGAGCAATGCCTTACCATGGGGTATAAACCTTGCTTCTTGTTATGTCCTTCAAATCACTTTGCTTTGCAAAACAGGAGATCCTTCCAAATTAAAGGTTAAAAACACCAAAAAATAAGAAAAACTTGAAATTTTATAACCTTGCTGCCCATTTGTGGCCAATTGTCTCAAAATTTGGAAGTAAATGTTTGCTTGAGAGTGACTTTCAATATAATCTTTCAATCTTCTTTGAATATGGCTCATACGCGTGGATTCTAATATACTTAAAGCAATCATATGTACCATATAAACCTTGTGGCTTGGTTCATGCCGACACCCCTTAGATAACCGGGAAAAGTTGTTAGCATAAGAATGCATTTTTGTTTTCATGAGACGTGCTTGTATATGTTATTCTCTCATGCAGAGATTTTGTAAAGGTGCATGCTCATGCATTGCATACACACAATTTGTTTACGATTTTCTAAGTTTCTTGAAACTTGGAAGAGGTACCGGGTAGATTTGTGTATCAAAGCACATGAGTTTTCATTTTCATCTTTTTATGTACGCATGGCATGCTCTTTGTGTGCATAGAAACAATTCTTTCTACACATCATCTCCATTTGTATGATGAATCCAGGAAAAGTTGAAGCAATTAAAGCTTCCATGCTACATTGATCAAGATTTGTGATGCTAAAGGTAAGTACATTTAGCTTATGATGCTAATGGCCTATCAAAGCATTTGTTTAATTCTTATGCAAACCACTCAAAATGGTCATAAGGTAGTCACCCAACGATTTTGAAGGGGAAGCCTTTCCAAGGCTTGACCACAATATTTCCTAATTGAAGCAAGCTTTCCAAGCAAGCATGATTCCTCTTATGCCAGTATGTCATCCAAGTTCTATAATGAATATCCTATGCATCTGCTCTTAGCATTGGCCAATCTCAGGTATGCTTTTTCAATGCAATTATAACATGCATTTATTGTGGGTACTTTTTATGCTTCCACTCCAACATACAACTCGACAAGGTTGATTATTTCTTACTTATTGAAAAGGTTGATTTATCTTTGTAATTGTGTATCATGCATGGCATGTGAAAGTCTGTAGAAGCATTAGATGTCTATGAACATGAAAGCTTGATAAAAATGATTTATCTTTGTAATTGTGTATCATGCATGGCATGTGAAAGTCTGTAGAAGCATTAGATGTCTATGAACATGAAAGCTTGATAAAAACTTATTCTTAAGATGTCATTATGTGAAGCAAGGCTTCAATTCATGCATATTCCATAGTAGATTCCAAAGTTTGAGATATGCTATAAGCATACACACTTGGAGGGCATGTGTATTTAACAAACCACAAGAGTGTGAAGAAACTACATGCGCATAAGCAAAAGTCTCAACTTGAAAGTTCTTGAATTCACAACGTATTTTCTTACATGCAAGAGCAAGAGTGCAGAATTCAACACATAGAGGTTTTTTTTCCTCAATAAAGTGCAACACACTTTACATGAAAGCTCCAAAGGATGTCAAACATGTAAATCTATAAAAGAAGCTTTTACCATAAGCAAAAACGAGAAAAATTATAACTGGTAGATCTTGAGGAGTCCTAGAGTATTTTCCTTTATGCAATTTAGAACCCGTTTTTGAGGGCAAAGAAAGCTTTGAAAGCGGGGTTAAGTTACAAGGCACCTGCTGGAAAAGCTCTTGAGATCACGAGTATGCCTCCACAATGAGTTCTATGAAAAAGAGCCTGAAAATTATGATTGCTCGCGTGGACTCAAACTTCATTTGTAATTGTTTTCTAATACAAATGAAAGGTCTAGGGTGCTACTGCATGTTCATATCCACCCATCCATACTCCTTTTATAGAGCCTTGGTTCTCCTACAAGAGACCATTTGACATGCATGAGTATTTTAGGGCCCTGCCCTCCCTGGTCGTACCATAGGCCTAACAAGTTTGGCGTAAGTAGCTTAGTAAGAGTTATAATTCTTGTTAGTATTGATTTATACATTCAAAAAAATAAAGGAAAGTTTACAACTGGTAAAATGGATAAGGTTAAAAAATTAGCCAAATTTGGAAGATTCACCCTCTTCTTTGTATCGGTGTTGACAAAATGATAAATTGTCACCACCATTTCCTACATGTCATGTGTCCATTCCATAAGATGGGGTTGATTCTTTGCTAGATTTATCCTCCTTTTTTTTCTTTTTATAATAAAATTTATAAGAGCATTGGTGTTAAGGCATGAGGGAGATAAAAGAAGAAAATAGGTGAATTATGGTTGGAAGTATGGAATATAGAGGTGTACACATAGTAGCCATAACCAAGTTGTGGAGCTTCTTCTTCATGCTAGTAGAAGTGAAGTGTGTGTGTGTGTGTGTGTGTGTGTGTGTGTGTGTGTGTGTGTGTGTGTGTGTGTGTGTGTGTGTGTGTGTGTGTGTGTGTGTGTGTGTGTGTGTGTGTGTGTGTGTGCGCGCGCGCGTGTGCGTACGTGTGTGTGTGTGTGAGAGTGCATGCGTGTGTGTAATGGAAAGAGTGCATGTGTAAAGATGGAAGATGTGAAATAGAGAAAAGTAAATATGGGCTAATAGAAGTGGATTGTGTGTGTGTGTGTGTGTGTGTGTGTGTGTGTGTGTGTGTGTGTGTGTGTGTGTGTGAAATAGAGAAAAGCAAATATGGGCTAATAGAAGTGGATTGTGTGTGTGCGTGTGTGTGTGTGTGTGTGTGTGTGTGTGTGTGTGTGTGTGTGTGTGTGTGTGTGTGTGTGTGTGTGTGTGTGTGTGTGTGTGTGTGTGTGTGTGTGTGTGTGTGTGTGTGTGATGGAAAGAGTGCATGTGTAAAGATGGAAGATGTGAAATAGAGAAAAGTAAAGATGGGCTATTTGAAAGTGAATCAATGCATTTTTAGACCCTAGAGAGATCCACATAAGTCCCCCAAGGTCATGATAGTTAGAAATAGAGCTATTTTTTTATGCAAAAGAGGCAAGGGAGAGAAAATGTTGACCAAAGATTGAGGAGAGAGACTCAAAATGAGTTTTCACAAGATTTTCCTCCTCTAATTCATCATTAGCATCATACTAATGTCCAGATGAAACTTGTTGATTTTCCAATGGCATAATAGTTACCATTTGGATAGGAACAATGCCGAAGGTGGGTGTGGTGGACTTGTTAACACAAATATCCATGGTAGCCAGTATTTGCATCTACTCAAATGGCTTGAACAAGTGTTCAAGAAAAGGTTTTAGTATATAATCACCATCATTCACTTTCTAATCCAAGGTACAATTCTCTTGCTTAAACTACCATTTTTTTGAAGCTTCATTGTTGGGAGATTGGGATAACGAAAGCTAGAACTCTGCAATCTTTCCTCACATAGATAACCATCAACCTCTCACCATCTCTTCCAAAATTAAACTACACATAATTAGACAAGGACACCATACACACACACACACACACACATGTAGAATAGACTTGATATTGAAAGCATGTAAGAGAAGGAGATGTAGACATGATTTTTGCAAATATACTTAGCATAAGAGTTAAAGAGGAGAATCTTGCACAAGAATGGTCTAATATCCTAGCCCCCAAGCTCCACGGCACCTCTTGTGCAATTGAGTATTTGATTTTATTATGAAATCTAATTTAGGTTCCAAGTATTTGAGACCCCTCTCTACACTTTAGTCCATGAGTGGTGGCTATCACTTCTTGCATGACGCTTTATAGGGTGATTTCTCACTAGATATATACAATGAAACCTTATTGGAAAAAATTGCTAAAACATTGTGCAAATAAAAATGGCCAAGAGAGATTATTTGGCATATTCTCCTCAATTCTTGTACACAACATTAATCACACTATTAGTAAAAATAAAAATACAACACCGTAATTAACCATTACATGCCAGTTATCCCAATAACCACATACAACAAGAAAGTGCACAAACTTGTAACATCCCTCCCATCAGGGATAGCAATTGTTCTCGGTTACTCAATGGAGAATCAATTGGACTGTGAGTGATGAAATGTATGGAGAAGATCTAAAATGTTTTGGAAAAAAAACCAAGCATCCATTTAGTATCTTCTCTAGGGTGGCCTTTAAAAGTCAAGAGATAACGGGTGTAAACTGTGCTAGTGCATGTGGTGGTGGTCTCATGATCGATTATTTGTTCAGGGATGAGTTTCTCTTCTTAATCTACAAGCATAAATGGATCCTTATATGTGTGATGTGTAGGTAGGGGTCCTCGAAAGATCTTAAAAAGATCATGTGGAATGGATTATGAATATGCCAAACTCTAGTGTGATGGTAATTCTAATTCAAATGAAACATCATTTATTACAGCATAAATCTTGAATGGACCATAAAAACATGGACCAAGATTTACAACAATATTTATATCAACATTTTTAATTCTTTTCTTTTCAATTCAAAGAATAACATAATCCTCTTCCTTAAATTTATGTGCTTTGTGGTGCTTATTAGCATGCTTAGTGTAAAGTTCTTTTTGTGAATGCCTAATAGTAGAGTGAATACTTTCATAAATGTCATGAAACTTGGTAGTAAAAGTATTCACATTATCAGGCATCATGTTCAGAGATCAGGATAATAGAAGCTAGAACTATGCAATCTTTTCTCACACACATAACCATCAACCTCTCACCATCTCTCCCAAAACCCAAGTACACATAATTAGACAAGGACACCACCCACACACACTCACACACACACACACACACACACACACACACACACACACACACACACACACACACAAATTAGACCTGATAATGAAATCATGTAAGAGAAGGACATGTAGACATGATTTCTGCAAATACACTTAGCATAAGAGTGAGAGAGAAGAATCTTGCACAAGAATGGCCTAAAATCCTAGGTCCCAAACTCCACAACACCTCTTGTGGAGTTGAGTATTTAATTTTATTATGAAATCTATTTTAGGTTCCAAGTATTTGGGGACCCTCTTTTACACTTTAGTCCACGAGTGGTGACTCTTGCATGACCCTTTATAAGGTGAGTTCTCACTAGAAATATACAATGAAACCTAATTGGCAAAAAAGACTAAAACATTGTGAAAATAAGAATGGTGGACACATATTATTTGGCACCTTCTTCTTAATTCCCAAAACTCCACACAGTATCAATCTCACTATTAGTAAAAATAAAAAGATAGAACCATAACTAACCATTATATGCTAGCTATCCAAATTGTAATGCTAACCACATACAACAGGAGGGTGCCCAAACTCGTAACATCCTCATATCCAAATAGGAGTATTTTGGTTCAACCATGAAGGTAATTTAATTTCACCTGATGTTTCAAAATGAAACTCTAGGATAAGTTTTTTCAAGACGTCCTTGTAAGAATGATCCTTCAGGTTTACTCTTGTAAATTATCCTAAATTTTGTTTTAGATATACATAGTCTTTTTCCCAATCTTAAATCATTTATATTTGCCTCATGGAAGCTCATCCCAAATCTATCTCATAATTCAATTTCTTTTCAAAATCTACAATGGCAAAAGTGTGTTGATAGTCAATTCCACATGAGCTAACTATAGAAGGGGGGTAGCACTAGTCATCGATTTGCTTCCTTGACCTTTGGATCTTGGGCCACACCAAAAATCTTCTTTGGAGGAGTTGGATTTCAAGTAGCTAATAGCCCATCATTCATCTGCCCATCCTTTATGATTTAAGAGGCATGGAAGAGGCTAGAAGGAATGATTTCTTACCTAGTGATAATTCTCCATCCAACCACCACTCTACAGGACACTCACTCTTTCTTGATTAAATATTCAACACAAAACTTTGTCCCTCTCCCCTATCATGGCTGTATACAAAGCTCACAAAAAAGCCTTTAGATGGATTACATGTGTGTCTACTTGTTGTTTTACTATAGCATCACTTCTATTGGCATGCATACTTAAAACATGTATCCCTTATCTAAAGCATAGAGCTCATCTACTAAATCAAAAAGCTCTCCTATATTTCAATATAAAGTTACAATCTTGGTGGGTGGTCAATTCCCTATATGAGGTTATCCTCAACATACCTAAACAAGTCACCTCAGTCTTCTGAGTTGATGTAAAGAGATGCTATGAAAATATCCCATACCATGGAAACATAGGCCTAAGTATGATTATCAACTTTTTACTAAGCTATGTCTTTGACCAGCAAGGACCTTTCATATCATTCAAAAGCTTCCTTAGCAAATGTAGTTTCAACTTTTTTAGGGGGGTCTTAGAAGTGAATGGAGAACATGGGAGAGTGTCAAAAAATAGGATCATAAAAGGAAACTATCAAAAGGGTATCAATCTCTAAAATGGTCTATTAGTGGGTGGCTTTTCATTCACGGGACAACCTCCTAGCAGCTTTTGAAGCTCCAATGAGCTTAACAGTCTCCTAGCAAGAATGCCAACATTGTGGCATTGAAAGGCTTCTATTTTGCCCTGGTAAAAAGAGTGATAACATCTCTAGGCTAAATGTCAAGCTTTTGAGCACTACATTGCTACATAAATATTTGTGTGTAGTCGCATTTCTCAATACAACCGTAGAGAAACAGTGTCCACACTAACAATCAAGAGGGTTGATCGTATATTCTGGGACATCAAGCTTGGTGATGTAAAGAGAGAAACAGAGTGGGATTGCATGCCCATCAAGGGTTTTGATACTTCCATTGTGTCAATGGATACAGTGAATAGGTATGTATACGCGAAGATGAAAATGATTGTCTTGATTTTCCCATGCATGCATCAAAGGTCATTGGAAGAGATGTGCAGGCAAAGACCACATGAAGGGGTGGGAGTACTTGCAAATACAACCCACAGCTAGCGATGAAAGTGATGGTGCATTATCCACAATGATGACAAGATACAAGGAGCCCCATGTATCCTGGCCACCATGACAACATGAGCGATGCCTTGATGATTGGCCAAAACTTTGCAGTGAATGTAGATGATCTAGGCACGAACTTCTACATTTCAAGTATACAAACACAAAGCACTTGACCATAAAATTTGAAAGGGATGAGTGAAACCATTGTATTCAAAGATGTTAATTTCTTGTTGAGAGACACTTCTATGACAAGGTGAATGGGCAAGACAATACCTATGTTCTTTTGAACAGCAAGCCCACTGCTCTCATCCACTCCCACCTAGTGTGATGCATCAGATATCCAATGTGCCTGCCCAGTGGAAGGTGAGCCTAATGTATATCAATTGTCAAATGTGATCCATCCATAGGTGGATTACAGTTTGTGGCCACCTTAGATTGTACTTCCATCTAAATCCTATTGCAAAACTCTTCATAGCACTTGGATAGCAATTTCAAAGCAGTGTCTAAACTGCCTAGCACTTTCATTGCAATGTCACGAACTTTCATTACAAATGAAAAACACTTTCTAGTACTTTCAAATTAGTATCTAAGTAGTGACCAGTTCCTTCACAACGCTTGGATATCAATAGCCAGCAGTGTTGAAGCACTTGGACAACACTTTAAAAGCAATGTCTAAATTGAGTAGCACTTTTAGAGTGGTGTCACTCACTTTCCAACACTTTAAATACACTTGAACAATAGTTTTTAGCACTTTCAAATTAGTATCTAATCAGTGATAAGCACCTTCATAGCACTTGGAAATCAATAGCCAGTAGTATTGAAGCACTGACTCTAACACTATAAGAAATGTCAAGCACAAAAACCAGGATTTTCGAGCCACTTTGATAGCACTTCAAAGCAGTTTGAATCACTTTCTAGCATTTTAAGCCCACTTAGACATCCCTTTCAAATCAGTGTCAAAGCACAAACTAGCACTTACAATACACTTGGGCAGCACTTTCTAAGTAGTGTTGAAGCAATGACTATCACTTTTGAAGCACTTTCAAGGTATTGTCAAAGCACATCCTAGCACTATCAAAGTAGTTTCTAGCACATCCTTACACTGAGTACGCGATTCTAAAGGAATTCCATGGACCCAATAATAGTATCACACCTTCAAGAAGATACCAAAATTCCATGGACCCAATAATACCATACACAACTTCAAGAAGATACCAAAATCAAAATCAATACATTATGGCAGTTATCAAACCAATTTTGTATATAAGGAAGTCAAGGGAATTAGAGTTGAAGGAGTCATTGTCGCAATTATCAACCTAGTTTTGTATATAAGGGAGTTAAGAGTCGAAGGAGTCAAGAATTGTGAGCTACAGCTATATAAATGTGGAGTGAAGGGAGTCACCTACTTCTTTGTTTCACAGATCTATACATTGTTAGTAAAGAGATTCAATCAAGGCTAGCTTTGTTATTTCTAATCTAGCCATCTGCTCACCCTTGGCTTCTTGTGTTGGCAACCTTTAGGATCATGCTTAAGTGGGCACCTTCGGTAAGTTGGGAGATTCAATATTTTTCTTTGCTTCATACTATTGTCCAATATATCGCAGTTCCATTTTGCAAGTAGGTCTATTTTGGCATCAAATCAAAAGTCTTCTACATTTTTGGCTCTATCAACAAACTCTACCAACCAGCACAAAAATTCAGCACTATCCTTGTTCAAAAAGTTCTCCCACTACCTCTCATCCTGCTTCTCTAACTTAGGAAATATCACATGGCATGCAAGATAAAGTACATTCTATCCAAAAAACCATCCAGCACAAATGTGTTAAGACTATTGAACTTGGGAAATTCTCCAATTTCTTGAAGTACATTAGCCCTGGGTGGGTTGGTGGTGGTGGTTGTTAGAAGCTGGACACACCCCACGGCATCTAACTACTCGGAGGACTATTATTTTTGTAATTATTCATTCATTAAGGAATCCCCGATTTTTCACCTTGTAATTATTGGGACTTACAGAAGTTTCCAAATTGTATCCCAGTTTTGATAGTTAGATTGAGTAGATGGTTGATTTTGGAACTTTAGGGTTTGAGACATTGATAGGTATATATACCACTTTTTGACCTAATGAAAAACCTTTTGTCATTTTAAAAACGGGTTTGAAGTCTGTGAGTGAGCGTACTGTGTACGAGAGAGAGAGTGTTAGCTTCATCTTGACGCTATGTGTGCTCCGGTGGTCGAAATCGAGTGTGGAGAAGTGCAACGTGTTGCCCCCAACTAGAGCTACGTGCCGATACCAACATTGCGCGCGTACGGTCCGGCTTTGTGAGCTCCTTCTACGAGCTTCATCGGTTGTTTGGGTGAGCATACGTTGTCTGATTTTGCATTGCATCATATCCATGCGCTCACATTGAGTAGAACTACACATTAGGCACTTTAGATTTCGGAAACGAAGACCTGCAGATTTCGGCCAGACATCCTACGTGTTTCTACACCGGGTGTTTTGGGTCGGGATTTTGGTTCATAGACCTTAGGGAGAGTGACCTATTGGTATTAGTAGGGTCTCCTTCAAGTTCTATGGTGTTTCGAGATTGTTTGATGGGTGTTCGGCTCTAGAAAGCGTTATAGGAAGTTTCCTCTCTTGCCTCTTGAAGGCTGTGACTTAGACAATTGGTAGAGACCTCTATAGGAATTGGTTAGGAGTCGGTCGAGTGTAGGTTAACACCTTATGCTTGCTTCCACATGCCTGCGGGTCGAGCTTTGTCCTTAGCTGACATTACATGTTAGGTGAGTTCTCGCTGTGCTGACGTCTGTCGCGGCGTATCCATCCAACATTGGCGCCGCTGCCAGGGACGAAAACCTTAGGTAGGTGACGGAGACTAATCCTTGAGGATTGGGATTTTTGGCTTGCCAAGAGTCTCGCTTTACATTTAGATAGGATCAGAGGGTGGAGGACTCTCTAGGTCTTAGAGGGAGTCTAGGAAGCGTGTGTCTGGCCTAGATCCTTCGACTTAGGTAGACGAGGTTGACTTAGGTAGTTTTAGGTAGTAGTCGATTCCTAGAGTAGGAGTTGGAGTGGTAGAAGCGGTGAGAGGAGAGCTTGAGAGTGCGGAGAGGCCAAAAAGCAACCAAAAACACCATTATCACCATTTCACACAATAGGTAGGAGTAGAGTTAGTAGGACATCATGATTAGGGATCTAGAGCATTTCATGCATGTACACTTTCTTGGTAGAATCATTACAAGTTTGTAAAAGACGCAAAAGTGTGTTTGAAAGCCTAATTGAAGTCCAAAAGTTACTGTGAGTGTTTCTAATAGATCTACAGAGCATCAGGAGCATTCCTATCAGAAAAAACTTTAATTTTAAGCCAGGAGACAACCTACGCGTAGGATATCTACAGGCCAATCTGGGAGGAATTTTGGGATTTTGAGTTGACCAGTGTGTTCAGGAGATAGGGTTTACCCTAATTTCAACTGGAAAGTGGAAATTTGGCCATATCTTGACAGGATAAGGCCAGATAGACTGAAATTGCTAGACATCCTACCCAAATAGTGCCAAAACATTATTTTGAGACCAAAACCATAAGATGGCTGCATGAGCATGTCTTGCATGATATATTGAGTGACTGAAAGGGGTTTCACCTCATTTGGGTAAGAAAATTGGATTCAAAGCGGACTCTAGCACTTTTGACTGAAAAAGCAAAAACAACTGAAATTTGGGACTTTTTGACATCCAAACCAAAATCTAAGCATACCACTGGGTTACTGACATCAAGGGGAAGCTGTAGGACAAATCTGGGGTCAAACAGGCCAAAAAGACATCCTACACGTAGGATGTCTTTTGAGTGATTTGGGACTCCAAACTGAATTCTGAGTATACCAAAGTGATCAGCAACTCAAGGGGAGCCTGGGCTTTGAGTTTGAAGCCATTATGATGAAAAACACATCCTACGCGTAGGATGTCTAATACAAGAAAATGAAGCCAGACTTTGACTTTGAGCATAGTAAGGTGTTATATAGCCTAAGGCAAGCCTCCTAGTCAATTTTGGTCCAATTTGGAGTTGATTAAACTGATCAATACCATCAACAGGCCGTCGGAACAGATTTCTAACTCATTGACCAGCTAATAGGTGTCCAAAACAAAAGGTAAAAGCATCTGTAAGCTCAGCACAACAAGAGGGAACAACGGTGCAAAAATCCAGGCAAAACACAGCAGGAGACATCCTATGCGTAGGATGTCTATTGGGGCATACTGCAAAGAAAATTTGACCTGGCATAGACAATGAGGTTCCATTTGACTTAAGGGTTCCAGAACTTCTTTCAGAAGTGAATTTGGACCTTGTTTGCCCATTTGACGAACCAAAAGACTGAATTCAGACTTTTTCGCGTAAATTGACCAACAACTGAGGGTAGTACAGTTTCAGATTAGCAAACCTAATCCAGAACATCAGCAGTGTATAAAATACAGTAGTGGTTGAGATAAACTCTCCAGTTATACCAATCATTACTAAGATAACCTCTAGCAGATAAATGCTTTGATTCGATTGCCGAAATTAAAACGCTTGTGTACAGGTATATTCAGGAACAGAGCAAGAAGTTGTGCAGAAACTGACCCATTGCCAGGTGAGTGGTTGAATTTGTGATAAATTGCATTGATAAGTTTGATGAATTTAAGATCAGGAAGATACATTGTTAGAGACCAGAAAGTGGCAAGTGACCAAGGTAGCTTAGTGTCCACAGAAGAGAGTGTAACTCAGGCAAGGCTAGATCCGCTAGCACCGATTATTGAGGAAGGTAGCGATACTGACACTTCGTCAGACAAATCTTTCTTCATGATGAGTAGTCAACAGCCAGAAGGTTTCACCTATGATGGACCTATGCGAGGAGGAATCACCTCCCAAAATCCTTTGAATGATTCCAGGCTCACGGTGATCTTCTTGAAGGGAACAAACTCGAGAGGAGCCCTAGTCTATTCAGACTATCGAGGCCACAAGTGCATTTGTATCGAAGAGAGGCCAGCTCAAAGATTGGAGATAATCCGAGTGTATGATGATGGAGATAGATTCCGAGACGAAAAGGGGAACCACTATTTAATAGTTAGTAACCCTGAAGATTACAACAGATATGGAGATAACATGGCTAAAGGGAAAATGGTTTCAGAAACTCAAGAACCGCCACCAAACATTGATCGGCCCGGAGCTATTTTTATGTATGATAAGAAAACAATCAGGGTTCCAACTTATAACGAGAATGTGGGAATCTACAAACATGAGAGCGAGGGTATAGTCTCCTACTTTCGCAGCAAAGAACCATACGTAAACGAATTAAGCAAAGACAAGGTTCTTTACTTATTCTCTTATGAAACTACCACGGGGAAGGGAATAGTTTTTGTTGATAGATACGGGCGAGAATACCAACGTATTCTCCCAGAGGAAGTAGAAAGAGCAACAGGTCCAGGAGCATCAGCATATGCCCCTGAGGAAGTGCCAAGAGCCGTCCACACCCCAAGCAAGTCAACGAATCCTTTTTCACATGAGTATGACACTACCTCACATTCCACCCGACCGCAAGCATTCAACAACCAAGACCAACCAGCAAACCAGCCATCATTGCAGGCATGGCTTCGACAGAGTGCAACAATGGAACCAGACCAAAACCGAGATGGTTATCAAGCTGCACGAGGGCTCAGGGATTTGCAAGAACCACCACTCTATTCAAGGTATCAAGCAGAGAGTAAGCCAAAGACTCAAGGGTCAACAGAGCCTGGAGGACCACCCATGGAACGAGTTCGAAGAGAAGAACCACCTCCAGCGAGAACCGTTAGAAATTATGGCTTAGGAGCACCATTGGGAGAGGAACCAGCCTATTACACAAGGCCTGAGGAGGTGTATCGACTAGGACGGGGGGATCCAAGGGGATCCAATGATGAGGTTTGTGGACCATCGAAGAATTAGACCTTCTCAAGTGCAAAAATGGGTAAACAAGAAATACACAGGAAGCAGAGACCCAAGAGATCATGTAGCAGCCTTTGTGCGTGTAATTAGAGCCGAAAAGGTGTTAGATTTTTCCATCCAATTTGCAGGGTTTGGACTAACCCTAGAGGATGATGCTGCCACTTGGTTTGACTCTGTAGAGCGTAGAGACTTTGAGTCGATGGAGGAAGTGTTTGACGATTTTATCGAGAAATTCTCTCAAAGAGGAATAGCTCATAATACCGTCTCACGGATCCATAAATTCAAACAGAAATATGGAGAATCTGTACGAAAGGCAGCCCTAAGACTAAAAAGATATGTTAAGTTCTGTCATGTTGAAGAACTGCCAACTCAATCCAGACTTATACTGATATTCATCCAAGGACTAAGGAATGCAGATCTCCAGAAAGACTTACATATGAAGAGGAGCACGACGTTGAATGAGTTGACCAAGGAGGCTCTGTACCTTGTGGACAATTGTGCAGTCTACAAAGAAGGGGAGTTCAAGGACCTTGATGACAATTCTTCTTCACAGCAAAGTGGAAGCAGGTCTTCTAAGACAGCAGCGAAAGGAGAAGTAGCGGTAAACCAGGAGCAGCTCATAGATGAAGTGCTAAAAAAGATCAACTTGTACAACAAACCCCAGGCTAAACAGCCCAAGTGGTGTGCTATTGAACAAAAATGGACAAACCATGGGACCGAGGAATGTTATTATAACAAGGGATATGTGAGAGAGAGACCTTACGCTCCCCAAGCTCCAGTAGCTTCCCCTCAAGTTCCACCGATGCCTAGATATCAAGCAGGCAACTTACCAGGACCTGTAGGTGTAGAAAGACCACAACCGGTGTTGGGACAACAACCACCCCTACCAGGATTACGACCAGTTGGTATAAGATATACACCAACAGTAACTGAATCAGAAGAAAAGGCTTTGGTGCCTATGCATGCATATTATGAAGATCCCCATGGATATGCGGCAAACCCTGTCTATTATCCACCAAAAGAACCCTCGACACCAGAACCATGGAGCATGATAGGGAATCAAGGACCACCAACTGCTGCACAGGCCGCGGGAGAAGGAAGATATAGCCTAGATGAACGAACACTCATGTTCATAGCCAATGGAGGCATGGGCGGACAGAGACATGCTTACCAACAAAGAGGAGCTCAAGGAGCACCTCAACAACCCAAGGGACCCTGCTACAAGTGTGGAGGAGACCATTGGTTAAGAGACTGCCCTCATGATGAAATCATTAGAGTCAATGCGTATTGCCCAGAATGCGGAATTACTCATTTGATTCTCGATTGCCCTAAAAACTCGAGCAAAAGAACAAAAACCACCTTGAAATGTTAGAAACAGTACCTTCCAGTGGAGGATCGAAAAATGAAACAATCATACCTATTCAGGCGGTAACACGGGCCCAAGCCCAAAGAAGGACGAATGAACCCATAGTTGAAGAACCAAAAACCGATGCCCAAAGTTCAGAAACGAAAAATCAGAGAAGCACTTGGAAAGCTAGAAAGGCGCGTAGGAAAGCCAAGAAAGAACGAGAGCAAATAGCCCTATCCGAGGAGTTGAAACATACCAAGGACAGATTGGAGCGGTTAGAGGATTTAGCTAGCTTAAACTCACACACCACAGTAGCAGTAGCACCCAAGGAAATAGCAGAGCCCAAAAGTGCAGGATCAGGAGGATCTATACTGGCAAACAAGGTAAACGAGCATTTGGATGCGCTTCTAAAAGCTTATGAAGCTCGACTTAAAAAGACCCAAACCCAAGAGCAAAGGTGGATGACTTATCCATATGCAGAAATAGAAAAACAGAGGTTGGATATGTGTAGAAAGATGATCGAGACGGCTCAATCATTGATGGAAGACCCGCTGGGTAAACCGGAAAATTGTCATGAAGCACCAGCTCCAACCCCTATCCAACCAACATTAGAGAAACATGAGGAAACAAAGGAAAGACTCACTAATGACTATGATCTAGAGGAGATCCTATCATAGTGCCAAATACCACCGATGGGGCAAGTGACGGGTTCCAGCCTAAAATATTGGCAGAAATGGGTAAGGACTGTAACGGTCTAGATGAATTGTGGAAGAAAATCCGTGACGCCAACGAGGCTAATAGGATGAGTAACCACATGACTAGCACGATAAAAGAAAAGAATGTGATCTTACCTCCTATTGAAGAATTTGAGGCAAGATCTCATATGAACTTTGAGATACATTCACAAGGGAGAGATCAAGGATCAATTAGTTCGGGGCACAGCCAACCAGACTCTTTGAGAACTTTACCCTCTTACCTGGGAGAGTACGAATCTAAGTCGGACGTGAGAGAAATCTCATCTCAAAGAATTTCTTCTAACAAGGGGATGGATTTGCAAGGATTGATTGAGTTGTTATCCACTCCGGTGGCATGCACAATCACGTTAGCAGAACTCCTAAGGTTAAGGCCAAACATGTGGACCACAGTAGGAAAATGCCTAGAAAAAGTTGGAGTGAAAGACCCCACCTTGAAGCTACAAGAAGGGATCAGAGAGTTGGATAGGCCTCAACTAAACACAAGGCCCGTACCATTGAATAAGGTTGGAGAATATTGCGAGGGAGAAGACGGAAACACCACGCTACCGGTATAATTTCAAGGAGTAGTTTCCAAGGCTATTCTTGACAGTGGAGCGGGGGTTGCAATCGCCACCAAGGAAATCTGGAAAAAATGGGAAAACCGGCTTTGAGGGCTACCAGAATGAAACTACAATTGGCAGATGGGTTCATGGAGAAGCCTTTAGGACTCTTAGAAAAAGTGATTGTCACTTCTTGCGGAATCGAGTATGAGCATACATTTGCAATAGTCGATTTCGACAAAAAGAACAATTATGAGATCATCTTGGGACGACCATTCATGCGACAATTGAAGATGGTCCAAGCTTGGGGTTATGACCACATATACCTCAGACATTGCGAAACGACAACTAAAATACACCTGAAAGACCATAGTTACAAAGATGTCAACCAAACACCGGTGGAAGAGTTTGATTCAGCTACAGTAGCACGATCAGAACTACCAGCATGGTTAGGGCAACCAAAAGAGCTATGGATGTGCGGAGCTTCACATTGTGGAAGCTTAAGAAGAGAGGAATGCGTCTTAGAAAGAGCAATTGAGGACAAGGAGTATATTTCGGAACCTTTCCCTGAAGATGCCTTGGAACCTCTAGAATCGAAACACATACTGGCAACATTGGATGTCTGTGCCATTACCGGCAGTCCAACAACAAAATTTTGCGATAAGGATGGCTATGATGTGTTACCCTATTACATGGTAAGCGTTGTACTAGAAAAGGAGACGGTAGAACCACCGGAACAAGAAGAGTTTTACAACTCCTCTAAACAATTGGAAGTAAATGATGAGGCAGATAATGAGTGTTCAAACACATCAAGTGAGTGTGGAAATGAAGCCGAGAATATCAAATTTTATGATTTTGCTAATCAACACCCTAGACGCCAAGAACGCTATAGGAGGAAACGAGCAAGAAACAAAGCGAGAGAGAACCTGATGCCCAGGATAAAAGGTAAAACTCACTATTTGATGCTTGTAAAAGCAGAGGATTGTGTAAAAGATCAAATATCAGGAAAATTCTCAAAAAATCGAATAGAACGAACGCGAGAGGAAATAAAACAGGTACGAAAAGCTAAAACCGAAACAAAATCACAAAAATCTGAAAATTCAAAAAAAGAAATAACAAAGGACCAAGAGTGGACCAAACTGGAGCGTAAACAGAAATACCAAGAACTGAAACGGTCTTTGAGAGAGATATGGACTATGGAAGAAGATAGTGATGGTAAAGGGGAGTCAGAAAAGGGGAACATGAATGTACCATCACACTATCGGAAATTTACTATCCAAGACAGAAAAATCATCATGATACCACCTGTCATGGAAAGAACCAACCAAGAATCTTACGATGGTTCTGAAAATGCAAAAAAGATAGACCTCGCAGAACCAGGTGAAAAGCCTCAGTCGGTCAATATAGCTAACGATTTAGAGCCTGAGGAGGAAGCACAGCTAACACAACTTCTCAAGAAGTATAAAGATGTGTTCGCTTGGTCCTATAAAGACCTCAAAGGAGTTGATCCATTGATATGCCAACATACAATTCCTTTGAAATCGGATGCAAAACCTAGCAAACAACGTCCTTATACATATAATGACACATTTGCTAAACGAATCAAAGAAGAGATTGATAAACTAATGGAAGTTGAATTCATCTATGAGATCGAACATACAGATTGGGTGTCACCAATTGTGGTAGTTCCCAAAAAGAATTGAAAACTGCGTGTGTATGTGTAAACCTCAAGAAGGTGAATGCAGCAACCATAAGGGATAATTATCCCTTGCCGATTACAGAACATGTACTTGAGCGAGTGGCCGGGAAACGGGCTTATTCCTTTCTGGATGGATTTTCAGGATACAACCAACTGGCAATAGCAAGGGAGGATCAACACAAAACAGCATTTTCCACAGAATGGGGGATTTATGCGTATCAAGTTATGCCATTTGGCTTAACTAATGCATCAGCCACTTTCCAAAGGTTAATGACTCACGCATTCAAGGAATACCTAAGAATATTCTTAGAAATTTACATGGATGACTTGTGTGTACACTCTCTTCTGCGAGAGGAACATATGGACCATTTGCAAAAGGTCTTTGAAAAGTGCAGGACATATCGAATCTGTCTTAACCCGGAAAAATGTGTATTTAGGGTTAAGCAAGGACGAATCTTAGGACACATTGTCTCAAGAAATGGCATAACCACAGACCTAGACAAAGTCAAAGTCATTGTAGACCTGCCCAGGCCCACTAATGTGAAACAAGTGCAATCCTTCATGGGACACTGCGGATATTATCGAAGATTCATATACATGTATGCGGTTATCGCACAACCTCTGTATCGTTTGCTAGTCAATTTCGAGTGGACCGAGGAGTGTGAAACTTCATTCCAAAAGCTGAAAGAAAACCTTATATCAGCACCTGTACTAAAGGCACCAGATTGGGAAAAGATATTCCATGTGCACATTGATGCTTCAGCATATGCCATTGGAAGTATTCTAGCTCAACTTGGAGACGGAACAATGGATTTTCCAGTTTGCTATGCGAGCCGACAGTTAAATAGTGTAGAAAAGAACTACACAACCACCGAGAGAGAAGGGTTAGGAATGATTTATGTTGTAAAGAAATTTCGGCATTATTTGCTTGCAAACAAATTTGTGTTCTTCACAGATCATCAAGCTCTTTTGTACCTAGTAAATAAACCTTGCAATATAGGGAGAATCGTACGCTGGTTTATTATATTACTAGAATTTGACTTCACATTGGTGGTCAAAAAGGGTAAATCCCATCTACGAGCGGATCATCTTTCAAGGGTACACAACGGGGAAGCTCCTGAAGGAGTAGATGATGACATACCAGATGCTTATCTTTTCAACATTGAAATGGTACCCAAATGGTCTCAGGCAATTGTTAGCATTCTCTCCTTCGGAAGTGAGTTTGATAATACGGAATGCGGATTCAAACAGCAAACAATTCGACAAACAAAAAACTTCCAGTTGATAGCAGGACGGCTCTATCATCTTGGATCTGACCTAATCCTACGATTATGTATAAATCCGGAAGAATTAGAGTGCTACCTTGAAGAGGCACATGTCCAGGATTGTGCATTTCATTGCTCAACAGTGAAGACGCACCAGAGACTGAAACAGTTAGGGGTTTATTGGCCAACTATGTATGCGGACACACATTCCTATGTTACCAATTGTACTATATGTAGTGCCAAACGATCAGTGGATCACGCAACTTTGTTTAAAGTAAACATAGCACCTGCATGGAGTCAATATATCATTGACTTCTTAACCACCAGGACGTTCCCTGAGAACATCACAAGAGCACGGAAAAAAGCTATAGAGCTGGAAGCACATGACTTTCAGTTAATTGGGAATCAACTCTATAAGCGGGGAAAGGACAATCAACTTAGAATCTGTGCAAGTGAAAGCGAATACCTGTTGATTCTAGAACATGCACGTAGCAGAATAAGTGGAGGCCATTTTTCGAGCGATAAGATGGCAAAAATTATCTTAACCGCAGGAATTTGGTGGCCTACATTGCACATGGATGCTGAAGAGTTTGTAAAGCGTTGTGACGCATGTCAACGCACCAAGATGCCAATAAAAAGAGATAAGATGCCATTATGGCCAATGATGGGAGCAAGAGCATTTTCAAAATGGGGCATTGATTTTGTGGGACCTATATCACCCCCTGCATATCGCACCCATACCCAATATATCATTGTGGCTACGGACTATCTCACAAAATGGGTTGAAGCCAAAGCAACACAAAAAGCTGATGCACGCACCACGGCACAATTTTTGTATGAGAATGTTTTTGTACGTTACGGGTTACCAATAGAAATTGTCAGTGACCGTGGAACACATTTTCTCAATGAAGTCATTGAATATCTGCTAGAGGAATTCATGGTCATATATAGGAAATCCGCACCATATTATCCACAGGCCAATGGGCAAGCTCAAGCCACAAATAAAACACTATGCACGGTTCTCACTGAAATAGTGTCAGAATCAAGAATAGATTGGGATCAGCAGCACACTCAACACTATGGGCATACAGGGTAGCTTACAAAACATCAATAGGAACAACACCATACAACATGGTATTTGGCCTAAATGCTATACTACTCATAGATTTTTTAATCCCAACTCTACGAGTAGCAAAAATCTTGGAATGGACAGGGCATGAGCTCTCTTCAAAGATTGATGATCTTGAAAAGCTAGATGAACTCCGCTTACGAGCTGTCGCTTCAATCTATGCTAAAAAGAGAAGACAAAAGGAATTTTTTGACAAACATGTGCGTACCAAAGAGTTTAAAACAGGTGATTACGTACTTGTTTATACCTTGAAGCAGCATGCCAAGAAACTTAAAAGGCGAGGGATGGGACCATTTGTCATTAGTGATCTATCACAAAGTGGAGTTGTCAAGCTTGCTACATTAGCAGGTGAAGAAATGCTAAACTGGATTAGTGGATGTCTACTGAGGAGGTATCATCTACCACTCACACAGGAGATGCTCCAACAAATTCATGAAGGAAAACAGAGAATAAAAGAAAAACAGAGAGTGCGGGAGGAAGCTCAAGCCGAAGCACAAGAACGAATTGCAAAAAGACGGCTTCTGCGACAACAACAACAAAGTGGACCACCATTGAGAATCAATGCCATTCGACTGACGAAGTTGGAGGAGGAAACAGTGGAGCCAATAATTACAGTCAAAATGGGCAGCAATCAAGTTGAATCAACAGCATTGCTTGATTTGGGAGCTCAAGCAAATTTGATCTCTTACGGATTATACCAACAGCTCAAAGTCACAGGTCAACTTAAACCTACTCCCCAAGTGCTGGAAAGTAGCACATCACACCCATTGAAAACATTGGGATGGACTATATTGCATGTACGAATACATCAATATATTTACCCACACAAATTCTATGTGGTGACAGATGAAAGCACACAACACCAAATGATGCTGGGGAAACCTTGGCAAAAAGCATACAATGTGCAGATAGATTGGAAAGCAAAGGCGGTCAAAATTCAACATGAACATGAACAACAGGTGATAGCTTTTGCTCAGCAATACAAGCATGATCAACAGCAAGCCATGCAATCACTGGAAACAAAGCCCAAAGCACAAATGCCATTAAAGAACATGATACCCGCGACAAACAATCAAGTAAAATTCAACCATGCTAATTACAAGCATATGAAGTCACTGACCGCAATGCAAAGATCTAGGCTACCAAAACCCGGGAAACAAGTATGGATGCGGAAAGATAGAAATGACATGGCAGACAGACAGCAATGTAACAAAAGGATTCCAACAAAGCAGACGGTTAAACCACAAACCAAGGTCATAAAACAGATGTGGATCCCAAAGAAAATGCTTCGTCAGAACCCAAATGTCACTCACATTTGGATACCAAAGCAAAAGCCAAAGGAATTACCTTCAGTACAAGCAACAATGGAAAGCAAACAGCGGCATTTCAAAAAGGAAAACTGACATATATGGATGCCGATGAAAGACAAACCAGTGGCAAACAAGAAAGAGCCAAACCATCTACAAAAATCGGCAGCAACAAAATACCAATGGAAAGCCAAGGTCATAAGGCCCATAGCCATTACATCCCAGCCAATTCTATCCTTAGAAACAGCTATCTACGACTCCATCAACAGTGTCGGCAAAGCAATTGCCTTTTGCAAAAAAGACAATTAAACAGAGAGCAGCAGAGTTACAGCTGTTACTTGCAAAGAAAGCAGAAAACCTCGACGACGAATGCCAATAAGCATCTTGCTTATTCCCTTCTCTTGCACAGCATTAATTTTTCCATGCATTGATAGAGTATGTATAAAGTAGGGCCACATTAATCGGCCAGGCATTAGCACAACTTTTTTAACCTATGCACATCACATACTCCGAGGCGAAACCTTGTCGTCCGGGAGGACTCCAGCTAGGAGGGGGGGAGGCATTCTAGAGGCACTCTCAAATGCGGAACCAATGACAGAAACAGCAAAAAAGGACATGATTTTCGACTATTTTAAGGGTTGTCGTTTGATTGCAAAATTTTCTGGAGTAACCCAAGTACATATGCCCTTATACAGCATGAATCTATAGGTATATGGGGCCAAACGCCAAATCAAGCCCCTAGGTGTGTGTATATAAGTAGAAATAGCCATTTTTCAGGTAAAATATTGGTAAAATGGAAAAATCCGGCCATAAAAATTGCATGTGAGTGTATATGATGTGTTGCGGTGATGTTTGTGATTTATTATGATTTTTGGGGATTTTTTGGGTTTGATTTTCTATTTTCCTTTTAATTTTGCTAATTTTCGGCAGAAAAACTTCAAAAATGCAAAAAGCAGGTGAAAAACAGTCGTAATGAAAAACAAAAAATATGGTGATGATCAGTGACTATAGGACAACCTATGGTACAGTGGGGGTGCAATTATGAGACTGGAGCGGAAAGCGTGTTTTGGCCAGGTTTTGACCGAAATGCCAAATTTCTGGTAAACAAAGCAAATGGAGTCCAAATCAAGAAATTTTTGAGCCTAAACCGCATCTCGCAAGAAGATAGGAGCACATGTCAAATTTTATGAAAAGTGGTTCGGGGACCTCCATTATAAGAAATTTTCACCACATTTTTAGCTCATTCTCACTATTGACTTTGTGGAGAGAGCTTCTGCCACCTAGAGCGGATCGACCTTCCAGCAGCTTCTATGACGCACACGATCACCCGACGAGCTCCAGACATGAGAGGTAGGCTCACCACCTTGAGTTTTTCGCGCATGTTTGTCATTATGTCGCGAAAACTAGCGTAGGGGTCACACACAAAGCGAACAGTAGAGACGGCGGCCTAACGGCTAACCCGAAAGCAACAAGACTTCATCGGCACCTTACCCTAGTCTAGGAGACCAGTCCTGGATGTCCAAAAGCAATAGGAAACCATCGGGAAAAACCCTAATTCCCAGAAACCCGCAAGAGGCCACCAAATGGGAAATCGGCGAAACGACGACCAAATGCTATCAAAATTCATGGGTAGGAGCATCTCGACATACTCGACAAGTCTATATGACCCGCATGACCGAAAAGTGACCCGAAGCGGCACTAAACTTCAAAAACGGCATCAGACACACAAAGCGTCAAATTGCACTTGCGGCCAAACCGCAAGTCCGTTTGCCACCAAACTTCACGAGCGGCTTTCCTAGACCATCAACAACCAAATCCTATGGTGGTAGACCACCACAAATCATCAAAGGTATGTAAACGCAACCACGGGTGCTTCTAGAGCGACAAATTGCCAAATGGAGCTCCAGTGAAGCCAAAGTCGACGGAAACCATACGGCAAGGATCCCCAAGGGATCGGGAAGCTATGGAGATCAACATCGAGAAATTTCATCGCCAAAAAGAACTTCAAAATTCAGAAAACGGCTCAGAGGCTTTGAAGTCCACACAGGGAGTTATACTCTATCCATTTGACTTTTTTGTTGAAATTAAGGTCAAAAGGGACTTAGGGGAGCAAAGGGCAAGCACTGGGAGCACTAGCACTGAAAAAATCACCAGGAGACATCCTACGTGTAGGATGTCTCAAGGGCACTTTTTGGCACAGACTCCAACATTTTTTATCATGCACATATTCTGAATGACATTTACAAACCATACACCAAGTTTCATCACATTTGGACCAAGTTTGACCTCATATGCATGAAAAAACGCAAAGTTACGGCATAGAGGCAATAATGGGCCAAAGTCCTACCAAATCTTGTCCAAATCCCATAAAACTTGCACAACACATTCACCAACACATCAACAAACAATCTGTGTGGTCAGGGAGAAACAAATGATGAAATAGACATCCTACGCGTAGGATGTCTAATTGACCTTTTTGGCACGCAAGGGATGTTTTATCATTCCAGATCCAATCACCTCATCATCAAGAGCCCATATGTCAAGTTTGAAGCCATTCTAATCACTTTTGACCCCCAACACCTTCAAGATACACCTTTTTGAGCCCAAAAACACCTCACAGAGCCTTACAAGCATCAAATCTTGTCCAAATTCAAATCCAAGAACATGGCCATGTTCCATAGGCCAAGGACAACCCACAGAACAAGTTTCATGTCATTCTGATGAAAAAGACATCCTACGCGTAGGATGTCTTCAGCATAAATTTAGTCTTCTGTGCAAAGAATGACATCATGGAAGCCAATACCATGGTGCATTGAGCCCATATATCAAGTTTTAACCCATTTGGACATCAGTTGCTACCTATGATGGACATTCTACCCAAATTGTGACCTAAAGCCTTAATAAGCCCCAAAAATCCACTTTTTGATATCCAAATTCAAATCCAAGCATATAGCCATGTTCCATGAGCCTTACACTACCTGCATGTCAAGTATGAACCAATTCTGATGAAAAAGACATCCTACGCATAGGATGTCTAGATGGAAATTTTTGGCCAGATTTGCAAAGTGAGCACATGCACAGCTTCACAAGTTCCTTTTAAGCTTTATTTTCAATTTTCAAGTCATTTGGATAAGTAAAACTCAGTTTCGCAGCTAATATGGAAAAAAACGCTAACTTCGGACTACTGAGTGCAACAGAATCTATGGCGGCCTCAAAGTCACTGGAAAAAAAGAAAAGAATGACCATCAAGGATTATCTGGACGAAGTGGAATCCTTTGTCATTCCAGAGGGAACACTAAAGCCCACCAACACCTAGATACAAGAGGATCTGTTAGAGTCCAATGACCTAAAAATCTACCAGGGAGTGTTCAAAGACAATGAAGACAATGTCATAGAGCTACCAATGCTGCCGAGAGAGCTCAATGAATTTGTACGAAGCAAAATGGCCGGCTACTTGGAGAAAATTGACCTCCACAACTACTTCGAAGCAATACCGGCGGGGGTGGACATCAAAAGAGTCTAGGAATTTGTAACAAGCATCAAAGAGGATGGAGTGGCCACGGTAACAGATTTACAAGGCAGACTAGATACAGAGATCATAATAACGGAGCGGGTGGTAGCCCATGCACTAGACCTCTCCAATGAGGGAGACAGTGTGACAAAAAGAAGGGATGAAGTCAAAGTGTACAAAGAGAAAAAGGCAAATTACACCTTTGAAGACATTGCCAACCCAAAGGTGGCAATTATGAGCCAGTTGTACAACCAGTACTTCCACATGTGCACTCAGAGGCCACAAAAGTACAGGATGCCGCCAGGTGCAATTGCCACGACGTTCACTTGGGCAATGTCAAAAGGCACCCCAAAGATAATCAACTATGTGGCATACATACATGACAACTTAGTAAAGATGGGCAACAAAAAGCCAACATACATAGTGCTAGGAGAGCTGATCACCAAGGTGGTTTATGGGGCATTACACGCTAAAGGAAGGTGGCCTGACCCCCCATCTCAGAATGATTGGCTAAGAGTAAAAGAAGACAAGGAAGATGAGCCGCAACGGGCACCAAGGGTGGCTACGAGGTTGAAAAGACGGCTAGAGCCAGTTGAAGAGGAGCAACCCGAGCAGAAAAAAGGAAAGAAAGAGTTTGCTCAAGTGCCGGCCAAAGAAACCAGGTCTCAAAAAGCGGCAAGACTCGAGAGGCTGACGGAGAGTTGCCGAGCAAAAAGAGCCCTCAAGGGTTATTTAAACGAACTCTAGAAGCCATCTCTCGAATCTATGTCCGGATCATCCAGAAGAGTGCAAAGGGACCGTTTTGAAGATTATATCAAGAATTTCGAGATTTTTGATGCTGCAGCAGAAAATATTCCCCATGTCCCTTTCACCGAGGAGGAAGTGGAGCAGATAAGGCAGACACTACTAGATGAACAAGAAAGCCAAGAAAGAGAAAGAAAAACAAAAGCAGACAGGGACTTAAAGGGCAAACTGGCAGCTTTACCAGATAGCCCTAAACCCAGCCCACAGCCATCTCCACTGCCCTCACCACCTCCCAGCAGCCCTCCACAAGAAGATAATGCAGCTGAGGGCAAACAAGACGAAAGGCAAGCAAAGGAGCAAGAGCAAAGGCAGGAACCTGAGCCAAAAGAAGAGGCCAAGCCTGAATCTCAGCGAAAAGGATTAGATGAGGCCTATTATGCATTTTTGGACCTGCTAGATGCAGGCTATACAAAGGAAGAAGCCGCCACAATCGCATTCGACTTGGTGAGGACAGGGCATAAAGAACAGATGCAAGGCATCCGGCTAGTGGAGCTAAAAGAAATTGCTATCGACACGGTAGACCTGCACCCGCCCTCCAATGACTGGGACGTGGTGATGACAAAGCTAGCTAGATTGCGAGCACAATACATGGCTTCAGAGAAAGAAATGACAAATCTCAAGGCCACTGAAGAACAGATCAAAAAGGAAGTAGATTCTCTACAAACACAAAGCCAAAGGCAAAAAGAGAGAGAAGATTACCTGCAGGCCAGCTTGGCAACCGCTCTACAAAACTGCCAAGCAATGGAAGAAGCAAATGAGGCAACAGCAAAAAGAATACAAGCAACTGAAGAAGAGTGTCTGCAGCTCAGCAAGTCATTGCGAGATGCCGAAAGAGAAAGGGATAATCTGACACTACAGCTGGCCGAAGAATCGAAAGAAGTAGAGGCCATGAGAAATGCCAAAGAAAAAGCAGAGATAGAACAAGAAGCAAGCCTGGATGAGGTCCCTGAGCTCAAAGACCAACTAAAAGTCAAAGATCAAACCATCCAGAGGCTGCGAGCATCACCTGCTAGAGTCAGATCTACGAGCTCGACTCAAATCATTTCCTAGAGTCAACTATATGAAGAGCAAATGCAGGAACTTCAAAAGGAGCTGACTCTCGAGAAAAAGCAGAGGTTAATGATGGCTGAAGGTTCTATCGTAATGCAAACAAGAATGGAGGAGGGCCAAAAAGCCCTGCAAGAAGAAGTGGAAAACATAAAGAAAAAGCTCGAGGAGGCAGAAAGAGTAAACGTTGAACTTAATGACCTCCTCGTGAATATGGGCGGAGAAGCTGAAGCGAAAAAGCAAACACTCCTCAGGCAAATTGAGGAGTTGAAAGGCCAGCAAGGAGGAGAAGCAGAAAGCTCAGGGCCAGCCGCCAATGAGGGCATCAACCTCGAAAATGTGGCAGATCCTGTGGACACACACATGCAAGAGGAAAGCATAGCAAGATCCTCTCAAGAGCCACAGGATCTAACACAAGAAGAGGAGGAAAAATTGCGTAAGGCAATAGAGGAAGAGCTAAGAGAAAGCACTTCCTCTATTGCGTAAGGCAATAGAGGAAGAGCTAAGAGAAAGCACGAAGAAAGCCTTGGAATGGGAGCAGAGGGTCTTCAAATCTATGACAATCCAAAAGATCGACGCCAGCACTCTCAGGCGCAAGTGGCTTCAACCCTCTCTCCCATATCCATTGCTAAAATATGAGGCAGCTACAATAAACAAGCGGATCATAGAAGAGCCAACGGTACCTCTCTACAATGCAGACCCGTCGAAGCCAGAAGGAGTTAAGCTTATAGTGGATTCTCGGCCAAAGTGGAGGAAGGCTTGGCTTACAAAGTACCCACAATATCTAATCCACCTAGTAGAGGCACCTAAAGATATCAGAGACAATCTCAGCTTTTGTCCCCTACCAAGGGTTAGGATGTGGAAGGCACAGCAAATTTTGCAAAGAAGCCAACCCACTTGGTTGAACTACCCAAAACTGCCAAGCGTAAAGGCAAGTGAGAGAATAAATGTCCAATACATGGTGAAAACCCTTTTGGCACCATAAAGTTGTTCACTGGCTCACCTGACCTTACATGCATTATGATGAGGAAGATTTGCAAAACCATCTTAGCAGTGTTCGAGACCTTCAAGCCAGGCCAGGTGACCGACAGCATATTCTTCTTCCAGGATACATACAGATGTGCTTATGATCTGTCAGGTCAGCCTTCCAAGGAGGTGATACGTGCACTGTATCAAAGAATCATGTTTCTACCATCCTATCACCTCCAGGCTTTTGAAGAAGCATTCTATACGGGGTTCTTCACCATGAATACAGATATCTTTGGCCCAACAAAGCTGAACCTACATGCCAGGTATGAATCACTGCTAAAGATGCGGGAAACGATCAGATGAAGCAGCAGATCACGGCCATGTCGAGGACGACATGAGCAAGGAGGGGGGGAGTGTTAGAAGCTGGACACACCCCACGGCATCTAACTACTCGGAGGACTATTATTTTTGTAATTATTCATTCATTAAGGAAAACCCGATTTTTCACCTTGTAATTATTGGGACTTACAGAAGTTTCCAGATTGTATCCCAGTTTTGATAGTTAGGTTGAGTAGATGGTTGATTTTGGAACTTTAGGGTTTGAGACATTGTAAGGTATATATACCACTTTTTGACCTTAATGAAAAACCTTTTGTCATTTTAAAAACGGGTTTGAAGTCTGTGAGTGAGCGTACTATGTACGAGAGAGAGAGAGTGTTAGCTTCATCTTGACGCTACGTGTGCTCCGGTGGTCGGAATCAAGTGCGGAGAAGTGCAGCGTGTTGCCCCCAACTAGAGCTACGCGCCGATACCAACATTGCGTGCATACGGTCCGGCTTTGTGAGCTCCTTCTACGAGCTTCATCGGTTGTTTGGGTGAGCATACGTTGTCCGATTTTGCATTGCAGCATATCCACACGTTCACATTGAGTAGAACTACACATTAGGCACTTTAGATTTCGGAAACAAAGACCTGCAGATTTCGACCAGACATCCTACGTGTTTCTGCACCCGGTGTTTTGGGTCGGGATTTTGGTTCATAGACCTTAGGGAGACTGACCTATTGGTATTAGTAGGGTCTCCTTCAAGTTCTATAGTGTTTCGAGATTGTTTGATGGGTGTTCGGCTCTAGAAAGCGTTGTAGGAAGTTTCCTCTCTTGCACTCTTGAAGGCTGTGACTTAGACAATTGGTAGAGACCTCTGTAGGAATTGGTTAAGAGTCGGTCAAGTGTAGGTTGACACCTTATGCTTGCTTCCATGTGTCTGCGGGTCGAGCTTCGTCCTTAGCTGGCATTACATGTTAGGTGAGTTCTCGTTGTGCTGACGTCCGCCGGAGCCTATCCGTCCAACAGTGGTAATGAGTGGTGGGGGGGGGGGGGGGGGGGGGGGGGGGGGGGGGGGGGGGGGGTTCAAAACGCTAGGTGTTGATGTGGCACGCACCCTAGTAGACTTATTTAACCATCAAGATGCTTTAACCCTTCTAGTGGCTTAAACATGCCTGATGACATTTCATATTTCATTTCCACAAGGGTGGGTAAGTAGCACTCTTTCCCTAAGCAAAGTAAATAAACAAATGAATGATGAATAATACATAATATCTACCAAAAAATCTGAGATTAATGAGTCATGAGAAAACATTTGAAGAAAGAATTCTAATCTTTAATTACCAACCAGTATTTGAATTTAAGTGTATTACAAATTTACACAATTAATGTTTGGCACTTATCTACGACTACAAAAATAACTATAGCCCAATAAATTCTTAAAAATAATAGGGGTATTGTTGTAGCAATATGTCCATACTGATGCAGGTGAGTTATGTTTGGGTAGATGGCAACAGTACCATGATCTGCCATGCTAAGACCCTCAGTTGAACGATACCATTTTGGCCAAAGATATTTTTTGAGATATTGCACAATTATGCACAAGGATAATGATCTTAAAAAAAGAATAAATAGAGATAATGAACTTTCCCAAGTTACTTTACGAGAGGGAACACTTGAGTGGGAGCATTTACTACTAGTACCACTCATGCCCGTCACAACTTGTAAATCTTGTAAGCATCCACTTTATGTAAGATTCATTATAGCAATAGAAATGCAGCTTCTAAGCCACACTCCTTGGTAAACCCTACACAAGACAGGAGAGCAATATCTACATGGATTTTTTATTTTATTTCTTTATTTTGGGGGGGAGAGAGAGAGAGAGAGAGAGAGAGAGAGAGAGTATTTTGTGTCCAAAATTAATAGTTTCTATGCCTTTCATTGACTTGCATGCCAAGATACAGCATTACAAATGTACATCAAGGGCCAAGAAATTTTCTTCTAAACTATATTGAAAAGAAAATTTAAGTAAAATATAACTTACACATTCCTTATTTTACTAGCAACCTTGAGATCTTTCTACATTGATGTCACATCACTTTGCTAGATTGTTGCTCTTTATTCTTTCCTCCTCATTTTTGTTTTCCTAAATCAAAACTTTTTGTTAACTATGAATTAAAAACTGTGATGACATTCAAAGTTTACACTAAGGTCTTTAAAATGTAAATTAAATTCACAATATCTCTTCAAGACTATCCTCATATTTGTCCAAAAAAATCCAAAATTCCCTTCAATTTCTCCCGTATTCCCAAAATGCCCTTCATTAACCTCACAAACACTCTAAAAACTTCTTTTACAACTCGTCATAGGAAGATTGATTTCCCCTCAATAGAAGATGATACACCTAGAATTCTAGATGGTATTGTGGGATCTTAAGGTGACATTGTTCATCAATTTCAGACATAATTGCCTCTATTTGTGAGCTCATTGGTGAATAGTTTTGTTTAAGACACTTCAAGATGGATCTCCATTGTCATAAAGATTAGACTGTTCAAAATTTAGGGCAAATCCATCCCAAAATGATTCAAGTGTATGTTGGGAATTTTTGAACTTGTGAGGGGTATTTTGGTGGTTTTCCCATAGATATATATACACATATAAATATACACGTATTTTTAATTACTTAGTTATTCATGCTTTGTTGGATCATGCCGCTAGTGTTGAGAAATTATTTGAGTGGAGAGACATAATTACTTACAAATCCAAAACCCTCTTGAGTAAATTGAGGGCCAACAATACCAAAACCACAAGTGGAGGAAGAGAGTATGGAGAGGATGAGGTTGGTATAAGGGAGCTCATCCACAATGGCATACACTCCTCATTGATCTGCTCTCACTGTTAGATTTTCGATAAGCTCGGGTGGCATTCTCATGGGAACTAGCTTCTCTTCAAGTATATTGAAGCGTTGAGTGAGGTAGTCTTTCACAATCTAACCTCTTCAATAGCCTATTTTCAGCCCACTGTCTCTGAGTGAGAGGAGGTCTGGTGTTGTGGGTGATAAGTTGGTGGCAGTGAGAAATGAGCTTAACCTTGTTGTGTAGCTCGGATTCAAGAGCACCACAAAGAAGATCCATGCCAATATGATACATTGAGCCACACTTGTTTTTAGAGACTCCCCTGTAAGCTCATCACAAAGGACACGAGGCACCATGCATGAGCTAGCGCTACAAGAAATACACACACACACACATATAGAATTATTGTCTCGATGGACAAAAAGGACATGCGGGACCAAATGCAGCATGTCTCATGCTCTATGCCCATGCTGCTAATTGGGTGTTGGCCCTTCCTCTATCCATAGCTGATGGTTGGTGTTGGTCATGGTTCATCTTTGATGACAAGGCCATGCGGGGACACCCCTCAAAGTTTAGCATGAGTGGCCTTTAAGAATATCCAAGGTCCAATGTCATAGCTACATGTAAAAACGCTCATATCGAAGCTTGTCATTGTCGGATGACGTCTCAAGATGTCCACTGAATGCAACTCATTGAAAGAAGTGTTTCAAAATGTTTTGAAAACAGGCAACAAGGGCATCACAAGCCCCTAGGACATTTGTCAAGCTTCAAATTTGATGGTGTATCAAAATGTAGACAAGCACTTGAATCCTTTTGCTATGATGATGTGCGTTTGAAAACATCGTCTTTGCCAATACCCACTACTGCTCACAAGCAATATTGCACCTATGTTTCATTATGTTTCAGAACTTCAAAGTGTTACATATGAAGCAAGTAAATGCATGAAATGCTTTATATTGATTGATAGTACTTTGTTATTATTGTCAATGATTCTAATTATGTCTTGTGTGTCACTGAGAGACTTCCATACACGGTCGCAAGAGGCTTATCCTAATGCAAGGATCTTTGAGATACTTCCATAAGCGGTTCCAAGGGGTTCATCCTAATACAAGGATCTCTCTCAGATGCTTTGAGGGTTTAAAACCATACTCCATGTGCAAGTTAAAGGACCTCAACACTTGCTACTATGAATACATGTGTAGCTTGTTTACTTCAAGAAAGCCTTGAATCACATGCATATGGGCTACATGGCCAGTCATGTAGCTGCAGCTGCAGCTACCTTGATTGCAGTTCCCATGATGGAACATCATAGTGCATAGCATCCAATGCCACCTTTCAAAGCTTCCCAAGCCTATGGGAGTCTGTATTGTGTCCAAAACCCATTGATTGTGCTTTTCTCCTTAGAAAATGTCTTTTGGGTATGTGCTAGATTGTGGCATTGAGAGGCTTGCATTGTGTCCAAGCAAAAAGAGCAATAACATCTCTAGTCTAGATGTCAAGATTTTGAGCAATATACATAACACTTTGAGTGTAGTCGCATTTCTTGATGCAAGCCTCAAGAAACAATGTCCACTAACAAGAAAGAGGGTCAATTGCATACTCTCAAAGGTAAAGCTTGGTGATGTAAATAGATACACAGAGGGGGATTGCATGCCCATCAAAGGGTCTTGATCCTTCCATTGTGTCAATGGCTATATTGAATTGGATATGTACACACCATGATGAAAACCATTGTCTTGTTGTTGACGTGTGTGCATCAAAGGCCATTGAAGGATATGTACAATAAAATACCACATGGAGAGGTTGGAGTACTTGTGAATACAACCCATAGCTAGTGATGAAATCATCGGTGTAGCATCCAATGATGACAAGTTACGAGAAGCCCCCATGTATGATGGCCACCATGAAGACCTCCTGAGTGATGCCTAACCAAACTTTGTAGTGAATGTAGATGAGCTAGGCATAAATTTCTACATCTTCAAGTACACTAACACAAATCACCTTACCATTAATTTGAAAGGGATGAGTGCCAACATTGTATTCAAAAAGGATCATTTGTCGTTGAGGGACACTTCTACGACAAGGTAAACGTGAAAGATGATACCTATGTCCTTTTGGATGGCAAGCCCACTGCTCTTTTCTACTCCCACCTAGTGTAATGCATCAGATTTCCAATGTGCCCAATGGAAGGTGAGTCTAATGTATATCAATTGTCAAATGATGTATTTGAAAAAATCAATAATATCATGCCCCCAAAGGAGAACTTGTAAATTCTTTTGTGTGATCCATCCATAGGCTTATAGTTTGAGGCCACCTTAAATTGTACTTTCATCTAACTCCTATTGAAAAATTCTTTGTAGCACTTGGATAGCACTTTCAAAGTAGTGTCTAAAATGAATAGCACTTTCATGGCAATGTCAAGCACTTTCTGTACACTCGAACAACACTTTCCATTACTTTCAAAGCAGTTTCTAAGCAGTGACCGGCTCCTTCATAACACTTGGACATCAATATCCAACAGTGTTGAAGCACTTGGATAGCACTTTCAAAGCAATGTCTAAACTGACTAGCACTTGTAAGGTAGTTTCATGCACTTTGCAACACTTTAAATACACTTAAACAACAATTGTTAGCACTTTCAAAGTAGTGTCTAAACTGACTATAGCACTTTTAAGGTAGTGTCATGCACTTTCCAACACTTTAAATACACTTGAAAAACACTTGCTAGCACTTTAGAATTAGTATCTAATCAGTGATAAGCACCTTCACAACACTTGGGGTTACCAGATTGGGCACCCTCCTGTTGCATGTGGTTAACTGCAATTGGGATAGCTGGCTTAATGGTTAATTATGTGTTGTCTATTTGATTTTTACTAACAATGAGCGCATGATGATTTGTAGATTGGAAGTCTGGGAGTTGCGAGGAGGTGCAGGAAAATAATAATCCTCTCAGTCATTTTATTCTAGCACAGTATTTTAGATCTTTTATCAATAAGACACTATTGGCTGCTTTGTAAATAAGACAGTGAGAACTCACCCTAAGAAATTCATGCAATAAGTAATGTATTCCCCTCATAACTAAAGTGGGACTAAATTGTAAAAGAAGGGCCTCCAATTTTTGGCACCAATAATAAATCAAATATCAAATACCAAACTCCACAAGAGGTTCAGGTGCCGTGGAGTTTGGGGCTGCAATCTTTAGACCTTTCTTATGTAGATCCTCAAATTTTTCCCTCTCCTCTCTCTTATGCTATGCTATGATTCTCTGTGAACTCCATGATTATGTCTACATCTCTAACACCCCTCTTACACTCTCTTCCACTCTTCCCTTGTTAATTTGTTCTCTTGTGTGTGTGTGTGTGTGTGTGTGTGTGTGTGTGTGTGTGTGTGTGTGTGTGTGTGTGTGTGTGTGCGCGTGCGCGCGCGCACGCGTGCTTGGAAATTGGAAAAAGAGGTTGACAGGTGGATGGTGATGTTTGTGAGCAAGTGTTAAATTGTTTTAAGCAACCAGTCTCCTCGAATTCCCAACAATGGTATCAGAGCTTTGGTTCGAGTTAATTGGCACGGGATTTCAAATTTTCAAATTGACAACATTGAATTTGCAAACCATGGATTAATCAAAAATTAATTGGCAATCAACCATCAAATTTTGGCTTAATGACTGTCAAAAACGAGTATGTACATCAGTTATTTTGAGATAAATGCAAATGCTAAACTCAATGGATATGTGAATCTATACGAACAAGACAAGGAAAGATGAGGCTTTCAAGAAGTTTGGCAAGGTTGATTCTGGCTACAAAGAGAAAGAAGAAGGGAAAACTTTTTTTAAATTCGATTGGCGAGGAAGCTATTCGATTGGGATTAAGACTATGGCTGCTCAAATTTGGATAACTTGAAGCTCCAAAGAATTTTAATGGTTTTGAAGCTCAAAGGTTTTCAACTATTGCGCATCAAAACCCTTGGGAACTCCATTGAGAACCCCAAAGCTATCTCTTATTGCACTTGAACCCCCAAATCAATTACATCTTGAGTAAGTTCCTTGAGCTCGACCACAGTCCACGGGAACACCCTCCTGCACAAAAGGAAAGCTAAATGTCAACCTCATCAAAAGCTGCAAAAATAGCATCAAAAGGAGTGTCTCAGTTTATGCATCATTTCTTGCTTTTGTCTCATAGCCTCCTGGAAAACTTTTGCAAGTCGCCCATCTCAACTTTTTCTCTTACTTGAGTTGTTCTTTCATTTGCTACTCGCTACCATCCACACAATCCCATGCAAACTTAAAACTTAAATTTATCTTTAAAAACTCAAAGTTAAGGTTTAAGTTAACCTCAAAGAAGGTATTCAGTGGTCGGACATTCCATTTAATCTTC
Source organism: Adiantum capillus-veneris (assembly GCF_014529385.1). NCBI lineage: Eukaryota > Viridiplantae > Streptophyta > Polypodiopsida > Polypodiales > Pteridaceae > Adiantum > Adiantum capillus-veneris. The sequence goes on from NC_140938.1 coordinate 146,196,922, forward strand.
AAGACCAATAACCTTTAAAGAAGCCAAACACCCTTTCAATATCCTCAACACTTTGGCCTTCGACACAATTAGTAAGACTTCCATCCCTTGGTCGGTACTGCTAGGAACACAATAGGAAAAGCAAAGATCGCCTTGGCCGCCCTTCATTAAGAACTCTTGGGCTGCCAACCTTCAAAAGTCTTTGGTTGTCTACTCATTATTTTATTTCAATCGCTTTATTTTAGAAAAAAAAACTTCGAGAGCCATAATCCTTATCGAACCATTTCAACCCCGGGATTGCTAATTGCCATTGCTTTTGGGATACGGGAGACTGGACGCGGCAAACTCGATCGTATGACCGCTCACTTTTTTGGCAATTTCCTTGCACATCGCCATTCTGGACTGAACACCAATGCGATCTTTAAGATAAGTACATTTTATTTATGCTATTTCTTTCTCTCACTTATTTTGCATAGTGCATCTGTAAATATCTCCATATAGAAATTTTAAATTTAAAAACACACCCAAAAAAAGGAAGAGAGAAATATATATATATGTATGTATGAAAACCAAACACGCAATCATGGCACATCTTCCACAACCACCCACGGTTTCTCAACAACTTGCCAATTTACAATAATCTCTCACTTATGAACGCATGTGAAGACAGGAATTAGAAGATAGGCTATTGCACACTGGCCGCACGGAATTTGCATCTACTTCAAAGAGAAATAAAATTAGTAGGAAAGCCTTCACTTTTAAGGATTTTGATGGCACTAAGGATGCTAGCATGGTTCTAGCATGGGTTAGTCAATTGGATGACTATTTTAATGATGAAGACTTTCTCGAAAGTGAAATGGTAAAGTGTGCATCAAATCATCTCACCAGTAGCGTTGCATTGTGTGGTACGCCACCAAACAGCACGATAAAATACCACGTACTTGGCATGCATTCAAAAAGTTGCTTTTATCTCAATTTTTACCCACACTATAAAGCTAAAGCATGACGTCAGTGGGATTTAATTTGACAGGGTCAAAATTGATCATTTTTGGAACTATTTAATTCAATTGCAAGCTATTAAACATGTCAGTCATAGGAAATTGAAGAGTAAGTATCTATATGGCTTAAAACTATAAATTGGTGCTGAGGTAGGTATGTTTGAAATGGATCCACTGTCAAAGGCTATTAATTTAGCCCTTAATGCGGAGAAGAAGAAAGGTGGACAACCCTCTCACACCAAACAAACTGCTAACACTAACCGTAACAAAAGAGCTTTTTTCTCTCCTAACTTTGACAGGAACAAACATCATAGCTGTACCTTTTTCAAGAGATGCAAATTTGACAATTTTGTTACAACTTCTCAACCTTATGGCAACAAAAACAACAACACGCAGCGACAAGGCCACAAAAATCCTTCCAACCAACTTCTTGCTCAAAACTCTAATCGTAATAAAAAGGTAAAAGGGTTTCCAATGTTTTCAATATGGTCACTATGCAGATAAGTGCCCAAAAGGTCCTGCTAAGAGCAATGGCCAACCCAATAGCCAATCCAATGGAGTCACACAAAATCCAAACCAGAGACCTTCAACAACCAACCGCCCCAACGGTGCTACTGTTAACATCATCGAAGATGCTAATCCTGACGACAATGAAGTGGAAGCTAATTACGATGGGGGATATGATCATGATTATGATCACGATGAAAACCCATCTTCAGATACTCCTATATCTCCTCACACTTTGTTTAAAGTGCAAGGCACAGTCAAGGATGAAAGTGTCACCATTCTTTTAGATGATGGTAGTAGCCATGATTTTATTTATGCACGATTGGCAGAAAAACTCTCTCTCTTAAATTTCTTCACCTCACAAAGTCAAAATTGTTTTTAATAATCAACATTTAATTGAAAAACCCAAGTCAATGTTGAAGTTTGCATTGGTGGATTTACACAAGCACGTACATTTCTGGTAGCACCAATGCATGGTCTTGATATGATCTTGGGAATGTCATTTCGTCATGAACTTGATCCGTTGATTAATTATAAAACACATACCATGTCTCTCACTCATAATAATAAAAATTTCTCCATCCAAGCAACACTAGCCCATCAAAAATTTCCACTTCTCTCTCACATCAAGCCAAAAGAGCCATTCAAAAACAAGGAAAAACATATCTATTGTTGGTAAATCAAATTTCCTTTGAAACCGAAACCTCACATAATGATTATCTGTCACAATTTCAAAATTGTTTTATGCAGGATCTACCAGCTGGAATACCACCTGCATGCCCAAAAGACCACAAAATAGATATTATACCCGGTAGTGAACCTCCTTATAGAGCACCTTATCGTGTAAATCCAGCTGCACATAGGGAGATACAAACTCAAATTACTGACTTGCTTGATCGGGGACTTATAAGACCTAGTAGTTAACCATATAGAGCTCCAATACTTCTTGTTAAGAAGAAAAATGTAACTTTTTTTATGTGTACTGACTACAAGGCTTTAAACAAGATCACCATCAAGAATAGGTTCCCTATTCCTGGTGGATGATCTATTAGACAAATTGAAAGGGACAAACATCTTTAGCAAAACTGACCTCAAACCAGGGTATCACCAAGTCAAAATGTTTGGTCAAGATGTCTACAGAACTGCTTTCAGAACACAAACGGGACATTATGAATTTCTTGTCATGCCATTTGGTCTAATGAATGTATCAGCCACTTTCACACGTATGATGAACATAATTTTCATTGACCATAAAGATTTTGTGATTGTATTCTTTGATGAAATTCTTGTATTCAGTAAATCAGAACAAGACGTACAGAGCACTTAAAATGTGTATTTGAACTACTTGCACACAACCACTTGTATCTGAATCCTGAAAAGAGTTCATTTTTCCAATTTAAAATTGAATATTTGGGACACATTGTATTGGGCAAGGGAATACATGTAGACCCCAAGAAAATTGAAGCCATTCAGTCATGGCCTAGACCCAAAAATTTGCATGAACTTAGTTCTTCTATTGGTTTATGCAGCTATTACAGGAAGTTTGTACGTAACTTTACTCACAAATCTCATTACCTCACTCTCCTGTTAAAGAAAAATTCTCCTTATGTATGGATTGATTTTCAAGAAAGTTCCATTAATGCACTCAAGAATGATTTTATAAATGCACCAGTACTACAGTTGCCTGATTTTGATAGACCGTTCTTTGTCGTAGTCATTGATGCTAGTGGAAAAGGTATCAGTGTAGTCCTTATGCAACCATCCACTTGCATTTGAAAGTCGTATGTTTAAACCGTTTGAAAAAAAAATTAGCACATATGACAAAGAGTTAATTGTTGTTGTACATGCTTTGAAAATTTGAAAACACTATTTAATGGGTGTTGATTTAATCATCAAAATTGATCAACAAAGTATCAAGTATTTACTGTCTCAACCCTTAATAGATGATAGCCATGTTAAGTAGGCTACCTTCATTCAAAGTTTTCAACCCAACATTCAATACCAACCTGGTAAAGAGAATATTATAGCTAACGCTTTGAGTCAAAGACCCTTTCTTAATAATCTATCAACCATTACGGGTACTTCATTTGATTCAATGTCTGAAACTTATGCACAAAATGATGATTTCAAAACCACATGGTTGCATATGATTGAGAATTCACACATTTTTGTAATACACTATTCAAGAAAACTTTCTTTATTTCAAATAACTTTGTGTGCAATTAAACCTTTTTGTACATTGATCATTGAAGAGTTGCACAAACCAACCTATACTAGACATAGAGGATTTGCTGCTACTTTTTAAAACTTATGTCGTGATTTCTATTGGCCTACAATGAAAACTGATGTTAAACAGTATGTTTCAACTTGTTTGATTTGTCAAAAGGTGAAAGTAGCAACATGTAAGAAATTGAGACTTTTACACCCTCTCCCTATTCCTGAAAAACCTTGGGAACATATTTCAATGGATTTTGTCACTAGATTTCCACTCACTTTTCACAAGCATAATATGATTTGGATTGTCATTGACCATTTTTCTAAACAAGCATACTTCATTCCCTGTAAGAAAACACTCACAGCACATCAAGTTGCACATCTATTTCTTAAAGTTGTCTTTCCATATCATGGTTTGCTTAAAGTTATAATATCTGATCAAGATTCCCAATTTTATTGTGCTTTTTCGACTATTGTTTTTGAAAATCTTGGAACCACACTTGATTTTACTTCTACATTCCATCCTGAGTCTAATCAAATTGAAGTCAGTAATTGCACTATCATTGACTTGTTAAAAGCTTATGTTTCTACTCAACCCAAGAAATGGGATGATTACTTGCATATTCTACAGTTTTCATATAACAACGCCACTCATGCTGCCACAGTAAATCTCCATTTGAAATTACGTATGATTATTCTCTGTCTACTCGTGCTTCACGTCTTTCCAATATGGTGCCTGCCGTCGCTGATGATTTTACTCCTAATTTTCATGATATTTATGCAAGTGTGCATTCTGTCATTAAACACTCACGGGAACTTTACACTAAACATGCTAACAAGCACCGCAAGGTACACCAGTTTAAAGACGGTTATTATGTTATGCTTCACATTGAAAAACAAAGGATCAAAAGTGTCGATACTAATGTTTTTGTTAAACATGCTCCTTTTTTTTACGGCCCATTCAAAATTTTTGATGTGATCGATGATGTTTCATTTTTTTAGAATTACCTTCACATTGGCACATCTACAATGCTTTCCACATTGGTCTTTTAAGACCTTTCAGAGGACCCCTACCTACACCAAATTTGTGAGGATCCACCTTCACTTGTGGGCCAAGAAGAACAACTCATCCCTAAACAAATAGTTGATCATGAGACCACCACCACACGCACTGTTATGGTTTATAACCACTATCTTTTGACCTTTAAAAGCCACCCTAGAGAGGATGCCAAATGGATGCCTTAAAAAAAATCCGCAACTTCCCAGACCTTCTCCACACTTTCCATCACTCACGGTCCAATTGATTCTTTAGTGAGAAACTGAGGACAGTTTCTATTTCTGGTGTGGGAGGGATGTTATGAGACTGGACACCCTCCTGTTGCATGTGGTTAACTACAATTGGGATAGCTAGCTTAATGTTTAATTATGTGGTGTCTATTTGATTTTTACTAACATTGAGTGCATGATGATTCGTAGATTGGATTTATGGGAGTTGACGAGGAGGTGCCGAAAAATAATAATCCTCTCGTTCATTTTATTCTAACACGGTATTTTAGATCTTTTATCAATAAACCACTATGGCTGGTTTGTAAATAGGACAGTGAGAACTCGCCCTAAGAGGTTCATGCAATAAGTAATGTGTTCCACTCATAACTAAAGTGGGACTAAATTGTAAAAGAAGGGCCTCCAATTTTTGGTACCATTAATAAATTAAATATCAAGTACTAAACTCCATAAGAGGTGTCGGTATCGTAGAGTTTGGGGCTGCAATCTTTACGCCTTTCTTGTGTAGATGCTCAAATTTTTCCCCTTTCCTCTCTCTTATGCTATGTTGTGATTCTTTGTGTACTCCATGATTATGTCTACATCTCTTACACCCCTCTTACACTCTTCCCTTGTCAATTTATTCTCCTTTGTGTGTGTGTGTGTGTGTGTGTGTGTGTGTGTGTGTGTGTGTGGTCATAGTCTAGGTGTGTGTGTGTGTGCTTGGAAATTGGAAAAAGAGGTTGACAGGTTGATGGTGATGTTTGTGAGCAAGAGTTGAATTCTTTCAAATAACCGGTCTCCGCAAATTCCCAACACTTGGACATCAATAGCTAGTAGTGTTGAAGCACTGACTAACACTTTAAAAGCAATGTCAAACATAAACTAGGAGTTTCAACCCCCTTAGATGACACTCTCAAAGTAGTTTGAAGCACTTTCTGATTCTTTAAATCCACTTGGACTGACAGACCTTTCAATTCAATGTGAAAGCACAATTGGGCACTTAGAATACATTTGGGTAGCACTTTCTAAGTAGTGTCTAAGTAGTGATAGCACTTTCAAAGCAGTGCCAAAGCACATCCTAGCATTGTCAAAGCATTTTCTAGCACATCCTTACATTGTGCATGCAATTCTAAGGGAATGCCATGAACCCAATAATAGTATACACAACTTCAAGAAGATACCAAAATCAATATCGATACATTGTAAAAATTATCAAACCAGTTTTATATACAAGGGAGTTAGAATCGAGGGAGTCATTATAGCAATTATCAAACCAGTTTTGTATACAAGGGAGTTAAGAATCGAGGGAGTCAACAATTGTGAGCTATATCTATATAAAGGTGGAGTGAAGGGAGTCACCTAATTCTTTGTTTCACATATTTATACATTGTTAGTAAAGGGAGTCAGTCAAGGCCAACTTTGTTATTTCTAATCTAGCCATATGCTCACCCTTGGTTTCTTGTAATGGCCGCCTTTAGGATCATTCTCGAGGGGCACTTTTGGCAAGTTGGGAGATTCAATATTTTTTCTCTATTTCACACTACTATTCAATATATATGAGTTCCTTTTGCCAGCAGGTCTGTTTTGGCATCTGGCATCAAATGGGTAGTCTTCTCTACAGTTTTGGCTCTATCAACAAACTCTACCCACCGGCACAAAAACTCAACAATGTCCTCCTTCAAAAAGTCCCCCCACTACCTCTCATCCAATTCAGGCAATTTCACCTAGCACATGCAGGATCATTGAAGTACATTTTATACAAGAAATCATCCAGCATCAATGTGTTATTGAACTTGGGAAAAAGATGCCAGAATATCTCTAATTTCTTGAAGTATATTAGCCTTGTGGGATTTTCAAAATGCTAGCTGTGGCAATGTGGTGTGCACCCTAGTAGACTTGTTTAACCATCGAGATGCTTTAATCCTTTTAGCAGCCTAAACATATCTACTGACATGTGAATGATGAAACATACATAATACCTACCAAAAAATCAAAATTTTAGCCAAGATTAATGAGTCGTGAGGAAACATTTGGGGAGAAGAATTCTATTTTTTTATAACCAATGTTTGAATTTACATTTGTTACAAATTTACACATGTAATGTTTAGCACTTACCTAGGACTACAAAAATACTTATAGCCCAATAAACTGTTAAAAATAATAGGGATATTGTTGTAGCTCAATATGTCCAACCTGATGTCTTTGAGTTATGTTTGGGTAGATGGCGATAGTACCATGATCCACCATATTGCTAGGAACCTCGGTTGAATGATATTGTTTTGGCCAAAGATATTTTTTGACATAATGCACAATTATGCACAAGGACAATGATCCTAAAAAAGGAATAAATAGAGATAATGAACTTTTCCAAGTTACTTTACTAGAGGGAATAGTTGAGTGGGAGCATTTACTAGTACCACTCATACCCGCCGCATCTTGTAAATCCTGCAAGCATCCACTTTCTGTAAGATTCATTATGGCAATAGAAAATGCAGCTTCTAAGCCCCGGTCCTTGTTGAAACCCTACACAAAAAAGGAGACATATTAGCAATATCTACATGGATTTTTCATTTTATTTGTTTATTTTGGGAGAGAGAGAGAGAAAGAGTATTTTGTGTCCTAAATTAATAGTTTTTATACTTTTCATCACTTGCATGCCAAGGTTCAACATTATCCATTAAGGCATGTCTAAGAAATGATTTTACAAATGTACATCAAGGGCCACATTTATGTCACATCTCTTTGCTAGATTGTTGCTCTTTCTTTCTTTCTACATGGATTATTTATTTTTATTTATTTATTTTGGGGGAGAGAGAGAGAGAGAGAGAGAGAGAGAGAGAGAGAGAGAGAGTATTTTGTGTCCAAAATTAATAGTTTTTATGCTTTTCATTGACTTGCATGCGAAGGTACAACATTATCCACTAGGACATGACTAAGAAATAATTTTACAAATGCACACCAAGGGCCACATTGATGTCACATCTCTTTGCTGCATTGTTGCTCTTGTTTCTTTCCTCTTCATTCCACCCCTCTTCCTATATCAAAACTTTTTGTTAACTGTGAATTAAGAACTATGATGACATTCAAAGTTTACATTAACCTCTTCAAAATGGGAATTAAGTTCACAAAATCTCTTTAGATGGTACTGTGGGCTCTGAAGGTGAAATTGTTCATCAGTTTTAGACATAGGTGCCTCTATTTGTGAGCTCGTTGGTGAATAGTTTTGTTTAAGACGCTTAAAGATGAATCTCCATTGTCATAAAGAGTAGACTATTCAAAATTTGGGGAAAATCCATCCCAAAATTATTCAAGGGTATGCTGGGAATTTTTGAACTTTGAGGGGTATCTTGGTAGTTTTCCCATAGATATATATACACATATACATATACACGTATTTTTTATTACTTAGTTATTTCATGGTTTGTTGGATCATGCCACTAGTGTCGAGAAATGATTTGATTGGAGAGAAACGGTTACTTACAAATCCAAAACCCTCTTGGGTCAATTGAGGGCCAGCAATACCGAAATCACAAGTGGAGGAAGAGAGTATGGAGAGGATGAGGTTGGTATAAGGGAGCTCATCCACAATGGCAGCCACTCCTCCATGATCTGCTCCCGCTGTCAGATTGCTCGTAAACTCGGATGGCATTCTCATGCGAACCAGCTTCTCTTCGGGTATGTTGAAGCGTTGAGTGAGGTAGTCTTTCACAATGGAGCCTCTTCGGTAGCCTATTCTCATCCCACTGTCTTTGAGTGAGAGGAGGTCTGGTATGGTGGGCGATAAGGTGGTGGCAGTAAGAAATGAGCTTAACCCTGCTGTGTAGCTCGCATTCAAGAGCAGCACAAAGAAGAGCCATGCCAGTATGATACCCCGAGCCACGCTGCTTTTCAGAGACTCCCCTGCAAGCTCATCACAAAGGACATAAGGCACAATACGCAAGCTAGCGGGACGAGAGAGAGAGAGAGAGAGAGAGAGAGAGAGAGCATTAATGTCTTAACGGACAAATAGGACATATGGGACCAAATGCAGCAAGTCACATGCTCCATGTTAAGCTGTGGATATGTGCGTGTATGCGCGCACGTGTGTGTGTGTGAGAGAGAGAGAGAGAGAGAGAGGCTCACTTTCTAGTAGCACCAATGCTTCCACTGTGAACCTGCACACATCAAAGGGTACTCATGCTAAGACCCTCTTTCCATTCAAATCCATGTGACAACTACACTTGAAACTTGACGCACTCACCACACTACATTTCCAACACGTTGAGTTATGCGGCCTTCTGTGAACTCTGGATGATCATTCCACTCTAGATAGCAAACCAAAAATCCTGTCAAGACAAAGGCCCCCACAATTGTGCACCACATACGCAACGAGAAGGGCCATCCAAACAAGAACCACGTTGGGAGCTGCTCTGGGGCCATATTTGTCAAAATGACCACTCCAGACTCCATGTACTTTTGTGTGAAGTCCACCCTTGACATGCGTTGAGCTCCAACTGTAACATCTCCAACCACTGCATCATACTCCTGCAAAACTAGAATAATTTCAGCAAATTTTGGACAAATCATCTAGCCTTATCTTGTACTCAATGCAATGCAAATAATAAAGTCAAGGCGTCCAAAAAAGGTGATTGTGTCTTTGAGTTTCCGTTATTGGCGGAGTAAATTCTCAATGTGATATTTGCCAAGTGCAACCTGCTTATGCTTTGCAATCCATAGGTACACTCCTATCAAGCGAGTTACTTTCCCTCTATTTCTATTCTATATAGTCTGTCATTTGGGTGAGATATTTTCTTCTTGTATATATGATGAATGCTATCAGTTATACTTACCAAAGTCAATGATCTAGAGTCTTGCTATCTCAAACTCTTCAATTGAGAGTCCAGCCTTACAGAGTCTCACCATACACCTCCATGCACTGTTGAGCCTCGACACCCTCCTTTTTCATGGTCGTTCTTGGTCCGGAGCTGAGGGCACTGCCAGCCACACTTGTAATTGATACATTTTGATTGTATGGTTCAGCATAGTCTTGAGGCTATTGTTGTTGTATGTCTATTTTCAGTTATCCGTTCAATTGTTCAGTCACTGTCTTGGGTCTATTTCCACTTCAATTGCTCTCTTGGTACCATCGGACTCTGAGCGAGGATTCGTCCATACTACACAAGGAGACGCCCACACTAGAGAGCACCTAGAGGCTAGCACATCACACCCAAATTACCATATGTATGATTGCTGTTGCAAAAGATGCTTTGAAGAGATATCAAGGGGCATGGGTTAAGGTTGTTTCCCATGACTGGGAATACAATTAGCCTTTCCATGCACGATGTGGAACAAAAGATAGGGCAAGGTCTTCTACCGATGAGAAAAAGCTCTTTGGACGAGGAATCTAATACCCCAAGTATGAATCAACCTTCATCAGGATAAGAAAAGCTCTTTGGATGAGGATTCCCCAAGTATGAATCAGCCTTCAACCGGTCACAAAGGACTTTCTAAGTTTCTAGGATTCTCTTCTAGGCAACCACTAAAGAGAATGAGTTTACTTGAGAGATGGGAACCTAAGCAGCTAATAGCATCAGGGGTCTTGGATGTGAGTTTGAGGATGAACCAGCCTTCTTAAGAGGGCAAACAAGGTACTCCATTGATGTGTCGACTGTGAAAATCATAGGAGATCCAGATGGTTCACTACTTAAGAGACCTGCAATGACACAATCTACTTTAGACAAAGAGAAATGTGAGAGTACAGCAAAGGACCATGTTTGATTCCATCCCAAAGAATCTGAATCGTCCTTTTGAAGATCCTACATCAAAAACAATAGAGTAGCATCTCGCTCACGAACTTCATGGTGTAGGACTCTCTATGGATCACATGCCTAAGTGGAAGAAGGATGCATTTGGTAAGGCAACCACATCTGGCTAGTACACTATTGATACTGGAGTTAGACAAAGTCTTCCCATTTAAAAGCTCATGATAACCTCGTTAGAACAATTCATAAGAAAAGAAGCAAATCGAGAACTACAAATCGACAGATTTTATCAACAAGTGTAAAGATTCGTCATTTGTATCCAAATCTCCGGGTCTTTACGTTTGCTTGGACCGCATAACTAGACTACAAGGCAAGACACAACTTCCATTTGTTATAGTTACTGGGGAGACAGTGTTGACTCTCCATCGTACTTTTGTATGACACTTTTGAATGACCTGCACTATATATGATCAATAATTTGTGTCATTTTAGTGTTGACTCTCCATCATACTTTTGTATGACAATTTGTATGACTAGCACCATGTATGATTTATAATTTGTGTCATTTTTTCATTACATGATTAAAAGTTTAACTACTCACATGGTTTTCTGTACCTCGCACAATATGCCTACTCTCCATCATACTTTTGTATGACACTTTTGTATGACTAGCACCATGTATGATTTATAATTTGTGTCATTTTTTCATTACATGATTAAAAGTTTAACTACTCACATGGTTTTCTGTACCTCGCACAATATGCCTACTCAATGAAGAGGTCAGTAGTCCAAGTTGCATTTCTCTACACTACAATCTATCATATGTAAACAAACCGTTTCTGACTCGCAACAACACATCGATACTAAACTGCATCAATACATCAATACTAAACCATATCAACAAATTTCTTTGGCAAGGCCAACCAAGTGTTACAAAGTGAAGACGTGGCATGACCTAAAGGACACCAAGACTCCGGACAGAGAAGGGTCAGAGCCCTACTGAAAGGTGTAGAAGAAGTTGTACCAACTTGCAAAACCGATCCAACAAGCCAAAAAAGGAAGGACATCCAATTTTATAAGTTGTGCTAACTTATGGGGTCCTGTCTGATGGGGCCCAAGGGACTAAAGGCATCCAATCTTTGGGGCCGATCTCTCTGGGCGCGGAATTTCGCCTTGCGTGTCGTCTCTCTCTCAATTTTGTTCACTTCTTTCAGTTTGCTCAGGTGTGTTGTGGTAGATTCCCGACTTGGAGTGTCCAAGTCTGTTTCAGTGGTATCAGATCTCAGTCGATTCTTCTCCTAAAGTACCAACAAGCAATCATGCATGTGCAACCAAGTAGATACAACGGCTGACCCTCAATCTTGCAGCTGATCCTGCGGGTCTAAATGCATGACCAAAACTATCACTCAAAAGCTATAGAAATGCATTGATCTCGTCATACCTCTGACAGACATGGACGATGAGCCAGGTGTCGTGTCCTCAAGATAATCCTCCTCCCAAGAATAAAGGCCACTGCCAGCTCTCTCTCTCTCTCTCTCTCTCTCTCTCTCTCTCTCTCTCTCTCTCTCTCTCTCTCTTGCAACCATTCGCCTTAGAACTCACTCTCTTTGACGCAAAAAGGGGCGTTGGAGCAATGGAGAAGAGTCCCATCGACTATGCACATTATGTTCATTGCAAGTTTGGCAATCTGAGCACCACACACTAATAGCATGCTCAGCTTTTGCTTATATCTGATTTTTCTTCCCTCACAATTCAGCCATGACCTAGACCTACATACTTTCCTCTCCCAACCACATTGTCGATCTCCCTTATGACTCTCATCACAACGATCCTTGAGCATTGAGAGTCACCTATCAGTCCAGTCATATTTGGCCTCCGAGGATGATAATAAACTCTCTCTCTCTCTCTCTCTCTCTCTCTCTCTCTCAAGAAAAGGGGCTATCTTCTATATACATAAGACCTCGGGAGATCCTCAGTGGCCTATCACCCAAAGGAAGTACAAAAGAGGGGTGACAATGTGTAGGCTATATAAACATCAAGGTGGTCTATATGATGAATGTAAAATAAACCATTGTGGGGGTGCATAATGCCATGTGATGTGGCCCTAATCTTGACGGAAAATAGCTGACGTCACACCCAATATGTGTGAAGGAAGACGCATCGATGTTGCTCCGCTACCATGGAGGAGCCAGCTGAAGGGTCCCACTGACTACAAAGAGTATGCATCAGCTCTGTCTAGATGGTTGTCAAAATGTTGGATGTAGGGGAGGACTGTGAGCCTAGCATGTGGGTACATCGAGCCTTCCACATGGTCCAAAGCGTGATGCTGCATATCATCGTGAAACTGTGTCTCACTGGCGGAAACCCAAATGGTGACTTGCATCGGGGATCATGTGTAGAGTGCCCGGTCTATATCCGAAGGGAGTAAGCAAGAAGATCGGATATATCGGTAAGCCCTCAAAAAAAGTGTGTGGCCCCACAATTTGCAAAAGCCATGAAACTGTCCCCCACGTCAGGAACGCATCATGGATGCCCACTCGAATCAACAAACAACAAACTGCCATCCACACTAGCAATGCATACGGACAAATCCAGACATAGTGCCTCAAAGAATCTGGCTCTGAAGTACATCTATGACAAGTCAGATCATGACTAGTGACTACCGACCAAGTACCAACAGGCAATCCTGCATGTGCTATCATCCACATGAAAAAACATATCCTACAGCTGATCAAGAGGATCCAGATGCATGGCCAAAACTGTCTCTGGAAAGTGGGGAGGATTCGTTGGTCTTGCCATTCCTTTGACTAGCATGGATGGTGAGGCGGGTGTCGGGTCCTCAAAAGAAGCCTCCTCCCAAAGGAGACAAAAGTACTCAAAAACGGATAGAGGGGCTCCATCATCGCTCAACGGAGGCCACTGTCACTCATCAGGATCCCACTCCAATTGGACAAGTGGCTTTCCCTGCCAAATCCACAATATTCAAAGTGGTGCCTCCCCAGTAATGAAAACAGGGTCAATACATGACCTCCTCTAGAAAGAGTCTACCACTCTGATAGGCTGCCAATAAACAGCAATCAACTACTGATCATGTAAAACCTCACCTTGAAACTCCAGCCTGATGTGACGTCCATGATGGCCAGTTTCAACAATGCTAAAGACGAGTCTCTGTCTCCCGAGTGAAGTACACTCACCATACATGATGAGAATGTAAAAGAGTCTGTTTCCCAATGATGGCGTGTTAGTCGGGTGGAATAGCCCCATTAATTTCTCTCATACGGGAAGCAACCCCCTTGCGGATTCTGTAGGTAGCTCCAATCACATTTGCCCCAACCAAGGAAACATCCTACCGAAGAGCCACCTAGCTGACTGCCTTCTAAATCTGTCACATATGCATTCCATACAAGTGGCTGCCTTGCCGCCTCCTTGAAACAAGATGGCGGGTGGTGAATTAAAGAAAGATGTAATTCCTTCCAAATCCGTAGCAAGCAATGCATAATAAATAACGGCAAATGGACCTTCTCTCTCTCTCTCTCTCTCTCTCTCTCTCTCTCTCTCTCTCTCTCTCTCTCTCTCTCTCTCTCTCTCTCCTGCTGCACCCCCCCCCCCTCGCGCAACCTGCACCTCCTCACGCTGCGCATCCTCTCCCCCCCGCCTGCTGCTGTGACTCGCACAACCTACACCCCCTCACACTGCGCATCCTCTCCTCCCCACCTGCTGCTGTGTCAGCGTGCCCAGCCCCCCCCCCCCCCCCCCAACTCCCCCCTCCCAGCCCGCAGGTACATACAGCACGCCCAGCCCCCCGCCCCCCCTCCCCACCACCAAGCCCGCAGGTGCATACACCCGGCAGACCTGTAGAAATCCAAGAAGGAAATTCCACAGTTTTGGAATTTCCGAATTTTTGAATTTTCAGAATCCTGCATTTTTCAGACCCGCAGGTACAGAAATACTTTTTCAGGAATTCTCAGAATTTTCACGAGTAGGGAATTATAGAACAGCATGAAATTAGTAGAAAAGGAAAATGTATGATTGATATGAGAAAAACATACGTATGCATTATGCGGGACATGGATGTATGCGTAGTGTAGATATAGCGGGTTGGCCTCTCTTGCAGAAGTGCAAACTGTGGTTTTGTTTTTCATGGAGGCCATGAGCGCTTCGCCAGTGGAGGCCATGAGCGCTCTCTAGAAGAAGAGCAACGAACATGATGGGTAGTGAGGCTACTCATACAAAGGCATGGAGGGTAGGGAAGAAGACACAAGGCAATGGGGAGACTTCAAAAGGGAGAGCTTTAATCATCCGTTTCCCATCCATGGAGGCAAAGAAGGACTTCTTGAAGAAGCGCCTTACACTAAAGAAAACAGGCATATTCCTTGGAGATGACCTCACTCTCACACAGCTTGCACATATGAGAGAGGTAATGCCAAAGATTCAAGCGGCGCAAGGGAGAAGGGAAAGACAGCCTTTTACATAGATGGCCGGGTGGTGATTGTAGAGCGGCGCTCCACATGACGGTGCGAGACCTATGGGACCACACTCAAAGTTGCCACCTTGAATTGTAATGGATCTATGCGCCTTGATGTGGGTGCTTTTGAGGATAGTTTTACGGGAAGAGACATCGTCTTCTACTCTGAGACACATCAGGCCCCTGGGCAATCTATGCCTCACATTAGTGGATATAGATGGGAGACAACAGCCTGTAGACAAGAGAAACGATCAAAGCACAGAGGGCGGGGCTCAGGAGGAGTGGCAGTGTTATTCAGGGAGGAGTTGCAGCCATTGATACATATAGCCCGCAGGGATGAGCAAGCTAGGTACATGTGGGTGAGGTTGAGAGCAAAGACAGGCAGATATCTTTACATTGCTATTTGCTACTTCCCCCCGAGTACGTCAGTTTATGCACCACCCAGAGGACAGTCCCCCTTTTCTATTTTGGATGATGACATATGGGAGTTCTCTAGAGATGGTGACATCATCATTCTAGGGGATCTCAATGCTAGGACTGCCCATCATCAGACAGTATTTTATGATACTTCAGAGGAGATGATGAGAGAGTTGGATGTTGCAGAGACGGGCCTATCCAGACTATCACAAGATGGAGAACACGCTGAGTATAGACGACACTAGATAGACATGGGGACTGCACATGGATTGACCATCTTGAATGCCCTACAGAGATTTCCCGTTGCGGGGGGTTTTACATGCTTTCCACACACACATGGATCCAGCACAGTGGATTTTGTCATGGCACAGCCGAGCCTCATCTCTAGTATCCAGGATCTCACGGTTGGACCCAAACCTCTTGGTGTGGCAGTGGACCATGCTCTTGTGTCGTTGACCATCTCTTTTCAATTTGAGTAGCACACAGGCTACGGGCAGCATCCCCTACTCGCTACACCTTCATGAGGGAGACGGACTCTGTATACATAGATGGGATCTATAGACGCCTGTGCAAAGAGGAGCCAGGGCGACCTCTGGAGGAGCTTACTACTATACCGACACAGACACTACATGATGCACAAGCAAAGGCATACCCAAATACCCAGCCTGAGCAGAGACGCCGTTCGGGGAGCATGCCCCAGAACATTTGGTATGATGAGGAATACCGGGACACTAGAGCTAGACTTCAGAGGGAGGTGCTTTTGGGGGACATCACTCACAGACAGTCACAGATTGACTACCGATGCCTAGTGCGGCGGAAGAAGAGGGCATTTTTGGCTCACCTAGAGCAGGATCTATACCAGCTATTCTTGAGTCGGGACTCACATGAGGCATGGTGGCTCTTTCATGAGCACTCCCTCCCCCCTACCATCACTTCTACAGAGGCCTCGGGCCAGTATGCATCATCTCTGTACACAATTCTTGAGCAACCCCCCCTTCCCGACCCCCCCCCCCCCGATCCATGCCCACACACATGTGCTTTTTTCACCGTTGAGATGATGAGGAAGGCCATTGACAGGATGAGGACTGGGAGAGCATATGATCATGATGGCTTAGTGGCTGAGCATTTCACGCATGCCAGAGATTTACTAGCAGATCTTCTAGCAGTTATGTTTAACCGTGACATGTGTGAGGGCTTGCCTGATACTTGGAGCCTATCTACTATTGTACCTATCTTCAAGTCGGGAGACCCTATGGAGCCTGGGAATTATCGCACTATCATGATTGACACGGTTGTACGCATCTATTCTTGAGCAGCAGCTAAGTAGATGGGCAGAGAGGGAGGGGATACGCGCAACCGGGCAGGCAGGTTTCAGGAGGGGTTTTTCTACTCTTGACCACACTCAGAGCCATCATTGAGGAGGGCAGATCGCGTGGGAGACGGATCTATTTTAGCTTTGTGGATTTCCGCAAAGCATTTGACACAGTGCCCAGAGCTAGATTGATGCGCAGATTACAGCAGATGGGAGTACCCACAGAGCTCATTTGGGGGGTCATGGCATTATACAGGTCAGTAGTGGGGCATGTACGCACCCCAGAGGGTCTATCCACACCGGTTTACTCCACTATTGAGGTGAAGCAGGGCTGCCCGCTCTCTCCTACTCTATTTGGTATGTATGTGGATGAGGTTTCTAACTACATTGAGAGAGATGGTGATAAAGGTGCACAGCTGGCAAGGACATGGATTCCACTATTGTTATATGCTGATGATATTGTGTTGATCTCCGACTCTTCGGAGGGGGTGCAACGTCACTTGGATGCTTTGCATAGATTTGCCCAGGAAAGTGGTTTGTCTGTCAATCTTTGTAAAACCAAGGTCATGGTATTTAATATCACCCCACAGTGGATCAGGAGGTCAGCGCCCGCATTCACATACGGCCAGGAGACGGTGGAGTATACAGATGCTTACACTTACCTTGGAGTGGTTTTTAGTGGGTCAGCATTTTCATTGAGGAGGCCAGCAGAGACTAGATTGACCAAAGCCCATGCAGCATTGGGTAGATTGGAAAGGATGTGTTCACAAGTTCAGCTTCAAGAGCCTCAGACGAAGCTGTAAGGTGCAGCGGAATGAATGTTGTTCTTTTCTCAAGATGAGTGCTCCATAATGTGCTCAAGGTTCCTTTTTGTTCTTATGGAAGGGAGAGCCTTCCGTTCTTAATGAGAGAGTGCAATGATCACAACAAAGTGGATGGACACTGTGCGTGCAAGTGTATGAGACTGAGAGATAGAGAGAAGAGAATACGACACCAAAGACGTTGTAAAACCCTCCTTCGAAGGCCCCACTCTCGTTGGCGAGAGTGGTCTACGATTGATTGCACAAACTGGTACAAAGTGGATGTAGGTGACTGATGCAAGTCTAGGCTAGATCGATGACGACGATGGGGATGGCGAGACCGATCCAAGGGCTGAAAGCTGATGCTTTGTACTGCTGTCCAAAAACGATACTGGCTGAAATCTGAGGCCGATCGGCTACTGCTGTCCCAAAAACGCTAATGGCTAAAAATCTCTGGAACCAAAATGCTACTTGGGCTGATCTCGGCTGGCTGAAATCTGCTGGTTTTAGACGGTCAAGCTGAAATTCTGCTAATTCTTCGGAGGGGGTGCAACGTCACTTGGATGCTTTGCATAGATTTGCCCAGGAAAGTGGTTTGTCCGTCAACCTTTGTAAAACCAAGGTCATGGTATTTAATATCACCCCACAGTGGATCAGGAGGTCAGCGCCCGCATTCACATACGGCCAGGAGACGGTGGAGTATACAGATGCTTACACTTACCTTGGAGTGGTTTTTAGTGGGTCAGCATTTTCATTGAGGAGGCCAGTAGAGACTAGATTGACCAAAGCCCATGCAGCATTGGGTAGATTGGTCATGCAAAAAGCGCCATGCAAAAAGGGGGAAATTGGGGTTCTGGATGTTAGGTGCAGCGGAATGATTGTTTGCGCTTTGCTCAAGATGAGTGGTCCGAACTGTGCTCAAGGTTTCCTTTTAGTTCTTATGGAAGGTAGAGCCTTCCGTTCTTAGTGAGAGAATGTAATGATCACAAACAAAGTGAATGGACATTGTGCGTGCAAATGTATGAGACTGAGAGACAGAGAGAGAAGAGAGATACGACACCAGAGACGTAAAACCCTCCTGCGAACGCCCCACTCGTCGGCGAGAGTGGTCTACTTTTGATTGCACAAAGTGGTACAATGATGATGCAATGGACTGATGCAATTGTGTTAGGTGCAGCGGAATGAATGTTGTATTTTCTCAAGATTAGTGATCTTTATTGCTCAAGGTTCCTTTTTTAGTTCTTAGGGAAAGAGAGAGCTTTCCGTCTTGTAGAGTGCTATCTATGATCACGAACAAAGTGAACGGATTGTGCGTGCAAGTGAATGAGACTGAGAGAAGGAGAGAGAACAGATACGACACCCGAGAGGTTGTAAAACCCTCCTCCGAAGGCCCCACTCTCGTCGGCAAGAGTGGTCTATTCTTTGATTGCACAAAGGTGTACAATGCGTATGCAATAGACTATGCAACTTGGTCTATGCCATTCAAAAGACGACGGTGACGACGACGACGATGGCTGAAATCTGAGATTTTCTAATCGCTGAATTTCGGGATTGTTTCGGTGGCTGAAAATGACTGTTTTGGCTGCGTTTTCTTGGCTGAAAAATGAGGTTTCTTAGGGCTGAAAACTGATGGTCTTTACGGGCTGAATCTGCTACACTTTAGGTGAATGATGCCGGTCTTAATTTGCTGCTGAAATCCAAAAACGCCAAGGGCTGAAATTGGTCCTTCTGTCGTCGCAGGGGTTTTGCAAATGCAAAAACGCTAGGCTGATCTGCTGTGTCGAGGTGACGCCGGGGCTGATCTGCTGTGCACAATCGCCAAGGCTGATCTGATGCAAAAATGCTAGGTCTTCTGTGGAGAAAACGCCAGAGTAGTCGCGGGGGTTGGTCTTGCTGAGAAGTTGCCTGTTGAGCAAGGTGCTCCTGCTGCCTCTTCTGCCAAAAAGTGCTAACTTGGGTTTGCTTATATATTAACTTAGCAAAATTGCCCTACCTACTTTTGTTGGAAAGTCACTTAAAAATAGTAAGTGAAAATAACCAAAAATAGGAAAATAGGCTAAATGCACTAGAAAATTCCCCTAACCGATGCTAATGGATTCTGAAGGGAATTCCGATGATCATGCTGTGTGCAACCGGAGAATATGCATCTATGCTAAGTGACTGGGCATACACGATCTACGAATAGACTCACAAAAGTGCCAGATCACTACTAATCTAACTTGATCGGACTGACTGAACCCTGTTGTGGTGTAGCTTGTCCACGGACACATAGGGTTGGGATGTGTCACGTGACATCCCCTCCTTTTCAAAGTGAGGTACTGGTACCGAACTGTATGGCGTCGAGGGAGATCGCCAACAGCATCCGGAATCGTGGAAGGGACTCTTCGCCGGCCCACTCTGCTGTGTGGGTCGAGCGGTACTTGAACTTCATAAAGGTCTGCAATGCTTGCTTCTTTGGGCCGCGCCAAAAGCGACACAAAGTCTTCTGAATCTCCTTTCTTGCTTCAACTTCGTCTAGAGTCATGCTTCCTTTGTCTTCAAGAATCTCCATGGCTGAAAATTCCCGAAACCATCTCCAACACAAAACCATGAACATACCTATTCCATGTAAAGTGAAGGAAAAAAATCTTGTCTTCTCTAAGGACTGTGTATGCAATGTAGATGAACATAGAGACGGAGTGACAACCCGTTCATCCAACACATGCAAACAATGCAATCGAAGCTTTTCTGTGTGATCGAAATCAATCAACTGTGGCAAATCACAATGGAAATGCCCATGCTTGGTGCTCATACAATCATGTGCTCTTTCGGAAACTGTGTCATGCCAAGGAAGAGACATGGAATGTGACTTCCTTACATACAAACTTTTCAACTTTTCATGAACAATCCGCATACATTCGTGCTCATCCATGAGAGAAACGTGCTCAACATACAATATGTCATGCCTAGCAAAAGGGATCACATAACGATGCTGACTAAAATACAGGAAACCCTCACGAATGAAACACTCGAACAATGTGTGCGTATCAATCATGCGAACACAATATACTTCCTCTGATGGTTCTTTGGACCAAGGCTCGAGAGCCAAGATCGGTTCTTCGGGATCTATCGAATCTTCTTGTGGGGGATCTGTGGACCTCGACTCGAAAGCCAAGATCGATTCTTGGTGATTGATCGAATCTACAACGAGGTTAGCTTCGCTAGAAAAAGCATCAACTAACACATCATCCTTGTGAACAATCACATCTTCTTCATGCAACTTATCATGCTTGTGAGAAATCACATCTTGATCATGCAAATCATCATGCTTGTGAGAAATCACATCTTGATCATGCAAATCATCATGCTTGTCATTGTCATCCAAATCATTATGCGAATCATTGTGCTTCAAATCATCATGCAAATCATTATCATTCTCATCATCATGCAAATCATTATCAATCAAATCATCATCATGCTTCACACAATCATGCAAATCCTGTGTCATGCTTTAGAGAAGAAGAAGCGGAGAGAGTCTCCTTTTCCCGAATTTCGTGCATCTGTGCCTGAGCTGGAGGAAAGAGTCGCAAGCGCTCTTCCCTTCTTGCTTTGATCTCGCGATCAAATTCTGCTTGTCTTGCTTTGTTCGCTGCTTGTCTTTCTGCTTCGGCTTCTGCGTGTCTGCATTCCATTTCTTTGAATTCACGATCAAATTTGGCTTGTCGTTCTTTGGCTTCCAAGCGTGCTTGCTCATACTCACGCGCTATGGCTGCCATTCTTGCGGCATGTCTTGCTTTGCGTTGTAAAGTCTGTTCCATAAACAATAGCTTCAACTCCTCCATTGGAGTTAGTGCAATCGTTGTCGTAGATGGGGAAGGGTCGGAAAAACCTCCTGGTGGGGAAAATTCTTCTTCACCTCTCTCATGCTCATCACTTCCAAGCGAAGTATCCATTCCGCTTCGAGTGATGATCATTCTGAAGTCGTGGGTTCTTGTGGCTTCTTGGGGGTCTCGGGTTCTTAAGTTCACGAGGAACTTGGGTTCTTGAGAGTCTTGGGTTATGAAGTTCACGAGAAACTTGGGTTCTTGAGGGTCTTGATTCGTGAGAATCTTGGGTTCTTGAGGTTCTTGAGTCTTGAGGGTCTTGGGTTCTTGAGGTTTTCTTTCGCTTGCAAATCGTGTTGGAGAAGGATCTTCTCTTCACCCGAGTTTTACTCCTTTCTGCGGGCGCACCCCTTGGCGGCCTTGCGCTCACACCAAGGTTGCTTTTTCCCACCTCACGTCGATTGGCCGGCCGCTAAGTGCACGGTCCGCTCTCAATGAGTGAAAAGAGACACAAGGGGAGGCTGGACAAGCCCTTCTTTCTTGGGATTCCTATCACTCTTCAACAAAACACGATTAAGAATCGCAACGCCCAAGTAAACTTGGGTTCGTGCGACCGCAACAAGCAAAAATATTCTTGTGGTTCTTGTGGTTCTTTCCTTGAGTAATGCAAAACACTTCCAAAGCTCTGATACCAATGTTAGGTGCAACGGAATGAATGTTGTATTTTCTCAAGATTAGTGATCTTTATTGCTCAAGGTTCCTTTTTTAGTTCTTAGGGAAAGAGAGAGCTTTCCGTCTTGTAGAGTGCTATCTATGATCACGAACAAAGCGAATGGATTGTGCGTGCAAGTGAATGAGACTGAGAGAAGGAGAGAGAGGAGATACGACCCCAAGAGGTTGTAAAACCCTCCTCCTAAGGCCCCACTCTCGTCGGCGAGAATGTTCTATTCTTTGATTGCACAAAGGTGTACAATGCGTATGCAATAGACTATGCAACTTGGTCTATGCCGATGACGACGACGATGACGACGACGATGACGATGACGATGACGATGACGACGACGATGGCTGAAATCTGAGATTTTCTAATCGCTGAATTTCGGGACTGTTTCGGTGGCTGAAAATGACTGTTTTGGCTGCGTTTTCTTGGCTGAAAAATGAGGTTTCTTAGGGCTGAAAACTGATGGTCTTTACGGGCTGAATCTGCTACACTTTAGGTGAATGATGCCGGTCTTAATTTGCTGCTGAAATCCAAAAACTCCAGGGGCTGAAATTGGTCCTTCTGTCGTCGCAGGGGTTTTGCAAATGCAAAAACGCTAGGCTGATCTGCTGTGTCGTGGTGACGCCGGGGCTGATCTGCTGTGCACAATCGCCAAGGCTGATCTGATGCAAAAATGCTAGGTCTTCTGTGGAGAAAACGCTAGAGTAGTCGCGGGGGTTGGTCTTGCTGAGAAGTTGCCTGTTGAGCAAGGTGCTCCTGCTACCTCTTCTGCCAAAAAGTGCTAACTTGGGTTTGCTTATATATTAACTTAGCAAAATTGCCCTACCTACTTTTGTTGGAAAGTCACTTAAAAATAGTAAGTGAAAATAACCAAAAATAGGAAAATAGGCTAAATGCACTGGAAAATTCCCCTAACTGATACTAATGGATTCTGATGGGAATTCTGATGATCATGCTATGTGCAACCGGAGAATATGCATCTATGCTAAGTGATTGGGCATGCACGGTCTACGAATAGACTCACAAAAGTGCCAGATCACTCTAATCTAACTTGATCGGACTGACTGAACCCTGCTGTGGTGTAGCTTGTCCGCGGACACATAGGGTTGGGATGTGTCACGTGACAAATCGGGACTATGCCGGTGACGACGACGATGATGACGACGACGACTTTAGGGCTGAAATCTGTGGTCTTCTAACTGCTGAATTTCGGGACTGTTTGGGTGGCTGAAAATGACTGTTTTGGTTGCGTTTTCATGGCTGAAAATGGGGGATCTTTTGCAACCAATGGGGCTGAATCTGCTACCTCCTATGCATGCTGAAAACGCTGAATCTTCAATGCAAAACAGGCTGAAAATGAAAACGCTGGACTGATCTGCTCTACAGATGGGCTGCAAAGAAAAAACGTTGATGCTCTCTTCTACTGCCAAGGCTGAACACCAAAAATGCTGGCTGGACTGCTGGCGTTAGTGCAAAAACGCTGGCCTGTTGTGATGTTGGCGATGATCTGCAAAAACGCTACACAATCTGTGGTGATGGCGATGATGCAACTGAGAAAACGCCAAGGATCTAGGGGACAACCCAAAACGCTAGGGCTAGGGTGAGTGCTGAGGGATGCTTGATGAGTTCTTGAAGGTTCCTGTTGAGAAGGTGCTTGTTGAGCGGGGAGCTCCTGCTGCCTCTTCTGCCAGAAAGTGCTAACTTGGGTTTGCTTATATATTAACTTAGCAAAATTGCCCTACCTACTTTTGTTGGAAAGTCACTTAAAAATAATAAGTGAAAAATGTCAAAAATAGGGAAAATAGGCTAAAATCACTGGAAAAAACTGAATCTGATGGATTCTGAAGGGAATACTGATGATCATGCTGTGTGCAAGCAGAGGATATGCATCTACCCTAAGTGACTGGGCATGCACGGTCTACGAATAGACTCACAAAAGTGCCAGATCACTTCTAAATCTAGGGATTGACTGAACCCTGATCATGTTGTAGCTTGTCCACGGACACATAGGGTTGGATGTGTCACGTGACACTGAACGCTAGGACTGCGATGCAGTCTAGAGGAAAAACGCTAGCAATGGGGGGCTATGGCGATGGTGGTTGTTGCTGAAAAACGCCAAGGGCTGAAGTCTTCTGGCGATAGTTGCTTGCTGATGAAAACGCTAGGGGGAGCTTGCTTGGAGGAAATCGCCAAGGGCTGATCTTGCTGAGAGAGAGGGTGAACCTGCTGCCGAGGGCCTGTGTTCTCCTTGCTCATTTGCCAAATAGTGCTAGCCTTGGTTTGCTTATATATTATCTTACCCAATTTGCCCTACTCAATTCCCAACAAAAGTCACTTAAAATAATAAGTGAAAATTGTCAAAAATAGGAAAAATAGGTAAAATACATTGGAAAATTCCCCTGAAGGATTCTAATGGATTCTGATGGGAATGCTTACGATCATGTTGTGTGCAACCAGAGGATATGCATCTATACTAAGTGCCTGGGCATGCACGGTCTGCGAACAGACTCACAAAAGTGCCAAAACACTTCTAATCTAGACTAACTGGACTGACGGAACCCTTGTTATGAAGTAGCTTGTCCACGGACACATAGGGTTGGATGTGCCACGCAACAGGAGCTCTGGCTCTTTGACACTTTGGTGGCTTCTGCATTGCTTTATGGAGCTAAGATTTCGGGACCTTCACTGGATCATCATGGGAGGACAAGCCGCAGTGATGGATGGGGAGACATGGAGAAGCCTCTGGTCTCTATGATCTCGCGGCTCATTAGAGCCAAGGCTTCAGTACCACGTGCTATTGTACGAGCAAAGCTAGCTGCCCCCCCACTAGTGGTTGAGGCGCTCACCAGATCTGTCTCCTTCATACACCGCATGTGGGAACTTTCCAGAGACAAATATGCCCGCCTTGCACTTGAGTCCTCTCGACAGTTAGCCATGCAGGGAGATATAGCATGCCGGTATGGGGAGATGACATCATGGTTTCAGGCGCATGGGTTCAGCATAGACAGATTGCCTCCCTTCCAGTACTCACTGGATGCGCCCTCTTTGACTCTTACACAGTCCGAGATCACCAAGCTCATCCGCCAGGACTTTACTCAGCTAGACACCAAGAGGACATGGATACAGCCAGCACAGGAGTTGGGCACGAAGATGGCTTTCTACAAAGAGCATCTCCTCCAGCTTACGGAGGATGGTTTTGTGACGAGGCTCAGATACATGGACACCCACTTGTCTCATGAGATACGATGTGTTATTGGCCAGATACGCACATCTTCACACCAGCTGCGGATCGAGACTGGGAGATACAACGGAGTACCAGTAGAGGCCAAGACATGCCCCCTGTGTGACATCGAGCTTGAGACACAGTTGCACTACACATGCCACTGCCCCGTCTACTACGAGATACGAGGCCACTTCCATTGCTTGTTCAAAGAGGGCTTTGGACCATTCTCTAGAGTCATGCGGTATGAGGATCAGAGATACCTGGGTTTGTTTTTGCTAAAGCTGCGCAGACACGGAGAGAGCCTGATGAGAGGAGAGGCTAACCAGTCTCAGAGACAGATCACAAGACTTCTTTAGTGCTGCCACTGGACACCTGGAGGAGTTACTACCACAGCAGAGCTCGTCGCCTCACACAAGAGGCACACTGATCGCCGAGCGACTGAGCTGGGAAGATCCGGACGCCCACGACTGCGGAGGACTACACAGCATCGACGGAGGCTGCATCAGAGGATTCGGATCATTTGGCTCGACATGCACGATGCTCGGTCAGACTACTAAACATGGAGGAGATTGATGAGATCCGCTAGCGACCGATGCTGGATCTCTTCTGATCTAGCTATCCCAGCTAGTTGCTTAGCTGCTTAGTTCACACCTAGCAGTTTAGAATTCCATAGTATTTTATTTTGTCATTTTTGTCATCTTGTTACTCTGACTTTGTATCAGATCCACCACATTGTAACTTTCTAGTCTCATAGGTCACTTTGGCCTTTTGAAGACGTTAATATAACATTTCATCTCTCTCTCTCTCTCTCTCTCTCTCTCTCTCTCTCTCTCTCTCTCTCTCTCTCTCTCTCTCTCTCTCTCTCTATCTATATATATATATATATATATATATATATATATATATATATATATATATATATATATATATATATATATATATAGCATTTTGCAGTTTGAGATCGAGACCTTCTCTCTCGCCTCAGCGCTCCAGTTCTAGTGATTTTCCTATTGGCTGGTTATAGCTGTATCGGAGATTAGCAAAACAAAATTCACCAAGCAAGCAAATTCTCCTCCTACTACAGATTTCCAAATAGTGGAGTCTGAAGAAAACGCGAAGTTTCTTGTCGATGAACTACAAGATTTTCTTTCAAAGCAACCATAAGACTGTTTACCACAATTGCAAAATCTGCAGCAGTTTATGAATTATGTGAATCCTCTAGTCATTTAACATGTTTCACTGCCAAATCCACCTTGCAGTTCTAGAGCTTCTACTCAAAATTTGGGAGGGTTCTCTATTCCGAATCCTGGCTCCGTGTTTCAAATGTGAGTATCCGTAACATGGAATGGCATTCCACGCCAATTGCCGTTCCCCGTTCCAATTTCCCATTCCGGGTAACTACATAGAGTACCCATAGTGGAAAAACTAATATGGATATCCTCCACCTTCTCCTCGACCTAAGACTTAGGGGGCCTACAATGAAATTCTTACCCTTTCTTGTATTGTCAAAGATAGATAGAAGCTTCAGCAATTTGACAATATCTACTCTCTCATGCACAAGAAGCTTTGGATAACTTCTCACAATAAATCCCTCATTGTGACTTAACTCAACATCATGAGCTAGGTATGATTGGGGGCACCGTATACCTAGCTAGGTATGATTGGGGGCAGGGGACCACTGGCCCGGTGGGGGGGACCGGGGGTTCCTTGCCCCCAATCGTACCTAGCTAGGCATGCGTTGCTTCTTGAGCAAAAGCTCATGATGTTATGCATTGTTTGAAAAACACTGAAAAAGACTCTGTTTTCCTACATGAGAAAATTTTTAAATCTTCTTGTAGTATACTATAATTCACTTCAGTTTCATTTTTATTGCTGCCTAAATACACCACCGGTTTGGAGCTCCTACTGGCAAGCATACAGGCAGAAAAAGTATACATGAACAAAAGTGAGATGCATACCCCATTGGCAACAAGCTCGATCATGTCGTTGTAAGTGGGACTGGAGGCGCTAGGGGAGGAAGGGAAATCAAAGCAAGTGTAGTGGATGGACATATTGGGAGAGAGAGTAGGGGAAGGAGTGAGGATGGAGAGTGCCATCTCGAACACATCGATGCAGAAGCCTCGCACATTTGCCGGGTCGTCAGAGCAGTTGACAATCTGGCGCAATGACGTAATGTTGGGTACCAGCACCTTCAGGTCTGCCTCCTCCTTGCTTGCAACTCTGTTAGCAGTGAAGGGTGGGGTTTCCTTTGGACAACCCCTTGGACTATTAGCATCATATAATGCTGCTGAAGCAGTGCCAAAGCTACTTAACGTGATAAGCAGAAACAGGCATTTTATTAGTGGTAGCACGCCATAGATTCTGGAAGTAAGCATGGAGTTGCGCGCGCAAGGAAATCTGTTGTTTCAGAAAAGGTCGTTGTGTGTGTGTGTGTGTGTGTGTGTGTGTGTGTGTGTGTGTGTTGGACGCAGGGAGGGAACCAGATAAAGAGGGAGAGAAAAGAAGAAGACGTCGTAGGAAACTATCCCAAGAGACCTTAAAGATCTAGCCGACGAGGAGAGTGGAACTCAGGCCTGTTATTCAAGGAGAGACGTAGCCTAGTGCACGAGCTGGGCACGGCATGACGGCAGTGACGGCACAGAGAGAGAGAGAGAGAGAGTGTGTGTGAACACATTTGTCTACTTTGACTTTAAATTTCAAACATAAGTTCACCATGGCCACTGTTAACGACCAAGAGCCATCAAACAGTTGATATTTCACTATGGCCATGGCCCATACTCACAATTGTGAGTGGAGAGAATTTATATTAAGGGAAAATTACCAAAATACCCCTTTAATTTGTGGAAATTTCCAATATACCCCTCAAATTTCAAAAATTCCTAAAATACCCTTATATCTATTTTTGTTGGATCTTCAAGATTTTCTAATCTTTATTCTTGTTTGACAATTGAGATCGTTTTTTGAGTGCTTAGCATGTAATTTTTTGCAAATTACCTCCCAAAAAAAAAGGCAATTATGTCTAAAAATAATGAAGGAATTCATCTCCAAAGCCTACATAACCAGGTCAAAATTTAGTTTTAGCATCCTGTATGGTAGACAATCACTCTTCTTATGAAACGCTACAAGTTTTTTTGTTTTTCAAGAAATTTACTCTCACAACCAGGGGTATTTTGGGAATTTTGGAAAATTTGAAGGGCATTTCGGGAATTTATGATAAATTATGGGGGTACTTTGGGAATTTTTGAAATTTGAGGAGTATTTTGGGAATTTCCACAAATTAGAGGGGTATTTTGGTAATTTTACCTTATATTAACCATAAAAGAATACAAACGCCCTTAGGCACACCATGTGCCTTGAGGTGTCAACGATTCCAAATGGGACTAGCCCACAACTACATCCACAACTACATCAAGGGTGCTCTCAAGTGGTCAAGATAGTTTATAGCACTGAACCAATCCTTATCATTACCTATTGACCCTTTTTTGGCTCCCACATCGTAAATAAGCTTTGAACTCATTCGCACAATCTCATCATATTTCACGATGGCTTCTCCTCCCTCCACACTATATCACATGGGCATGTTCATATGGGACGTGCGATTGGGAGCATGTGCACCGTCCCCAATGTACATTTCAAAATTCGAGAAACTTTATAAATTTGAGGCTACAAGTAAATTAAGATAGGCTTCTGAATTCGCAACATGCACCCCATCGTCCTAGAAACCCCCCAATTTCCCCCTCGCAAGCCATGTGCTCTAACCACTATGCTCGGTTGCTGGCGATTATATAAATATGAAGAATTTGGGTGTGCTATATTGTAAATGCGGATGGATTTGTAACTTTCGGGAAATTTTGTAAATTCGGGCCGCCCTATCGAACGGTCCACGACCTATGCACCCCTCGATTTTACCTCCACCCTTGATTCCATTTGAACATGCCTGTGTGAAGTATTGTTGAGCCTCCCCCCATAGATCTGCGGTGAAATCACCAGTCTACTTAAGCCTTGTATTGAAGATAATCACCAGTCTACTTAAGCCTTGTATTGAAGATGATGACCCCCCCCCCCCCCCCGGTTGAAAAGACCTAACGCTTTAACCACCCCCAATAATTTATTCACATCTTTTTTGACCCCCACTTCTTCCTCCAATTATAATAGAGGAAAGTCTCGTAGCTTTACTAGGGGAAGAGGAAGAAATACTCCCATCCGGCACCTGCTTCACTTATGATCATCGATAATGTGCAGGTTGCTTTTGGCCCATGTGGAAGAATGCATCTTACTAAGAAGACCTCTTCCAAGGAGTTCATGTACTTGCATTGTATGTTCCAAAGTCAACTTCTAGATTGGGTTCACCCCAAAACAGTATTTTGAGAGTGCTTTGACTTACTTTTTGGCAATCATGAAATACTTGATAATATGCTCGTTGGTTGGAAGTATCAACAACCTTTCAAGAGTCTTGTCTATAGTAATGATTTTTTACGACACAACACTGTTCCTGATTGTACTTGTGATAATATGGAGCTTTTTGTAAAGATTTTGATATTTATGGCAAGCATGTATGCACTTGTGATCTTAATTTAATTAAGGATACCACAGTCCAAAAAAATTTAGCTAAAGGGCTGAATCACATCCCTAATTTTCCAAGAAACCCATATCTTGCACTATCAGCTTTACTTAGGTGCTTAACTAACCTTATCAGTACTCTCCAACTAGAGAAGACAGTCCTACTGGACTTGACTCAACTAGTTGAACATTTTTTTTTTCGAAAATCTCTCTCATACCTTACAAATGGTTGTCTACTGAGAGTTCCTGGATCACACCACATCTCATAGTTGAATTTCAAAAACTTTCACAAAATTGGTTTATAGTAGGACTGGATAAAAGCTCCAACTATCCTACTCTTATGTGCAAAAACTTGGCTTGGAAAGCAAGTCACTCTCGATCATCCAAGAAGGAAATTCACACCGCTAAACCTTTCTCCTAGTATGGTTACTGATAAGATCTCTAAGAATCATTTGAATCTTAGTTATTCTCTTCATACGACCAAGCTTCACGTGCTTTTTTCCATATAGATACATCATAAACATAAATTCAAATGGATATCAGATGCTTCGAATGGTATTTTTACTGACATTAGTAAAGATGTCACCCTTTGCCTTGACCTTGTACTTTCAGAATTTGAATTTGTTTGTGCAACTAAATAAAAAACATGTCCTAACTTCCTCCAAATACGCTATAACCCTTTTGGCTAGTGAAAAACTCTATTGAGGTCACTCTTAATCTCCCCAAACATATATTCCATCTCTTCACAGTAGATATCACTCAATGCTACAAAAATATACCTCTAGATGGAGACATAGGGCTGAAAAATATTCTATTACAAATGATTGGGTTAGCATTTAAACATGCTAAAAAGAAAGGTTTCTTCTACAGTTCTGTCACTAATAAACCAAGATGGATTAAAAACCCCCACTCAGCTCACCCCTTACACTTCAATGAGGAGAAACTATTAAATAACATTTCTTGGATTCTAGATAACTGCACTATACTCTTTGGAGGCCAATGCTTTAACCAAAGCCTAGGCATCCCTATGGAATTTCTTGCTCAACCCTTATGTGTAATCTATATTTAGCCTTCTTTGAATACAAATAGTTTCTCAAAACCATGGGAAATAAAGATGGATGTCATAAACTCTCCCTATTTAAGTATACTTACAGATATATGGATGACATCTTAAGCCTCAACAATAAATCTTTTTCGGAGGAAATTAATCTTATTTACCCTAACTGCCTCAAGATTGAACCAACTTATGGTCAAGGTTTTACTACAACCTCTAGCTTCTTTTCTACCTTTGTACAATTCCTTAACTTCACAATTATACTTTCATAACCCTTGTAACAGTGGCTATGACTACCGTTTCACTTGGAAAAGAGACCTATTGAATATCCCTCCCATAGAATTCATCAAAAAGAACAGGAACCGACCTCATAAAGCTTCTCTTACTACATGCATCAACCTCCTATACTTGATCTTATATTCTTCCTCTAACTCCTTCTTAGCATGGGAAGACATCAAGCTGCTTATTCACAAGTTTTTCCTTAATGGATTCAAGAAGAACGACCTAAGAAACCAAATCATCAAGACTATCTTTCGGAATGACTGGCCTCACTTACAATTCAGTCGTCCTAACCTCATCTCTCTAGTTAGGTAGTAGACCCATGCACAATGGGCCTACTACCGACCCATTGTGTATGGTGCCTAGGATAGGACGGGTACACAAACGCACACACACACACACACACACATAAGTACAAGTACAAGTACCATTTGGTATTACTCAAAACACATTCCAGGTATGGAACTTCTCCATCCTTTGTGGGATGCTCTCCCTTAATTGGTGGTTGCCCTTGGAACTTAGTCCTCATAGAAATCCCTTCCTAAGAGGAGCATGAGTTTTTCTCTACCTTGAGAAGCATGCCGCTCATTAATTCCCCCCACTCTCTGTGTTGCGCTTACTACTCCCCACTCCTCTACATCGTTGCACTCCGCTTTTGTTCACTCCTAACACACCTAGCCCCACAAAACACACAACCCTCCCCCCTTCCCCCCAACTATTGGATTAATCTTGGCGACTTCCGCTTGATTGTATTCTCCTTGTGATAATGATAGACCATTCACAATTTTCCTTGAATGTGGCTCCTCAGAACATGTATCGAATTGAGTATTTATAACCAGGTGAGGGTTATGGTGTGTACATAGCTGATGTCCATAGAAACTCACTAGAAACTTGCTATAAAAACATGTTGCCATGTTTTCTATACAAGACTGTATTGACTTTCCACCATGTTATATATCAATGGAAAGTTCTTTAAGAGTACAACCTAAAAATTCAAGCTCCCTATTTTTAATAGATACTACAAAAAAACTACCATGCCCCTATTTTCATACTATGCTATATGACATCACAAATAGCTTTTTATCATTACATGCTTTCAAAATTTTATTTTTGCATGGCTTGAACACTAGCGAGTGTGTCTTTATGATTATGATGTGTTTCCTTCTTTATAGAGAAGTTGGAGAGGATTTAGGTCTTGGGAGGAGAGGTTGGTAACCTTTTAGTGCTTTGTGGGCTACTATTTCTTTAAAAGAAACAAATAAAATGTTAAAATTCTTGGGGTTCATGCTTGTCCCCCTTCCCCGCACGCATGCACGCATACATTTGCACCTCTCACAAGTGGTATCAAAGCCGCAATGGTCCTTTCCCACTCCTCGTGTACACGACCTTTCTGACGAGCTAAGGCTCAAGCCTTAGAGCCTTCCACAAATGGAGAAACGGTTTTCAATTGAAATCTCTATGTGACACTAAAGTAGAAAGCTTGGAGTTGTAAGCTCAATCGACACACTATCTCAATGCTGACACGTCGTTTTTCACAAAATCATTAGAGAGAGCAGTATTGATAGTTCATGCTTGGCTTCTTAGTGCTCTGTTTTACATAGATTTTTAAGTATGTCTCTTACGGTTTGTTTTTGTGATGCTTAGCCGTTGATGGCTCACAGGTTACTAGTTTTACCAATTCGTTTAACTCACAAGTCTACACACCTACAGGTTTATAAGTTTTCTTTGCAAGCATTTCTATTGCAAATCTATTGACAGGTGCTAGTTACCATATGTATGGCATATGTGGTTTGATTTGTCTGGACAGGTTTTGTCAGTTATAGATTCCACGTTCAGTAGTAGATTTTTTACCAGTGATCAATTCTCTTTGGGAGTCTTATATGTATGGATATGCATGATTAGCACCTTGTGTGTGCTTGTGCTCTGTTGAGAGCAGTTTTTACTCCCTACAGGGAGCTTACTTCAATTTAGATTTTGCTTGCATCTCAATGGTGTGTATTTGAGCATGTGCCATGTGGTCTTGCAATGATAGTTTGACATTTTGTATGTATGTTGTGTTGCGGATACTGCCATTGTACCTTGTTGTGGACCCGATTTGGGCTTGTTTTGGCAGTGCAATCTCGATCATTTTTAAGACTTGGTCCAAAAGAGCCCTTTTTGAGACTGTGGCTGGTTGTGTCTGCATAACCTTTTGTGAGGTGAACTAGGTTGTTGGAGATCCCCATCACACTAGCCTCGCCATAGGACATGTATATATGTGTATAGGTGCTTTGTGTTACCATATACATGTGGTAGTGATGTGTGTGAACACACTAGGACCGCCAGGGCATTTTTTCCCTCTTTAGGAGGTTTTTCCCCCCGTGCATTGTATATACGCCCATCACTCTAGGGCTATCTATCTTTCCATTGCACACTAAGTAATACACTCTCTATTGTGTGCCTTGAGCTTCCTTCGTCTTCTCCAAGCTGTGTGTGTTTCTCTGCAACCCTAATTCCAACAATTGGTATCAGAGCAGGTCACGCCCTCCCGGGCTTAGTCGCCAGCTGCTCCAGCACATGCTTGCTCACTTTCTTCGATTTCAGTGAGCTTTGGCGGGCGTTCACAGGTCGACAAAAATTTTGGGAGAACTCGAAGAGCCTGGTCTGCTTAGAATTTTGATTTGGGCTCATTTCGGCCTCCGTTTCCACTACAAGTAGTACTGCACATGCTATTTTGTCATTTTGTGCAGAATTTCTGTCAGTGCCGTTTTCCGCATAAAAGGTGCCTTATAGTC
This sequence comes from Adiantum capillus-veneris, assembly GCF_014529385.1. NCBI lineage: Eukaryota > Viridiplantae > Streptophyta > Polypodiopsida > Polypodiales > Pteridaceae > Adiantum > Adiantum capillus-veneris. Next base: position 146,231,035 of record NC_140938.1, read on the forward strand.
TTCTACGGTTTGTGCTATATAGCACGGGTTGTTCCCGCTCCGTTTCTCCTATTTTCGGGTAGTTTTCACATCAGGTGCAGCATTTACCATGGCTGACAACAACAACACAGATGTGTTCAAGATGTTTGCTGTTGAGGACAGGTTGGATGGGGACAACTACCCTATGTGGGCTTATATGATGCAACATGTTCTTGTGTCAAAGGGTGTCTGGAACATTGTGCAGGGCATTGATGTACGTCTTGGTTCTGAGGATGTAGGCGATGTTGAGGATGTTGCAGGTCTTGCTGCAAGGATTGCAGCTATTAGAGTTGTTTTGCCTACGGCAGAACAAGCTCGTTGGGATGTTAAGGATGCGCAGGCTCATGCATTGATTGCGTTGTCTGTGAAGCGCACCATTGTTCCTCACATCCGTTCAGCAAAATCTGCAAAACAGGCTTGGGATAAATTAGCAGGTCTTTATGCAAGCCGCAATGAGGCTAAAATTGCTTTGCTGCGTAAAGAACTGGAATCGAAGATTATGCATGAGGAAGATGATATGGACACTTTCCTTGCTAGTGTCAAGGATATCAATGAGCAGCTTATTTTTGCACGTGAAGTCATTTCAGACAGTTCCCTTGTGCAGACTGTTCTTGATGCATTACCAGATTCCTACTAGACTTTTGCTAGTACTTGGAGACTGATGACCCAAGGAAATCCTGAAGTTGTCAAGTTTGATGCATTATGCACATTGCTGTTGCAAGAGTCGCTTTCTAGAAAAAACAAGACTAGGCAGTGTACAGTTGAAAAGGCTTTTATTGCTTCTCAAAGAAAGGGTGGTTACAACAATGCAGCCACTTCTTATGGTTCTGCTGCGAGTGGCAAAAATTCTGTTCATAATGCTTCTGCTGGCAACACTTCGTCTGGCAATACTGGTGATAAGGGCAAAAAGAAGATGCGTTGCCATTATTGTAAATCCAATGATCACTTGATCAAGTCGTGTCCTAAGTTGAAGGCCAAAGAGGCTAAGAAGAAAGAGGGTGGTTCCACTGCAAATGCTGGTTCCACTACAAATACAGCCATTGTTGAGTCTTCTGTGAAAGGAGACTGTGTTGCTGATGTTGATGCAGAATGGGCTTTTAGCACAGAGTGCACTTACAATGCTGTTGTCCATGATGCATGCTTGTTAGTTGCTGCAGATTCACATGTGTGGTATTTCGACAGTGGTGCTACAAAGCACATTACCTCACATCGTGAATTTTTTACCTCTCTTGAGTCTGTCCCTTATGGGAATTCAGTCACTTGTGCCAACAACGCCTCTTATCCAGTTCAAGGAGTTGGAAAGATTGTGCTCACTGCTGCTAATGGCAGTTCCTTCACACTTGTTGATGCACTTTATGTACCTGGGATCAAGATGAATCTCTTGTTTGTATCCACACTTGCTAGACTTGGACTTCTAGTCAAATTTGTGGATGACAGATGTACAGTTCATGATCTCAATTTTGGTGATGAAATTGTTGCATCTGGGCTTTTGTGCCGTGGGATGTATAAGCTCACTTTGTATGACAAGTGTGGACAAAATTTTGCAAATGCTGTTGCAGATTCAAGGGCTATTTCAGATGCAAAACTTTGGCATGCACGTTTTGGTCATCTGAATTTTGCCAGTTTGCTGCGTTTGCAGAAATCTGATATGGTTGCTTCTTTGCCGCCTCTTGAAGCACCTGTCAAACATGTTTGTGAAGGCTGTATTTTGGGTAAGATGCAGCGTTCTAAACTTCCAAAGGATGGTTCAGTTCGGGCCACATGCAGGTTGCAGCTTGTGCATAGTGATGTTTGTGGGCCCATGCAAACTCCGTCCTTGGGCAATTACCTGTACTTCGTGACTTTCATTGATGACTACTCCAGGCATGCATGGGTATTTTCGCTTAAAGCGAAGTCCGAAGTTTTTATGTGCTTCAAACAATTTCTGGCTATGGCTGAAAATGACTCGAAATGTACTATGGGAACCCTCCGTTCCGATCGAGGGGGGGAGTATATGTCTCATGAATTTAATGCATTTCTGGCTAGTCGTGGGATAAAACACCAATGTACAGTGCCTTATACACCTCAGCAAAATGGTGTTACTGAGAGGAAAAATAGGTCACTGACGGAAATGGCACAATGTATGGTCAAAAGTGAAGCTTTGCCTCATTCTTTTTGGCTTGAGGCCATTATGTGTGCCACTTATGTACTTAACAAGTGTCCTACGAAAGCTTTGCAGTCTATTACTCCATATGAAGCATGGCATGATAGAAAACCTTCTATTGAGCACATGCGTGTTTTTGGCTGTTTGGCATATGCTTTGGTGCCACAAGTGCAGCGCAGAAAATTGGATGATAAGGCTGTCACATGTATTTTTGTTGGTTATAGTGCTGAAAGCAAAGGTTACAGGTTGTATCATTCGCAAACAAAACGTATTCTAGTTTCTCGGGATGTAGTGTTTGTGGAAGATTATGTTCAGCCCTTGCTGTCATGTACTAGAGACAGTAATGTAAGCTCAAAGGACATTTATGACACTTTGTTGCCTCTTTTCAGTGGTGGAAATACGAATTTAAGTTCCAATGAGGCAAATGTACAGCCTATGGGGGTTTCTGAAAATGTTCTAGATCAGCCTATTACTGATGTAGATGTACATGATGTACTTGATGAGGAAAGGGCTGAAAATGAGCAGGCTAGAGGTATGCCAAATGGCTGGTGCACACTTTGCGTGACAGTAAATTGGATGCACCTTTGTCTAGTCGTACTCGTTCAGGCTCTCACCATGCATCTTATGCATCAGATTGTTATGATTTGGTTGTGTCTAGTTTACATGATGTTGAGGAGCCTCTGTCTTTTGATGAAGCACAGAATTCAAAAAATTGGATGGCTGCCATGCAATCAGAATATGATGCACTTATAGAAAATGACACATGGACTTTATGTGATTTGCCTCCTGGCAAAAAGGCCATTGGTACAAAGTGGGTTTACAAAGTGAAACGCAAGCCAGATGGTGAGATCGATCTCCATAAGGCTCGACTTGTTGCAAAGGGTTATGCATAGCAAAAAGGCATAGATTATGAAGAGACTTTTGCTCCCACTTGTCGTACGACTACTGTGCGTTTTCTATGTGCATTGGCAGCTCATTTTGGTTGGGATGTACATCAATCAGACATTGTTACTGCTTTCTTGAATGGTGACATATTTGAGGAAGTTTATGTAACGCAGCCTCGCGGTTTTGTCATAAAAGGACAAGAGGACAAAGTGTGCAAATGTAACAAGGCTTTGTATGGGTTGAAGCAATCTCCTCGTGCTTGGTATGAGAAAGCTGACACTCATTTGGTCAAACAAGGCTTTCGTAACAGTCCAACAGAAAGCACATTGTATGTAAAGCGTGAGGGTGATGTACTTGTCATTGTGGTTCTTTATGTTGATGATTTGCTGATCACTGGACCAAATGAGAGACATATTGTTGAATTTAAGGCTGATTTGAATGCTACTTTCAAGATGAAAGATTTGGGGCTGTCTCATCATTATTTGGGTATACAGTTTAAGCAGTGTGATGGTGGTATTGCCTTGTGTCAGAAAAGTTACATAGAGACATTGCTATGTAAGTTTGGACTTGAGGATTGCAAACCTATTGCCACTCCCATGGAAACAGGTTTGAAGTTGAGTCTACATGATGCTGGCGATCCTGCTGATGTCACTCTTTACCAAACTGTTGTTGGCTACCTCATTTATGTATGCAACACGAGGCCGGATATTCAGTTTGCAGTCTCACAGGTCAACAGATTTATGCATAGCCCATGGTCTAAGCATTGGCAGGCTGTCAAGAGGATTTTCCGCTACCTTAGTGGCACTTTACATCTTGGCTTGTTTTATCCCAAGGGGGGATCATTGCCGCGAGACTTACATGCTTTTTCGGACTCAGATTGGGCTGGTTGTTTTGACACGCGAATGTCCACAAGTGGTTTTTGTTTCATGCTTGGCAGTTCATGTATATCATGGTTGAGCAAGAAGCAACCTACTGTGGCCACTTCGAGTTGTGAGGCTGAGTACAGGGCAGTCTTCACCGCTACGGTTGAGTGTGTATGGCTCAGACGCCTTATGGCTGATTTGGGTGTTGGACAGGACACTGCCAACACTATCTACACTGACAGTCAGAGCGCATTGGCAGTTGCGAGGAACCCAGTTTTTCATGCTCGCACAAAGCACATTGAGGTGCATTACCACTATGTCAGGGAGAGGCTCTCAGCAGGAGAGATCAGCTTGGCTTATGTGCCAACACATGACAACCTTGCAAATCTTTTCACAAAGGCATTGTCTCGTGAGAAGCTTGAAGCTTTCCGCAAAGCTTTGGGCTTACTCCCCTTTGTGGACTGATCATGTCCTTAGGGCATGGCACTTCCCTTTACTCATGTGACAGCTCTCGTTCACCGCATCACTCCAAGGGGGATTTGTTACCATATACATGTGGTAGTGATGTGTGTGAACACACTAGGACCGTCGGGGCATTTTTTCCCTCTTTAGGAGGTTTTCCCCCCCGTGCATTGTATATACACCCATCACTCTAGGGCTGTCTATCTTTCCATTGCACACTAAGTAATACACTCTCTATTGTGTGCCTTGAGCTTCCTTCGTCTTCTCCAAGCTGTGTGTGTTTCTCTACAACCCTAATTCCAACACTTTGATGCCAAGTTGGAAATCTTTTGACAATTGTTTTGAGCAGTATATGCCAGTTTATGCCTTGTCAGCACTCTGTTTAAAGTTTATGCGTTGATTTGTTGAGTTTTTCTTGAGATTTTGATCTCTGAACAGAGGAGACTCTATTGGATTTTTCCCATCAGTCCTCTAGTTTGCTTATAGACTCCGTCGGATTTTTCCTGTTGTGAGTCTTCTAGTTTGCTTATAGCACTCTTTTGCATTGACATTGCATTGAGTTTCTAGTAGAGATTTTGATCTCTAAACAAAAAAGACTCTGCTAAAATTTTTGTAGAAAATTTGCCATAAGTTCTTAGTGTTACTCTCTTGTAGTTAGCTCTTTAGAATGGCTAGATCTTTTGAGAAAGAAGATTACTACATTAAAATTTTGATGGCACAAACTTCACTATATGGACACAAAAATTGCTTGATATGCTAATCAACAGAGGACCAACAACACCTTTGAATGAGTACATGCATGATTTATACATTGATGATCAGTGGGAGGAGCTTGATGCTCGTGCCATGGCAACTATTTGGTTGCATCTTAGTGAATTTATATTCTTCACAATTATGGACAACATTAATGCTAAAGAATGTGCAAGTCTTTATACTCAACATGGGATGGTAAGAGTACATTGAAAAAAGTGTTTCTGATGAAGAGCTTATGTGGCTTAGCATGAAAGAAGGTAGCAGTGAGTTTTCACACTTGAACGAGTTTAACAGGGCTTGCTCATATAGTTTCCTACAATGTATGTACGTATCCACAAGACTCAAGTTACCAAAATTCGCAACCCGCTTGCCCCTCAAGTTTCTCCAAAATCTTCCACATGCACATGCCTTATCTTGGACTTGAAAAAATTATTGTTTTACTTCCCATCTTCTTCTCTTCTTTTGAATCAATGCCTTGTATGTATGCAAATGACTTTGATAGTTGTCTTTGTCCATAGTTGCATCAAGCATTATTAAGGACTTTCAAGCATCTTTACATTCTTTATCAAACCACCTTTTATGTGATCTATCTTTGTTGATACCATGGACATGCTTTATAGCAAAGCATTCTTCGACACAAGAACAAATAAATTTCTTGAAAGCTTCTCATTTAGTTTCCAATGGTGTGTCATATTGAAGCTTTGTGATCCATAACTTTTGCTCAACCATTTCAATGTACATTGGTGCCCATTTGAAATCCATACATAGTGATAAATTCTCTTCCCTTTGGCTAATATTATCATGTTAGTTGCTTCTGCACATGCAAGGTCAATACATAAGGTTCGATGATCTGATTCCAGGATACATTGGCCAAACATAAAACTCTTTATGTGATACATGATGGCTTTGAAGAGTAGCATATAGTCAATCACACTATCCCCATTATGTTTTCTACATATATATCCATTGGTTCCACTCCACAAAGATACACCATTGGCAATGAGAATACATGTGCTATTAGACATGTGTAAAAGTAACTTTCCATAGTGATCCGGCTCTTTCTCATCTATTGAAGTACGATCATACAAGTGAACTTCCTCCTACTCCCTTGAAATGTATGACATATCAAATTGTTGAGTATCATGTTGCAATGTTTTTGTGCAAGCATTCATATCCCCAAAGACAATAACATCACCTACGCCTTTGAAATAAGCAATTTCCTATTCTAAATCAAATAATGGCTGGTCTCTATCCATCCAAGCATAAAAGGGGAATCATGATGAGGGATGAATGTAGCAACCAGCTACAAAAATGGGTGCTCTTTTTGATGTCATAATTTTTATCCATACATAATGTTTGTACTTGTCATCTTTCACAGTTGATACAAAATCTTCCAATCCTTTCTTAACCATACATGCTATCCCTTCTTGTCCTCTTTGTTGCTTGAGGATCTTTGACCACATCAAAGAATGTATTTTGTAATCCCCCAAGTTGTTAATCCTTTGTGTATCATGCTCTCAAGTTTCAACAAAAAGTCAACATAAACTTTGCTTATTAGTTCATCAATGCCAAACCCTGCATTCCATGGGTATCCGCTCCAATTCCAACATCATATTTTCAATTTTAGCTTGGCCTCATAGGTTGCACATCCCTATTTGCTCGAGGGACTTGTCTCCTCCTTGGGCTCATTTTTTTGGTAAAAGACCTCCTTGTTTCTCTTATTCCTTTCCTCATATGCCTTGCAATGCATATTTTGTTGCTTTTAATAGTGTGATCTTCACATATAAAACATTTTGTATCCCTCAAAAAGATCAACTATATCACGGATAATCTTTTGTTTGGTCTCATCCGGCATGGTGCACACAATTGGCCGAGCGAGGAGCTCCTTGCTTGCCCACTCTATGTGCTCCATAGACCATAACTCCGAACATGCCAAAATGGGTTTGAAGAAATCTTTGATAATAGTGGCAAGAGAAGGAGGCGTCTCTAACTTCTCTTTGGAAATTCCAAGAATAACAATGTTCTTGGAACGTCGCTTCCGTTCAACTCTTCCACATCCACATTCTCAACATTCTTTGTTTGAGCCATAGCTTATATGAAGGAGGAATTAGGAACCACATTGCTACCACATATATCATTGCAAGACTTGTTTGTGCATACATCCCGGCTTGTGGTGTCAAATTTATCCTCTTTCAATACATGGTCTTGCTCTACTTTGCTCATGCGCTCCTTCAAAGCATATAAGTCCACAAGAGAGTGTTTACATTCCTTGACTTTCTCTTCAAGTTGCATCAAACGTGTTGTTTGCATCTCAAGTGTCCTCTTTATATTTTCATTCTCAACCACAAGAACCCTTAGCTTGCCATTCTCTTTTGCAAGTGCCTGTAAATCTTCATCTTGTTTGTTTACAATCTCTTGCACAATGGTACCAAGTATGCCATGATCATGGTTTTTGATGTCATTGTTGAGTGGTTGTGTTGTTATCTCCATACTTAGGATATTTTGGATCATTTTTTACAATGGTTGTGGACCTTGTTGAAGAAGAAGAACCCTTGCAAGTGCCGAAAGACATTATATATAAAATAAGAGATGAGAGTCAACTTTCTTGAAGCAGTTCATTTAAAAATTGCTGATATAGAAACACTTTCCATATCTCTAATTTTTTTTGTCTTTACATCAATCCATAGAGGGTGTTGTGCTCTTTGATTGAGGCTATAAATCACCTGAAGGAGTACGAGCGGAAGTGCGACGCGAGAGAGAGTGCGAGAAGAAGAGCACGACGATATGGTGAACTTGCTCTACTGTAATGTGTAGATCATAGTGATTTCTTATTAGGTTTTTACAAAAGAATATGTGTACATATCTGGCGGCCCGCCCACTTACCTGGGCGACCACATTGGGCTTTATACCCCAACAACCTCCCACTTAAAGTCCAATGTAGTACTTTAAGTGTGAGAGAAGATACTATACAAGCTAATATACAAGAGATGTAGAGAAGTGATGTACTACCCTACACCTAACTGCTTGCGAAAATGCGCAAAGCTCTCTGAGGGAAGTCCTTTTGTAAGTAGATCAACAGGATTTTCTGTGGTGTGAACTTTGACAAGCTGAAGTTGCTTATCCTCGAGCATTTCCCTGATGAAATGATACTTCACATCCACATGCTTTGTCTTTGAGTGATAAACTGGATTGCGAGCCAATTGTATAGCACTTTGACTATCACAATATAACACAGGCATCTCTTCTTTGATTCACAAATCTGTTACTAGTCGATTAAGCAAAATTGATTCTTTGCATGCCTCTAATGCTGCAACATATTCAGCCTCTGTAGTAGACTGAGTAACACAATCTTGTAATCTAGAATGCCACGATACTACTCCACCAGCCAATGTAAAGAAATACCCTGACGTAGACCTTAGGTTGTCTAAGTCACCTGCATAATATGAGTCTGTAAAACCCTTTACACTTAGCTCCTGACTCCCATAGCATATACGCATACTCTTTGTAGCTTTCAGGTATCTCAATATTCCTTTCACTGCCTCCCAATGTTTCTTGCCTGGGTTTGACATGTATCGACTTACTACTCCCACTGCAAATGCAATGTCTGGGCGAGTAGCAATCATTGCATACATCAAACTACCCACTGCAGACGCATATGGAATCTTATCCATTTCAGCCTGTTCTTCCTCAGACACAGGACAATCTTGTTTGCTAAGTTTCACATATGGTGGCAATGGAACACTCAATGCCGTAGCAATCATTGCATATATCAAACTACCCACTGCAGACGCATATGGAATCTTATCCATTTCAGCCTGTTCTTCCTCAGACACAGGACAATCTTGTTTGCTAAGTTTCACATATGGTGGCAATGGAACACTCAATGCCTTTCCCTTCTCCATATTGAAACGTTGCAAAACCTTGTCAATATACTCTGTTTGAGATAACCAAATCAACTTCTTTGATCTGTCTCTCTCAATTCGCATACCAAGTATATGACTTGCCTCACCCATGTCTTTCATGTCAAACGATTTTGCCATCTTTGACTTCAAAGCTGAAATTTCTTCCAAGTGCTTGCCAACAATCAACATGTCATCCACATACAAAATAAGGATCAACCAACTACCATCCTTAGCCTTCTTTGTATATAGACAGTGATCAAACTCACTACGTTTGTAGCCTTGAGAAAGCATAAACTTGTGGAATTTATGGTACCATGCCCTCGGTGATTGTTTTAAGCCATAAAGACTCTTTAACAACTGGCATACCCAATCTTCCTTGCCTTTCTCAACAAACCCTTCTGGTTGCTGCATGTAAATTTCCACATATAAATCACCATGCAAGAATGCTGTCTTGACATCCATTTGGTGCAACACCAAATCTAATATGGCAACCAATGCAAGAAAGCATCTCAATGTAGTCATCTTGACCACCGGAGAGAAGACTTCATCAAAGTCAATGCCTTGTTCTTGCTTAAAGCCCTTGGCAACAAGCCTTGCTTTGTACTTTGGCTGACTATCATGAGTGGTGATCTTATACCTGTAAACCCATTTACAAGGTAGAGCCTTTTTGCCCTGTGGTAATTTAACTAGCTTCCATGTCTGGTTTTTATGCAGAGCTGTCATCTCTGACTGCATGGCCAATTGCCAATTCCCGGAGTCCTTCATTTGCACTGCTTCCTTGTAACATGAAGGCTCATTGCAATCAGTCAACATGACATAGTTCATAGATGGAACAAACCTATCAGGAGGTCGCGTGATACGTCCAAATCTACGCACAATAGGTGGCTCAGGCTCAACCACAACCTGTGGTTCCACTCTATCCTGTCCTTGCTCCTCTTGAGCCTTGACATTTTGTCTTGCACGTGCAGGTCCATCTTCTTGGAAGACAACTCTTCTAATCTCCTCAACCCTCTCTGGTTTAGAATGATATTTGGCTTCATTAAAGTGAACATCATTGCTGCGGATAACCTTTCTGGATTCGGGATCCCAAAGTCTGTGCCCCATTTCACCAGAATTACCATAGCCTAGAAAGATGCACTTTCTACTCTTTGGCTCAAGTTTGTTCCTAAATTCCTTTGGAACGTGAGTATATGCCTCACAGCCAAAGACTCTGAGATGCTTGTATGAGGGCATTTTGCCTGACCATACCATCTCTGGCACTGAATCCTTCTGCAAAACCTTGCTAGGAGATCTATTTACAAGATGAACAGCTGTTGATACAGCTTCAGCCCAAAACCCATTTGGCAGTTGTGCATTAGACAACATACTTCTGACCTTCTCTTGTATGGTCCTATTCATCCTCTCAGCAACACCATTTTGAGGAGGATTGTAAGGAGCAGTAAGTTCACGTTTTATACCTTTTGACTCACAAAAGTCCTGAAAGGCCTTTGAAACATACTCTCCACCATTGTCAGTGCGTAAGCATTTAAGCTTCTTGCCACTCTGATTCTCCACAAGTGTCACAAACGTTTTGAAAACACTAAACGCTTCATCCTTGTGCTTGAGAAAGTAAACCCATACTTTCCTCGAGTAATCATCTATAAATGTCATAAAGTAAGAAGCTCCCCCTAGAGATAGGTTAGGCATAGGTCCACACAAATCACTATGAACAAGTGCCAACTGTGTATCTCTTCTACTGCTTCTATGCTTATGTGGCTGCTGTGTTTGCTTACCATACAGACAATGTTCACAGAATTCAAAATCATTAAATGAAAAGCCAGGCAAATAACCAGAACGAGACAAGATTTCCATTCCCTTCTTGGACATATGTCCTAACCGGCTATGCCACAAAGAAACGTTCGGCTGCTCGGTTACATTGATTACATTTTTAGAGACATTTGATACATAAATCATGTAAAGTCCTCCAGACTTTACTCCATGTGCTACTGTCATAGAACCCTTGGATATCTTCCACATGTTCTGTCCAAAAGTGGTGACGTAGCCAGCATCATCAAGTAAACCTGTGCTGATCAAGCTCTTTGTAATTGCGGGAACATGTCTCACATTCTTCAGCGTGAAAGAAGAGCCATTCTGAAACTTCAATTGAACATCTCCAACACCTAAGATCTCACATGTCTGCCCATTGCCTAGCCGAACATGATCTTTAGTGGTCACATAAGAGGTAAACCACTCCTTGTTTGGAGACACATGAAGTGATGCCCCTGAGTCTATAATCCAGTCACTCAGTGCATTTCCATCAGATGCTGTAAGAAGAGCTGAGTCCATTGTATTCTTCAAGAAGTAGATGTCTCCTGACACTAGACTGTCATCCTCTGCAACAGTGTTTGTCACATTTATTTCTTGAATCTTCACTGAGGACTTGTTCTTCTCACCATGGTCTTCAGCTTTCTCTTTGCCTTTTTCTGCTTTCCATTCTCTGCAGTCTCTTTTCATGTGACCCTTCTTGCCACAATGGTAGCATTCTATGTCACTCTTGCCTTTAGCACTGCGGGACTTGCTACGAGACTGATTCCTCTTTCCACCTTTGTACTTTTCTTTGGTCCTTCCCCTGACAACTAAGGCTGTTCCTTTGCCTTTGTCCATTGTCTTTCTATTGGTTTCTTCAGTAAGCAGACTTCCTTCTACACCTGCTATGTTCAAACCATCTGGAGGTGCAGAATTACTCAAAGCTGTGCGAAAAGTGTCCCAACTTTCCGGCAATGTGATCAACAGGAACATAGCTCTAACAGGTTCATCAAACTTGACACCTTGAGCTGACAACTGACTGTAGATGGTGTTGAATTCATTCAGATGATTGGACATAGGTGTCCCTTCTTTCATCTTCAAGTCAACAAGCTTCTTAAGCCAGTATACCTGTGAAGCTGCACTCTGCTTCTCATAAAGATCACTCAGCTTTAACCATGCTTGATAAGCCGACATCTCGTCTGCTACATTGAAGTAAACGCTTTCTACCAAAGTCAGCATAATGGTAGAAAGTGCCAATTCATCCATTTCGCTCCATTAATCTTCGTCCATATCTTCTGGTTTTATCCCCTTGAGATTTATAGGTTTTATCTGCTTCTTTTGTACCAACACATGACAAATCTGCTTCTTCCACAATGGGAAATTGGTTCCATCCAAATTCTTGATATTGTAAAGAGCAGTGTCCTGTGATCCAGCCATAGCTACACTTCACAGTAGTTTACTTTCTTGGGAAAAATTCGGCAGAGTTTCCCCTGTAAGCTGACCTCTGAACCAATATCAACCTGTCAAATGAACCAAGAAAGCTTCAGATTCTGCAAAAATTTCGGCAGAGTCTCCTTTGTAAAATGGCTTTGGTGTACTAAAAAACAAACCAAAAACAGCTCAAAAAACCACTATCTCTCTAACACTGTAAGTTGTGGGTAAACCTGTCCTGCACCTGTACTGTCTCTCACTGTCCTGTCACTGTCCTGTAAGCATAGATTGCGACAATGCCTCAACGGCAGTAAAGCAAAGATGCAATCCCAACTGTCTAACTCACAGTCAATACATCCTAGCTGCCTATCTAAGGGTGCTCGAGGGATCGCTCCAAGACCTGTATCACCGAAAGGATCTCAACATTCGAGAATCCCCCAGCTCAATAAAACCTCACTCGACCCTCAACAAAGGTTGTAGTAAATCTGACAGTACATAGACTTCCCACAAAGTCATACATCCACAAGTTTCCCACTATATGTTGTAACCGCTGCGGCGGTTGTTTGCTCCGTGACTCACAGCCAGCAAACCCTCAACAGACATACATCATCTCTGACAATATATCCCATGTGGAAGTACCTGCAATGTCAGGATGAAATCTGGAATATCAAGCAGCAGACACAAGCTACCTGATGAACTAGTGGATGTCGCCTACAATCTGTGTAGATGCGCCCGTGTCGTATGTGACACCCCTCCAAGAATTGTGAGCCGTCCTTCGATGTGTAGACAGCCACAAATCAGCACTCTGGGAGTGTCGATATCCTCAGCACCTGCAAGCATAGGCCGAAAACCCCAAATTTGCAGAGTCGGATCTGCACCCGCTGAGACCACTTAGTCAAAAATGGCCTGCGCAGAACTTTGTCGAAGTCGAACGGTGGCCGAGATGACCTCATAATGAAACTGAGAACACCGTGTCTTTGCAAGTCCAATTTCACTCCAATCTGAGTTGGTGACTCTAGCCTCCTGCAGTGCTATCCCGAGCCTCGATCTGAGCTCTGATACCAGTTAAAGGAGTACGAGCGGAAGTGCGACGCGAGAGAGAGTGTGAGAAGAAGAGCACGACGATATGGTGAACTCGCTCTACTGTAATGTGTAGAGCATAGTGAGTTCTTATTAGGTTTTTACAAAAGAATATGTGTACATACCTGGCGGCCCGCCCACTTACCTGGGCGACCACATTGGGCTTTATACCCCAACATCACCCAAATCGAAGTTCAGATGAAGAAGTTATGATCAAAAGAGTGAAATGTTGTCTACTAGGTCAAAAAATAGCTACACTAAGGGGGCGAAGAGAGAGAGAGAGAGAGAGAGAGAGAGAGAGAGAGAGAGAGAGAGAGAGAGAGAGAGACAGAGAGAGAGAGAGAGAGAGAGAAAGTAGATAAGCAAGGATACCCCTCCACAGACCACATGAGGTGCTCCCCCCATGGGGGTGGCACCATGTGTGCAACACCACTGGACAAAAGGGCCCCCAACTCTGGCCTTTATAACACATGAGGGCTAGGTCAGATCTGTACAAGCATGTATAAGGCCATCGCGAAGCAGCAAAGTGGTGTAATTGTAACAATATTGTGGTTCATAGTCATAAAAAAGGTGGCTTTGTAGTGTATACAATCTTTCTCAAGTGTGCATCCGCACAAGACAACACCACTCTAAAGGAGGTATTTATAGGTCACAAATCTATTGTCTCTCATCTTCATGGCTTTGGTCGTATTCCTCACATTTATGTGCTGTAAAATAATTATAAGAAGACTTTACATGCTAAATCCAAATAAATGATATTTTGTGGTCATACCTCCCACATCAAAGGATTGGATTTGGGATCCTTCCTTGGAGGATATTTTTATTTCTCGTTGTGCTTGCTTGATGAGACTATATTAATTCTTTAGTTGATTTGACCTTCTACGTCTCATGATGGTGTTGACCCATTCCCAAATATTGGGATGGTTCAACCTCTTCTAGCACCTCCACCCCTTGACATCACCATGGCCCTACCCCTCTTGCTAGTTCCACTTCTCCCTCTCCATCATCGACATCCTCTCCTTCTATAGTGTCTATTCCTACACCCCTTGTGTCAGGTGATACTATTGCGAGAACAAGGGTCTAACAGAGCACTACTCTAGGAGGATGGTTTGACGATGGCATGGGGGACCATATTTGCTTTAAGTAGGGGATTGTATGGGAGAAGTTCTAGGTCGTTAGTCCCTTGTCCTCTTAGTGATATTAGAGCAAGGGGGGGGGGGGGGGGGGGGGGGGGGGGGGGGGGGGATGCATGCTTTTGCATGCCATGGAGTTGGGGATTCGACTCTCTCTCTCTCTCTCTCTCTCTCTCTCTCTCTCTCTCTCTCTCTCTCTCTCTCTCTCTCTCTCTCTCTCTCTCTCTCTCTCTCTCTCTCTCTCTCTCTCTCTCTCTCTCTCTCTCTCTCTCTCTCTCTCTCTCTCTCTCTCTCTATAACCTTGAATGATGTGTGTAGGGCCGCTTGCACACAAGCCACACCCCAGATTGACCTACGTCTTGACCTACATCACAAGTTGCAAGAGTGGACTTGATGGGTGTGAGTAGTAGAGCGGAGTAGTTTACGTTTATTCATCAACCCAACCGGGCTCTCTATGCCACAATGTGACATCTCAAGTGGGGAAAGTCACAGTGTGCTCTTGAGTGAGTGGTGGGCATGCTTTGATTGCAGTATGCACAAGAAGTCTCAGACACAGAAGACAAAGAACAACAACTAGACACACCCGCATGCAGTAGGGCGTATGTCCAAATTCGATAATGTGAGAGAGAGAGAGAGAGAGAGAGAGAGAGAGAGAGAGAGAGAGAGAGAGAGAGAGAGAGAGAGAGAGAGGAGAGAGAGAGAGAGAGAGAGAGAGAGAGAGAGAGAGAGAGGGGGGGGGGGAGAGAGAGAGAGAGAGAGAGAGAGAGAGAGAGAGAGAGAGAGAGAGAGAGAGAGAGAGAGAGAGAGAGAGAAGAGGTTAGTTAAAGTCCCCTCGAGCCAAGCAACTTGGTGATGAATTAGATGATTATACAATAGTGATAGAGTGCTCCTTATATACTACCAAGGGGGGGGGGGGGGGGGGGGAGAGAGAGAGAGAGAGAGAGAGAGAGAGAGAGAGAGAGAGAGAGAGAGAGAGAGAGAGAGAGAGAGAGAGAGAGAGAGAGAGAGAGAGAGAGAGAGAGAGAGAGAGAGAAGAGGTTATTTAAAGTCCCCTCGAGCCAAGCAACTTGATGATGAATTAGATGATTATACAATGGCGATAGAGAGAGAGAGAGAGAGAGAGAGAGAGAGAGAGAGAGAGAGAGAGAGAGAGAGAGAGAGAGAGAGAGAGAGAGAGAGAGAGAGAGAGTGAGAGAGAGAGAGAGAGAGAGAGAAGAGGTTATTTAAAGTCCCCTCGAGCCAAGCAACTTGGTGATGAATTAGATTACCCTTGGGGGGAGAGAGAGAGAGAGAGAGAGAGAGAGAGAGAGAGAGAGAGAGAGAGAGAGAAAGAGAGGTTATTTAAAGTCCCCTTGGTAGTATATAAGGAGCACTCTACCACCATTGTATAATCATCTAATTCATCACCAAGTTTCTTGCTACAATGGTGGTAGAATGCTCCTTATATACTACCAAGGGGACTTGAAATAACCTCTCTCTCTCTCTCTCTCTCTCTCTCTCTCTCTCTCTCTCTCTCTCTCTCTCTCTCTCTCTCTCTCTCTCTCTCTCTCTCTCTCTCTCTCTCTCTCTCTCTCTCTCTCTCTCTCGTCTTGACTTCTCAACTCTCGTTGGATAGATCTTTAAGGTCTCTTGGGATAGTTTCATTCGACATTAAAATCCTCTGTGTGTGTGTGTGTGTGTGTGTGTGTGAGAGAGAGAGAGAGAGAATAAAAAGAGGGAAACGGTATAACCTTTCTATCACCCAAGTGTGGTAGACTGGTTATGCCATTTCCCTCTCGAATAACAGGTCTTGAGTTCAACTCTCGTCGAATAGATCTTTAAGGTCTCTTGGGATAGTTTCCTACGATGTTAAAATCCTCTTCTTCTTCGTCTTCTTCTGTGTGTGTGTGTGTGTGTGTGTGTGTGTGTGTGTGTGTGTGTGTGTGTGTGTGTGTGTGTGTGTGTGTGTGGAATTGCCCAACCCAACACTATGTCAAATAATCAAATTAAATGCCTAAAATGATAAAATAAAGAGGATGATCACATCGCGCATTCACATGAGATGCATAAACTTTAACACACTCTATGCAGCTCATAGTGGACATAACTAGGAAGACCAAGTCAATAAAGAAGCTACCATGGACACCCCAATGGAGGCCTTCTACTAGATACAGCTCGAGTTTGCAGTAGCTGCCAACCTATCACCAAAAAGAGTGCCATCTTTTGCATCAATTGCCTCATAATAAAGGTGAGGTGACCTAGAGAGATGTAAAATAGGGACGCCCCAAACCATTAACAAATCTGGTCTAGAGATGTACACCCAACTAATAAATGAGCCACATCATTTTAAATTAGGGCAACTAGATAGAAATAGGATCAATGACTAATAAAAGTCTAGGATAGTAAAAGTGGATTAGAATGGACTAAAATGCCTAGCCTTATAAATAAATGGCCTTGTTGTACATATGAATCCTAAGTTCATGTAATATAGTGTCCTTGCAATTTGAGCCCACTTTACTTTTTAGCAGTGCATTTCTCTCTTTCCATCTCTTACTGTGTAAGCTATTTGCATATGCACGATCAATCTTTTTGTACAACCATGCCATGTAGCCTAGGATTCACCATTTGGTGATGACATATCTCCAATAACAAGCGGTTGCACCCAAGACCTACTTTACTGTAAACGGTAGGGATGGCTACCAGACTAGGGTGCCTAGGTTGGTAATTACCAAAGTTGGTTATTGGGGTAACTGCCACAAGGAATAGTCAGTCAGAGAGCTATAAATAGGGCTCATTACTTCATTTGCGAGACCAAATATTGAATCCCTGATTCCCCAATCCTAAGCCTAGTGTTATCGCACACTCTTACCTAAGAGTCGTTCATGCTTTGTAATTCTCATCAGGCGGAAGGCTTACTTGTCTCACCGACTACACTTGTATAAAATCATTTGATTTGAATAATACAACTCCAGTTTCAGTTCTTAGTTTCAATGTTAGTCTCTTTTTAGTTCCAGTCTTATCTTTCAGTTACTATCTGGTTTGATCTGAAGTCTTATGTCTGGTGTGAACTAACTCTACTCACAAACTGGAATAGCCGCTGAAAGTGTCCAACTCATTCTATTTTGGCGATCATGTTGGCTTGACCTAATTTTCTCGACATTCGACTAGCTCCCCATTGGTGTTAGAGCCATCACAATCAATCATGCCGCCCAGAGGAACAATACGAGACAGAAGGCCAACTACGAGGTTCATGGGCAGCCTAGTACCAAAAGAGTCAGAGCACGTTTCAGATACAGAGAGAGAACCTTCCTCCAAGACTAGAACAACTAGTGAATCGAGGGATTCTCAACATTCATCTCATTCCAGACATAGACAGGCAGAGAGAGCAAAATGACATAACCGATCCCATGAACCCCAATGTAGCCAGTGACGTGCTAAAGAACGTGAGGACAGCAAGAGAAGACATCATTCAGCAAGACACAAGCCAACAAAGAATACAATTGAAGATACAATGAGTGAAAGAGAAATAGACCGGGAAGCAGTTACCAATCATTACAGCAAGCAAAAAACTAAGGACAAGAAACCAGTTTCCAGATCCAGAGCTAGCAGTCATAGCAATCCACTAATTTGAGAATATCACTTGCAGTATTCATGTGTGGGGCAAAAAGGATGGATTTGATGTTCATATCAAAGCATTTGAGCAATATGATGAGTTGAGAGATATAGTTGAAGATGAATGGGGGAGATTACTTTCCCCAGACACTCAAGGAGGCAACAAGAAATGATACTATCATTACCAAGCTTGCCAGATCAGGTTGTACAATAAGCTCATCAAGGCTTTCAAACTAGAGTATTCAAATAACAAAGGAGATGATGACATTTTATGTGAGCTCGACAAGATCAAGCAGGGAAAGTTGTCGGCCACAAGTTATATTGAAAAAATCAAGGAACTGACTAGACAGTTACAAGAACCTCCTTCTAAAAAGAGGGTGAGATCGTGGTTTTTGAAATGGATTCTGAAGCAAAAAGCTCAGGGAAGAGGAGGTGCTAACACCAACCAAAAAGTTTAATGATCTAGTCTAGAGGACACTAAATCTCAAGCAACATGCCTCGAAGGAGAAAGGGCATAAGAAGAAATATTCTAGTAAAAGTGAATCGTCCACTAAAGAATTAGACTCCAGTACTAGTTCCAGTACATCTGAAATTAAATTTGATCACAAGGGCAAAGGGAACAAAAAAGGATTGTGGATTAGGAAACTAGAGGAGATGTCAAAACAGATCGCTGAAATTGCCGTTTCACTGGATGTAGTGTTTGTGGAAGATTCTGTTCAGCCCTTGCTGTCATGTACTAGAGACAGTAATGTAAGCTCAAAGGACATTTATGACACTTTGTTGCCTCTTTTCAGTGGTGGAAATACGAATGTAAGTTCCAATGAGGCAAATGTACAGCCTATGGGGGTTTCTGAAAATGTTACATATCAGCCTATTACTGATGCAGATGTACATGATGTATTTGATGAGGAAAGGGCTGAAAATGAGCATGCTAGAGGTATGCCAAAATGGCTAGTGCACACTTTGCGTGATAGTAAATTGGATGCACCTTTGTCTAATCGTACTCGTTCAGGCTCTCGCCATGCATCTTATGCATCAGATTGTTATGCTTTGGCTGTGTCTAGCTTACAATATGTTGAGGAGCCTCTGTCTTTTGATCAAGCACATAATTCAAAAAATTGGATGGCTGCCATGCAATCAGAATATGATGCACTTATAGAAAATGACACATTGAATTTATGTGATTTGCCTCCTGGCAAAAAGGCCATTGGTACGAAGTGGGTTTACAAGTTGAAACGCAAGCCGGATGGTGCGATCGATCGCCATAAGGCTCGACTTGTTGCAAAGGGTTATGCACAGCAAAAAGGCATAGATTATGAAGAGACTTTTTCTCCCACTTGTCATATGACTACTGTGCGTTTTCTATGTGCATTGGCAGCTCATTTTGGTTGGGATGTACATCAATCAGACATTGTTACTGCTTTCTTGAATGGTGACATATTTGAGGAAGTTTATGTAACGCAGCCTCGCGGTTTTGTCATAAAAGGACAAGAGGACAAAGTGTGCAAATGTAACAAGGCTTTGTATGGGTTGAAGCAATCTCCTCGTGCTTGGTATGAGAAAGCTGACACTCATTTGCTTAAACGAGGCTTTCATAACAGTCCAACAGAAAGCACATTGTATGTAAAGCGTGAGGGTGATGTACTCCTCATTGTGGTTCTTTATGTCGATGATTTGCTGATCACTGGACCAAATGAGAGACATATTGCTGAATTTAAGGCTGATTTGAATGCTACTTTCAAGATGAAAGATTTGGGGCTGTTGCATCATTACTTGGGTATACAGTTTAAACCGTGTGATGGTGGTATTGCCTTGTGTCAGAAAAGTTACATAGAGACATTGTTGTGTAAGTTTGGACTTGAGGATTGGAAACCTATTGCCACTCCCATGTAAACAGGTTTGAAGTTTAGTCTATATGATGCTGGCGATCCTACTGATGTCACTCTTTACCAAACTGTTGTTGGCTGCCTCATTTATGTATGCAACACAAGGCCAGATATTCAATTTGCAGTCTCACAGGTCAGCAGATTTATGCATAGCCCAGGGTCTAAGCATTGGCAGGCCGTCAAGAGGATTTTTCGCTACCTTAGTGGCACTTTACATCTTGGCTTGTTTTATCCCAAGGGGGGATCATTGTCGCCAGACTTACATGCTTTTTCGGACTTAGATTGGGTTGGTTGTTTTGACACGCGAGTGTCCACAAGTGGTTTTTGTTTCATGCTTGGCAGTTCATGTATATCATGGTTGAGCAAGAAGCAACCTACGGTGGCCCACTTCGAGTTGTGAGGCTGAGTACAGGGCAGTCTTCACAGCTACGGTTGAGTGTGTATGGCTTAGACGCCTTATGGCTTATTTGGGTGTTGGACAGGACACTGCCAACACTATATACACTGACAGTCAGAGCGCATTGGCAGTTGCGAGGAACCCAATTTTTCATGCTCGCACAAAGCATGAGGTGCATTACCACTATGTCAGGGAGAGGCTCTCAGCAAGAGAGATTAGCTTGGCTTATGTGCCAACACAAGACAACCTTGCAGATCTTTTCACAAAGGCATTGTCTCGTGAGAAGCTTGAAGGTTTCCGCAAAGCTTTGGGCTTACTCCCCTTTGTGGACTGATCATGTCCTTAGGGCATGGCACTTCCCTTTACTCATGTGCCAGCTCTCGTTCACCACATCACTCCAGGGGAGATTTGTTACCATATTTATGTGGTAGTGATGTGTGTGAACACACTAGGACCGCCGGGGCATTTTCTCCCTCTTTAGGAGGTTTTTCCCCCCCATTGTATATACTCCCATCACTCTAGGGCTATCTATCTTTCCATTGCACACTAAGTAATACACTCTCTATTGTGTGCCTTGAGCTTCCTTCGTCTTCTCCAAGCTGTGTGCGTTTCTCTGCAACCCTAATTCCAACAAGTGTGAATATTTTGGGACAACATCTCAGGCAAAACTAGGAATCATGGACTTAAAACCAACACCATTCACAGGTAGGATGGCAGGCTACTGGGCTAGTCAAAATTATGCAAATCAAAGTGGGCAAGGAGAAATTCAAGACCAACTTCTTAGTGTTGGATGTGCAAAGAGCATATGGGATGATTTTAGGCAGACCTTGGCTTAGAACTGATGGTGTTATACATGATTATGCAAACCAGACATTGACTATTCAAGGGGCCAACATAAGGAGTGAGATAAAAATTGACAACATAAGAAGCTAGAATAAGGCTTTGACACTTGAAGAATTATGCAAGAAGTATGGAACAAAGAAGATAAAAAAGATGCTTGCCTTCATGAACATCTTTCCCCTGACAAAGACTGATAGAGATTGATCGAGTGCTATGATAATGGATAAGGAACAAGCTAAGAGGCAAAGAAAACAATACACATAGCAATTCACTGAACTGAATTCTGGAGAAAGATTAGTGTTATGGAATTGATATTTTGATATTTTATGCAGCTGACGGGTGGAAAAGGCCAAGGGTTATGCGAAAGGATAATATAATTTATCATTTAAGTGCTCTTTATGAGCCATGGCCAATTATTGCCCGGCTGGTCAATATGTATTCATTTGAGCATTCACTAATCTATAAATAAATACGTGCAAGAGGCAAATGCTCACTCTTGCATGGGGGGAGATTGCACCCAGTGCTTGCGTTGTTCTTCTCTCCTCTTCCCCGGCACGATGTAGCACTCCATTCTAGGAGGTGCGTCCGCACATGCCCTCTCGATCTCTCCCGCTCTTTGCCTTTCTTTGTCGTGTGCAATCTCGATTATGGTTATTCGATTCATCAGGTATGCAAATTCATGGTTTTATTGCTCGTAGCATATCGTTCTCGATATTTTGCAGGGCCACCGCGTTCGTTGTTTGTAGCAGTGGTATCAGAGCCCAGGACTACGCTCTAATCAATTTCAACATTACAAAGGCTACGCATGCAAAGATAAGTGAAACTTTAATCCTAAGTATTATGATTATGATTAAGAGTTTGCTTCAAATTTTTATTAATCGCATGATTATGATTACAATTTGCTTCAAATTTTTCTTAATCACATGATATCTTTGCTAATCACATCTTGATTGCATGCGTATGATGGAGTTTCGCCATGACCAGCTATCTCCATCCACGGGGTAGTTTACGTTTGTGCAAGGTTACTCTAACAAGGCTCTTGCTTGCTTTTTGTGGGAACACCCTCGTATTCTCTGTGTTCAATTATTAACCTAAGGGCAAAAGCTTGGCTACTTCTCGTCCTCATCTCTCCCTATCTGTCTCGACTCTCTGTGTTGCGCCAGCCTCACCACATCTGCCAAGGACGCCACCTTCCCCCTTCTACCTGCAGAAGGCTCGCAACATACCCTGTGCCGATCCTACGCGACCTGGCGACCCGCATTCGTCGGCTTTTCTCTTGCCGTTCGGCTCTTGCCCCGCTACTTGTCTCATGCGGTATCAACTGCTCTTTTTTTTTATAGCTTACCTACTTCTTCCCCCCTCCTAGTTCACCTTGCCCTCATCCTCATTTGTTGCGGCTCTAATTACCGAGCACTAAGACGTAGCTGAATCTCTCTCTCTCTCTCTCTCTCTCTCTCTCTCTCTCTCTCTCTCTCTCTCTCTCTCTCTCTCTCTCTCTCTCTCTCTCTCTCTCTCATGTCGACCACAATTTCACTATCCCTCTCTCTCTTGCCCTCTCGTATTCAACCACCCCGTTCCACTTCTCATCGAGTGGACAACCAGGAAATCCTCCCATATCTCTCTCTCATCCAACAACTAGGACTCCCCAGGAACCAAACGACTTCATGGCGGCCTCACGTGATCACTGCAAAGCAACGCAACCATTGGATATCTGTCTGTTTCTCTCTCTCTCTATCTTCATCTCATGCATCCATCACCACCCACCAATTCCCTCGTCCATGCAGAGTGTGTGACCCCTTCTTTTGGCCTGCCATGCAGAGGTTTGCTCTCTCTCTCTCTCTCTCTCTCTCTCTCTCTAGAAAACCACCCTTCCTACTTGCTGACGGCCGCCTACCATCAATCCCATAATCTTCTCCCAACCGACTTTTTTGGGATACTTTCCAGCTATGTAGCACCCACCTTTTACTGCATGGTGTCACACAGCCATCCACACCCTCGTGTAAACCTGCAGATGCCTGCCCCAGTACAAACACATGCAGCGTGTCTCTTTCTGTTCTATCACTTCTGTAGCCACCCCTTTTCGAACGCATCATCCCAACTAACCACTAGTCCCATGTAAAAGCTAGCAGCCGCCACGAAAAAAGGAAAGAACAGAAAAGAAAAGAAAAAAACGACTAGCGCTTGTTGTCCGCAACCACATGGCGTCAGCAGACGTTTCAGTCTCTCTCTTTCGACTCCAACTTGTATAGCTACCCTTCTTTAACTCTCTCTCTCCCCCCCTCTTGTCATTTCCTAGCCACACAACCTAGGCGACGCTCCTCAGTTCCACTGCTCATACACGAGCAACATTCTCATTCTCTCTTTCTCTGCCCCTCGACGTTACAACAGTACACGGGCACCCCAGTTCTCTTTAACTCTGGCCACCTACCGAAGACCTACCCACCTCCCATGCTGAGGAGCTCCCACTCTCACACCCTTCTCGGAGTCGAATCGAGTCATTCCGCCCTCCCTCTAACTCTTGAATGGCGTCGGGTCTCGTCAACAACTAGTAAGGTTGTAATTCGGTTCTGGACCAACAGTTCAATAGCCTGTAATCCATTGCCTTTGGCAACGAAAGCAGCATTATTCAACTGGTAAGGTTGTAATTCGGTTCTGGACCAACAGTTCAATAACATGTAATCCATTGCAACGAAAGCAGCATGATTCAACTTTTTAGAAACATCTCCCAGCCCCTTCTCGTCCGCTGGCGGCCATCCAATCCTCAGGAAACTGTAAACCTCCTGTCTCACAGGAGAGCTCCTCGATCGCGACCTGCACATGCTGCGATCTCTATAGCATTGGTTCCTTCATAACCTCCAACTTTACCCCCCTCATACAGTGGCGCTCTCTCTTCATTTGATATGGCAACCTCCCCCTCATGCAATTGGCGACCATTGACAACGCTCTTGACCATTGACGAAGCTCTTGCAATTGCTGCGAGGCCTTTTTTCACGTTTCTTTTTTCTTTTTTACTTTCGTGTTGCCATTTTATTTTGTATCGAGAGATTGGATTCGAGTCACATAACCGATCATCTCAGTTTAGCATCATATGTAAATTTGGCCTTTTGAAGACGAGTAATATAGCATTTCATTTCATTTTTGCCCAATGTCGGGCATCCACGAGACTTGACGACGATGATTTTAGTCTATTTTCGTCCCTAGACATCGTATTAGATCCACAAGGATTGTCTCACTTTATTTTCGTAGGTAATTTTTGCATTTTCAAGACGGTTAATATAACATTTCATTTTCTCCCTCTCTTTCCCCCTTCAACCAAACTGCACACCCTACCTGTTTAGTCTATTGCCCCCAACCTCGCAAGTCAATGACCTCTTGTCCTCCACACACACACACTCATCAATTCCGATGAAATACGCATACATGCTCACACAAACACACACATATTGTAAGTATTCTATATGACCTTTCATCGCTTGAAGTTAATGTTTGTGACTACGCGGTGTGAGATTTGTGTGTCTATATTTAAGGTGACGATAAGCGATGCTATATCTCTTGGTATTTTAGTGTTTGTTGTATCCATTCAAAGATAATCATCGAAAGTAGTTCCTACGAAATTTCTCGCAAGCAATTCTCTTTGGATTAGAGTACTCATAGCAATGTTTCTCGATCGAGTTAGGGCTTGCGAAAAACAATTTTCCTAAATGAAGACAATAAGGGCACACCTAAAGCTCTTTTGTTTTTAGGTCAAAACACAAAGATATGCAGGTATCACACTAAAACTTGTAAAACTTTGCCAATTTACTTGAAGAAAAGCATGGAATCTAGCCGATGTTTTGCTATTTTAGCTCGTTTCAATAACACCGATGAAATTTTAATAGATTCTAATTTTCTTGCGACAACAATCAATGATTTAAAAACTTACAGTCTACCTCACCGATATCTGACACCCATCTGTATGACTTGAACTTTGGTTTGTTCTAACTTGCATAACATTACTCAAATGATGAATTTTGCTGTTGACCTTTGTTTTCAAGAAAGTGTTTAGCATTTGCCAATTTGGATGCTAGTAACTTCTGCAAACCACCTCTAGGTACGTAGTTTATCGTTGTCTTTTTCACGGTATTTTAATTCTCCTTAATGAATCCATTCCTATATATATCTACGGCTATCATATTTATTAAGATCTCATCAATTACGCAGCATATCTCGTCTGTCTATACTGCAATGACATCCCTTCACATACTCCTACAATAATACTCACTTTCTCTACTTGCTTGGAAGTTTATTTTGTTGGTGCATATATTTAAGGACTCAAAGTCAAGCAGTTTGCAGTAGGGATAATACCATTGGACAATTTGAAAGCAAAAATTTATTTTACTTCTTTGTATTTTCTTATAGCATTTGAAATTAAGCATCCCTAAAGTTCTGGGTTGTGCTTGCACTGCATGTACCTTCTATTGAGAGGATTTTGCATTAAGGTATGCAGCTACTCATATGAGCTGTGATGCTTTGAGTTAGTAAACAACAATTTGTAAGTACTCTGCTACTCAACTATACTTCAATGTGGTGTCACACAGGTAGTACATTTTTTGTCTTTTTTATGTCTAGCCTAGTCCATTGGTCACCAACACACAGATTCGCCGATTTAGGCAGTGTGTAGATACTCATCTTGGTGCAGATCCGCCGATTTAGGCAGCACATTGATAAATCGCAAATTCATGATTTTTAAACAATATCATATGCAGATTCACCGATTTAGGCAACATTAGTGCAGATTCTCCGGTTTAGGCAGCACGCTTTATTGGTGTAGACTCGTCGGATGAGGCAACACCGATCACAAAATCATGCTGCAGTGGCTGGTCACCACTGTAATCGGTATGATTTTGTTACCCGGGTATAGAAAATGAAAGATATTTTGGATTTGGAAATGGGATTTGGAATTGGTATATGATGATTTTCTGTCGCGACAGTATTTATGGAATTGGACTTGAGATTGATGAGATCAATGGATTATTGAATGATGAGTGTGACCAATGATATCCTGATTCATCAGGATATGACATATATTGCTTATTCTAGTGGTATGGGACACTAGAATAGGTAGTATGTGGATGACGACAGGCATATGCAATGTTGTTAAGTTTCACTATTTATTATATGCTAATTTTTTGACACAGATTTCTCTCACTATTTTTGACAAGTATTGTTTGCAGATTTTTTCGCAACTGAGGACAGTTGCTTTCCAACGGAAAGGTATGTTATGGAATTGATATTTTGATATTTTATGCAGCTGACAGGTGGAAAAGGCCAAGGGTTATGCGAAAGGATAATATAATTTATCATTTAAGTGCTCTTTATGAGCCATGGCCAATTATTGCCCGGCCGGTCAATATGTATTCATTTGAGCATTCACTAATCTATAAATAAATACGTGCAAGAGGAAAATGCTCACTCTTGCATGGAGGGAGATTGCACCCAGTGCTTGCGTTGTTCTTCTCTCCTCTTCCCTCTTCTCTCTCACCATGCATTCTAGGAGGTGCGTCCGCACGTGCCCTCTCGATCTCTCCCGCTCTTTGCCTCTCTTTGTCGTGTGCAATCTCGATTATGGTTATTCGATTCATCAGGTATGCAAATTCATGGTTTTATTGCTCGTAGCATATCGTTCTCGATATTTTGCAGGGCCACCATGTTCGCTGTCAGTAGCAATTAGTTCAGATAGATGGCCAATCACCAAAATAGCAAGCACCAAACAAATGTAACTTTAGAGCAGTTGGGAAATCCAATCCAATAAATTTTGAGGAAGGGAACCCGACAGTTGAAGAACTAGAGATTCATAATGACCTTCTGGAATTAAGTAATCCTTTCAATGATTACGCTGCTGGTATTCAAACCGAAGAAGGAATCGAAATCAATGGCCAAATGCAAGGGAGTCGGGTCAAATTGGATCCTTCCAAATAATCAAGAAGTAGAGGAGTGGAATCTCGGCTGAGAGGGAAACCCCAGAATGATCAAGATCAATAAGCATATGAAGCTGGAGATCAAGGAGAAGGTGAAGGCATTGTTCCAAAAATATAAGGATGTATTTGTTAGGAAATAGGGTGTAGCTAAGTAGATATTAGAGTAGTTTACTTAATGGAGGAAGATAACTTTCACACACAAGAGATTATAGAGTATAGTAGAGAGAGAGAGAGAGAGAGAGAGAGAGAGAGAGAGAGCACGATATACGTGGTTCACCCAATGTAGGCTACGTCCATAGGAAAGCAGCCACTCAATGGCCTTAGTACTTCAAACAACTAGAAGTAGGTTACAAAGGGATTATACGCTTAATGGAGCTCCCACCTTGCTTCACACTCACCACCTCACATCAACTTCACAATGCACCACAATACATTTTTGTGTGTAGAAGAGGCCTTCTTTTATAGGCCAAAACGGCTGCCCTCTCTCATGACAGGTAGCCTTGTGTAGCCGTCCATGTGTAGACAAGTCTAAGGTGGACTCTCCAATGCCCCCATGTGTGGCCGCCCTTGAGAAGACAAGTCCGCCTTGAATTTGGCCACCAGCCATTGACTTTCGACCATCGGCCACCGGCCAACTGGCCAACCGACAGGCCGCTTTTCAACCAATTTTTGGCCGCCGTCCAGCCATAATATTCCGACAAAAGGAATATTTCAACAAATTTTTGGTTTTTCGACAATTGATTTTTATTACACATGATGGCTTCTCCTCATAATGGGGGCCTTATAAATGTGTGTTTTAAAGACTAAAAATTACAAGGGGTAAATCAAGCTCCATACTTAACAATCTCCCACTTTGAGATTGATCTCCACACCAAACCTATGACTGCTTTCCATCCTACTTCTTATCCTTGAATGTTGATTGAAGATGATCAAAGCTCAACTTCTCCTTGTTGACCACCTTTGTAAACATGTCTGTAGGATTTTCACTTGTGTGCACCTTTCCTAGCTTTAGCTATCCCTCTTCCAAAAGAGTACGTATGAAGTGATATCTCACCTCAATGTGCTTTGTCCTTGAGTGAAATGATAAATTATTTGCAAGATGTATGGCGCTTTGACTGTCACTGTACAAGACACAATTGTCTTGCTTGTATCCAAGCTCCTCCAAGAATATGCGAAGCCACATAATTTCTTTGCTTGCCTCCATCATTGCTACATACTCTGCTTCCGTGGTAGAAAATGAGACCACTTTCTACAGCTTTGAAGCACAACTTACTGTTGTGCCTCCAATTGTGAAGACATAGCCAGTAGTGCTTCTTCGAGTATCTTTGTCACATGTCATATCTACATCAGCAGACCCTTGCAAGGAAAAATCAGTGCCTCCAAATTACAAAGCATTTGTGGTTGTCACCTTTAGATACCTAAGTATCCACTTCACAGCTTGCCAATTCTCTTTATACAACTCCCACTGTATGTGCAATATCTGGCCTTGTCCACACCATAGCATATATTAAAGAACCTACTGCAACATCATATGGAACTTTAGACCTGTAGGCTATCTCCGGTGGGATATTTTCATCAACATGCACATACACTTTGCCTTGTTTGAAAAGTAGTCCACCACGAACGAAATACTTTTATGCTTTGGAGACCACCAACGATCCCTTTGATATCTTCCAATGTTTGTTTATGAATGCAACGTTGTGACCTTCATCGTCCAATTGTCCTTTGTCGATAATTTTACAAGCTTCATCATCTCCCAAGTATACATACCCAAAATTCCCTTTGGTGTAATCTTAGAAATGTTGCTTGTGTGGTGTTGCATGAAATGAAGCCTCGGAATCTACTATGCACGAATTACACACACTGTCTAATGAGAGAATTAGAGCATCTTGCTATACTTTACCTGCCACATTGGCCTCCAATGTTAGCTTGTTGTCTTGCGACTCCAACTCCTTCTTCTTCTTGGACCAACAATAGTTCTTGATGTGGCCCTTATTGCCGTAGTTCCAACATTCAAGAACCAACTTTGTGCGTGACTTGCTCCACCTTGAGCGATCACGATCCTTTTGGCTTTTAAATCTCTCCTTCAATCTTCCCCTCGTTTTTTACTGACAGTGCAACACTTAATGATTCATCTGTGCTTATTTTTCGCATTTCCTCGTGCTTAGGAGAACATCCACAAGATCACCAAACTTAAGAATCTTTGTGTCAGATACAAAGTTACCTATTACAGCCATCACAAGGCTGTCCCAACTATCCCATAGAGACGATAGTATAAGGAGGTATCGTACTTCATCATCAAAATTGACCTTCACCGATCGAAGTTGACTCATGTTGGTGTTAAAGTCGTTTAGGTGTTCTATAACTGAACCATTCACTGCCGTTTTTAGATTGAACAAGTGCTTCATGAGAAATACCTTATTGGATGCCGATGGTTTCTCGTAGAGGCCATCAAGTGACTTCATCAAGTCCTCCATGGTCTTCATCTTCGTAATGTTGAAGGCCACCGTTGAAGCCAAGCTTAACCAGATTGTTCCTAATGCCTTTCAGTCAAGGACAATCCAAGCTTTATCTGCCATCATTGCGGGCTTCTTTGCAAGATCGCCTAGTGGCAAATAAAGATCTTTCTGCTAGAGATAGTGTTCAATTTGCATCTCTAGTGTTGGTAATTTTTTCCATTGAACTTTTTGATCTTGAGCTTCCCATCCTCCATCATTACTCCCACTCAATTCAAGGAATCCTTTCCTTGAGATACTTTAGCTACAAGCACACCTTGCTCCAATACCAGTTGTTAGGAAATAGGGTGTAGCTAAGTAGATATTAGAGTAGTTTACTTAATGAAGAGAGATAATTTTCACATACGAGAGATTATAGAGGAGAGAGAGAGAGAGAGACTACATGATATACGTGGTTCACCCAATGTGGGATACGATCACGAGAAAGTAGCCACTCAATGGCTTTACTACTTCAAACTAAATGTAGGTTACAAAGGGATTATACCTTTAATGGAGATCTCGCCTTGCTCACTCTCACCACCTCACATCAACTTCACAATGCACCACAATACATTTTTGTGTGTAGAGGAGGCCTTCTTTTATAGGCCAAAAGGGTTGCCCTCTCTCATGAGAGGCAGCCATATGTAGCCGCCCTTGTGTAGACAAGTCCAAGTTGGATTCTCCAAATGGACCCATGTGTGGCCGCTCTTGAGAGGACAAGTCCGCCTTGAATTCGGCCACCGGCCATTGACTTCCGACCATCAGCCACCATCGACCATTGACTACCGACCATAGGCCAACCGAACAGCCGTTTTTTGACCACTTTTGGTCGCCATCCGACCATAATATTTTGATGAAAAGAAATATTCCAACGAATTTTTGGTTTTTCGATGAGTATTTTTCTTACGCACGATGGATTCTTTTATAATGGAAGCCTTACGAATGTGCGTTTTGAGGATTGTTCAAAAACATCATTAAGAGATGAGCAAGTAGATGCTAAGTTATTTCAGAATACAACTGAGGAGAAGCAAAACCCAGAGTGGCAAGATGTTTATGATTTCCTTTAGCTGGGAAGTTTTCTAGACAACTAATTTCATAATAAGAAGAAGGCATTTATGATAAGAAATATGAAGTTTACCATCATTGTTGGAGCACTCTACAGATTGGGCATTGATGGCGTACTTTGCAATTGTGTGCCAATGAAAGCATGAATGCAAGTGCTTACTAAAGCTCACAATGGAGATGCACGATTAGAAGATGAACCCCATGACTTATTCCATATCAGACTAGTGGCTACTCAAGAATTGCTAGAACCAGTTGATTTTGTTACCTGATAGAAGCAGTACTATCTCAGCCCTTCATTGATCGCAAGCAATCAATCCAGATTCAGACAACCAGACCAATCCATTATTGAAAGGAAAAGCCAGTTAATCCAGTATCACATAATAGTCATCAGAGGGAATAAATGCCACAATCATAACAAAAATCTTGTCAGTAATAATGATCAAAATGGGCCATTGCATGAATGACACTTCACAAATGATGCACACAATCCTGAGACATGAAAGGAGTGGAGCATTCATGGCACATGTGCGTATAACTATGTGAAGGGTGCACCCGTCCTCACTTTACTCACACCCTCTTGTGCCACTCACACCACAACCTACTGATCTCTCTTTGCCCTCGCAGTAGAAAGCTTCTTTGCTACCAACACACCTGCTCCATCAACAGTTGGTGCGACTCTACCAAAGACACCTCAATGCATTCTTAGGATCGCTTACTACTACAAATGAGTATTCTACCTCTACATAGGACTGTTCACCTGCATCGTGCATGAGAAGGAATAAAATGTCAGAACAGATGAAAGATACTATGGATACCATGTCTGCATAGAACGAGACATTGATAGCTTCAGTAGATGAAGCAGTAGGTGATATTGCACTTGACAAGATTGGTAAATATGTGTTTCAAGAGCATGAGCAGGCCCTCGTTAAGCTATGGTGTTTAGAAGTGGTAGTGGAGGTTGCTCAACTACCTTTTGATTTAGACATTACCTAGTAGGTGCTGAACACCTTTCAAATAGATAAGGGAATGGCATTGGTCAATGAGGTATCTCTGGAGTTGACAACAGGAGAACTGACTCATGTTCTCAAAATTCCATATGTAGCCAATGTTAAGGTAGTCATCAATTTTTTGAAAGAGAATGAACATGCAAAGAAGAAAAGGAAAGATGGTGCCCAGTGCATTCAAGTAGCCGCACCAGAATGTACCTCAGTATACAAATTCATTGCAAAAGCCATAAGCCTGAAAAACAACCCAACATACCTGTCTGAGAAGCTATTCACCATGCTACTGGGACATAATCTTGGATCTAGAGGCCAGTCTATCAACATAAGTCAATTTTTGCATATCACTGTTGTACATCAGACTGCCAAGGCCAAGTCCCCCAACCTTTTCAAGGCTTGGTATGTCTGACAGTTTCTCTAGTGGGCGAACTTGGCCTTACACCATGCCAAAGTTCATACTGCCTGGGATAAGGCAGCACATGATGGAGCACCCATGATCACTTTGTCATCTTCTGAAGAGAGTGAAATAGAGGACACGGGTAAAGGAAAGGATGGAAAAACAAAAGATGCAGCAAAAAACCCACTAGTAGAAGACAAGGAAAAAGGAACAACACAGACAATTAAAATAAGTGATAAGCGGTCATCAACCCAAGATGAGACATGATCATCAAGCAAAAAGCCCAAGAAGGTTGAGCTACTGAAGAAATTCCAAGTAAGGATGCAAAAACTAGCCAGCACATCTGTCTCGCCAGTTGATACCCGTAAAAGTCAAAACCAGTGCACAACAAGAACCCAAGCAGATAACTGGCGGAGATACATCTCAAACAACCATTGCTGTTCAAACCCAAACCAATGACAAACCAGACATCGAGAAAAATCAGGCATCAGGTAGTGTTTTAGAACCAAATAGAGATATAACTCAAATGCCTATAGTTAAACTGGATAGGTTCCAATGCTTCTAAAAGAAACCGCTAAAGGGGGCGAATAGTAATGAAGAAACCCGACAGAGCCTCATTGCCCTATGCATTTCCAATGACAGTCTATAAGACTGATCAAACTGATCCTAAAATCATTACACAAGGATGTGCTGCAGCTATCTAGTTTGGTCGAAATACAATTGTCAATTCTATAAGCCAGATGATGGAGGCTCATGCATCCATGTCCATCATAGAACTAAACAATATCACGAATGAACTGCAAAATACTAAATCCAACTTGGAAACTCTCAAGAAGGGACAAACTGACTGGGCAAGCAAATATTTCATTATCAACTGGACAACAACAACACAATAGGGAAGTGGCCACTCTTCAAAAGAAAAATGATAAATTAACCAATGAAACATTTTCATGAATGAAGAGAAGAAGATTGCTCAGGAGGTAGCAGATGCTTCAAATCAACGTTGAATGAAAAGTGGAACGATACAAACGCCTTCATTAGAAACATCATCTAATCTAACTCTAAACTTGAACAACTTGGAAACAGTCATCAAGTCAATCTAGTCTGACCTACAGGACAAAGCTAACGAGTATACCATGGCACTGGTCAATGAGGCCATCTTTGAATATTTAGATAACCAGAAGAATAAGGATGAATATTATGATAAGGAAGATAATGAGCAAGAAGGTGAAGCAACAGACCAGCATCATCACAAGGACAATGATGATGATGACGACGACGATGATGCTCCGAGGTCAATTGGAAGAGGCTCAACACCCTTTGGAGGTCAGAGCTCATACAAGGCAAGGGATGGCCACAACGAAGATCGAGAGCCTCCTGAAGGTGCCTCCTTAAGGTGCTAACTTCCAGTAGCAAGATCCATTTGCCAACCAGCAACATACTACATACTAAAGGAAATAATAATATTATAGAATCTGACTATGAGTCTGACCACACACACTCTAATAACTTGCTAATGCTAAACAAATCACTGAGGAAGCAAAGGCATATCTAGATCCAAGAATTCCTAAATGATGAGACAATTTATTTGGATCTGGAGTATGTGGGGGACTAGGCGGATGGTATTGGAGTGGAAAGCAATGAGCTATCATAGTCAGCCAATGTGTAAACTACCCCAACATCCAAGCCGTATACAGGTACTGGAGAGAGTTCCAAAGCGGTGTGTCACTACTGATGATGTGGCAATAAATTTAATTGTGAAGAACTTGGCCAGAGACAACTTGAAGTCATCGGGCTTGCAACTAGAAATGCTGCTCGGCACTAAAACCACGTACCAATGCATGAAAGACATTATGATTCAGATCAAAGAGATGCTAATCTAGATGCAAAGTGCTAGAGGAGTGCTGGATCAAAGAGTAAAGGATTTACATGAAAATAAGGTTACTAGTAGTAGAGGACTGAAGACTCGGATGACCCTTAGAGACCAAGAATTCAACCTAAAGAGTCTATTCCACCTGGTTTGAATTGCAAGGAAGATGATGCAATAAGAAAATCAGATGCTTCTAAATTTTATGGAGTTTGTTATAGACTCTCCAGTGATGCTATATGCCATCCTAGCTAAGGAAGCAGAGCTTCCATGATTTTTCCTAGCACTCTACTCCACACACCCTGAGTCAACATGCCAACAATGCTATATCAGGATAGTGGACGGGCTCAAGGGGTGGTATGAAGATGCCACTACTTAGTGGCTTGCATGTAATCAAATTCTACAAGACTCTTTGAAGAAAAACTAGGTCAATGAGTTGATTAATGACCTTCAAAACTTTCAATTGAATATGGGCAAGTGGAAGGTGCAACTCCAATGACTGATAAAGATTACTAACCAACTACTATAGCTAACTATGGAAGCTTCTAAGATTCATGAGAAGGAACTGGCCAACAAAGCATCCTCTAAACCCCAATTCACAGAGATGGTTGAAATCTTGTTTGAGGCTAGAATCAACTGCAATCAGTCACTGCCTCAGGGATGGATGCACATGGCATCCTATTGTCACAAACGGACTAGAATTACTGGGGATAAACAAACACTTTACGACCCTAACACTAAAACCTGGAACTCATTGACACCATATGAAGTTGAAATGAAGACAACCAAAAAAGACTAGTTGGAGCAAGAGGCACTGTACCGTTTAATTCAAAAGGAGAACACTGGTCCTAGTGCAAGTGCTTTAGAACCATTTAAAGTTCTGCATAAACCTCCAAAGAAGAAGGCACCAGACAACAAAAAGCGTGTTCTCGTCGATGGACTGACACTGGTTGACTGTTCACTGGCGAATTTTGGTATACACTGAAATCTAAGAAAGGAGAGAAGGAATGTAAATGGTGGGAACGATTGCCAGACTCGAGCGCATAGGCTGGAAATTACCATAGTCGATTAGTGAGGTAACTGGCACATGGAACAGTCAGCCAGAGAGCCAGAAAAGAGCTATAAATAGGGCTCATTACTTCATTTGCGGGGACCGGATAGCGAATCCATGATTCCTCAATCCTAAGCCTAGTGTTACTGCACACTCTTAGCTAAGAGCTATTCATGCTTTGTAATTCTCATTAAACTCAAGGCTTACATGTTTCACTGACTACAATTGTATACAATCATCTGATTTGATTAATACAACTCCAGTTCAATTCTTAATTTCAGTGCCAATCTCTTTTCACTTCTAGTCTTATCTTTTCGTTAATGTCTGGTCTGATCTAAAGTCTTATGTCTGGTCTAAACTAACTCTAACTACCAACTTGGAATAGCTGTCTGAAAGTGTCCTGCTTATTTCATTTACCAATTTACATCTCCCTTGCATGGTTAGAGCAATTGAGTACATGACTTCGCACATCAACAACCAGTGCTCAAAAAACTCAGTTTTCAAACCATACATAATTCCTCTCTATGCTTTTCAAAATACGCAATTTTAGAAATTTGAGATATTTCTCCATATGTTTACTACTCTCAAATTTTAGGTAGAATATCTCCTTTCTTATTGCTCCTAATGAGCATTATTGAATCTTCAAGCACTAGGATTGTACAATGTGAGCTCAATCATACTTTCCCCCAATTCTGTGTATAACCTATGCTTCGTACCTAGAGTGAAATTGGCATTGTGAACAAGGTTGATTTTGGATGTGTGTCCTTGCCCTGTTGGATATTTTATTTTCAACCATAAGAAATGGGCAAACCACCCCAATGGGTAAATGCACGTAAAAAAGCAGCCTAAGTTGTGAGTGTGGAAAGAAAAGGGTTTGAACTGTGTGGTTTGGAAGAGTCTGAACGTTATTACTACCTTAGAGGGTTTCCACACGGTGAGTTTTGTAACTCATCATACTCCTTTGATTTTGCATTCCCACACACATAAAGAAATTCCCTTTATTGGCACAAGACCAAAATAGAAATACTACTTTTCCTTTCAACCAATAGCAAGAGACTTCATGAAACTAGACTCAAAATATCCAAACTATTGCACAATGCAAAAGTTTCACGAAAGGAACAAAGACCAAAATCATAGATATCAGGGGTCTCTCCATATTAGTCCATCCAGCACTGTCAATAGACGGTCCCCAAACCTGAACCGCGTAGTGCATAACTGAAGCGACCAAAGTATCGAAAAGCCAGAGCTTTGTTCGAGGTTCCTGGAACTGAACTTGCGAACAAATCCTCTCTAAACCACCTAGGGCATTTCAACCCCTTTTTAGTCCTTGTTCCTTTTGAAAGGGTACAGTGTAGTAAATTTCAAACATGTCAAGTCCCGCCAGCCAACGTTGACTCATTCCTCCTCCTAAAACGTCTTCGTTATTCCACTGAAGTCCATTTGCAGAAGCGCGTTCCCCCTCTTTCTTTAACGAGGGATCTCCGCCGAAGGGTTTTTCGTTTCCCTTCAACTTCAACAGCAGAAGGGGTAGAAGCTGGTTTTCGAACCGTTCTCGAGGGCTCAGGGCAGGATCGACAGAACTCTTCAAACCTCTATGCATAGGCCTGGTAGACCGTGAGCTAGCTTCGTTTCTTGCACGGATTTTGGAGAGCTTCCCCCATCTGTTAATTGTGCAGGTCGCTTGAACTACTCTTGTTGTGTATTGACATATGCCTCGACCTTTTGTTGAAGAGCACTCAGGTATACCTAACAAAGAACACCCTATCAGGGCGTCTGCACAATGGTTCCTTGTAAATCCTTCAGCTTCTTATTTCTGTCTCATCTCATTTTGATTTACACGTCTGCCCTTCCATGGTCCGCATCAGCTGACAGTGCCCCTCTTGTTCCACGAAAGGGCAATGTTCTTCAAGTCATCGTTCCGGTAAAGACTGTCTTTAAAGAGTTTGTAGAGTGCTCCAATGATTCGAATGCCAGAGGATTTTGCATTGATGTCTTCAAGAATGCACTTTCCATCCTCATCCCAAAGCCCACCTGGACGGATGTCAAATATGAGTGCTACCCAATCGGTGATGAAAGCTATGACAACATGATCAATTTGTTAGCCAGCAGAGATGTATGCTGAATAGCTCACTTGCAATTTTTGTAGTACATGCAGTCCCAACTAGTTTTCTATGGTTATTGTTGTTTGTCTACAGGACGTTGATGCAGTGGTTGGAGATGTGACTATATCAGCAGCACGTTTGGTGAATGCTAGCTTCACACAAACATATCTGGATTCTGGAATTGTCATACTTGCACCAGATGAAGGCGTTTCACAAAATTTTCCTGGAGTCTTTTTTGCACCTTTCACCATTGAAACGTGGGCGATTTTGGTGGTATCGATCTTCTTAACCGGTCTAGCATTATGGCTGCTAGAGCACAATGAGCAAACATCTTTACAAAGAGCGCCATCAAGAGCAGAGCAGTTTAAGAGAATATTTTGGTAAGTGTCTTTCTCTTGGTCTGCAGTTTTTTCAATTTGTCTGTGGAAGTCTTTATGCAATTTGTTATTTTTGGAACGAGTCTTTGGGTATAAGGTCTGGTACTGGTTTTAACTTTTCTGGCCTATGCATGTGGCCATCTCATAGTTGGCTATGATAGGACGGTACACTCTCAATAAAATCCTGGTTGCCTTGAGTAAGTTCATCCCGCACAAACCTGCAGGAAACTATGGACTAATAAAAAACAACTCCGTTTCTATAATCGACCTTTGAGACCCACCACTCAAACATCATAACTGTTCTCCTCAACTGATCCTCATTGAGTTGCACCTTAAAGACTAATGCATTATAAGCTATTCGACTGATGGTTATGGCAAACAGGAACAAGAATGGAAACAGAAACGGCAAAAATTTAGAGTTTTGGCGAGCTCCACTAGCTTAAGGGAGTGAGGGGAGTGGAAACAGAAACGGAGAATCGAAAAAAATATGGAGTTTTGGGGAGTTTCGGGTAACTATGATTTAGACTTATGCAACTAGACATTCGAGTCTGTTATATTCAATCACAGCAGGAAGCTGGAATTTCGGTTTGCTACACACGTAAAGCCAGCTTTTGAACCCCATTCTTCAATTAGTACGTACTTGTCTATATACAATGATCTCTCTCCCCCCCCCCCCCCCCCCCCCCCCCCCCCCCCCCCCCCCCCCCCCCCCCCTCTCTACCCCCTTTTCTTAAAACATGCGTGCACGCTCACACACACACACACACACACACACTTTTTTAAAATTAGTAAATCAATTTGATTTATCTATATGTGGGAAACCTCAAAGAGAGGAAAACCCACCAAAAAGATGAAGTACAAGCGAAGGAATACAAAAGTGTTCGGCTCTACAAAGCAACTAAAAGCATTCGTAAGAAAGCTGATGTATCTCTGCAGTGATATCACCAACTTCCAAGGTGAACCGTAAAGACTGCCTAAGGGAAAATTTGAAGAAAGGCAGGGAATCTGCATGAATGCAATGGAACATATGGCCATTACTCTGTCGCCACAGCTCTAGTAAGCCCAAAACCTTACCCACATGAAGAAGACTGCAAAGCGCTGCAACTCAGGTGAGAAGATACCAAAAGCCCAAAACTGTTTATGGAAGACCGTTGTGGGAAAACAAAGCCGCATACACGTAGATACCCGACGAAGAAAGTCTCGAGTAATACAATAATCCCACAAGAGGTGACAAACGTCCTCCTCGACAGATGAGCAACGGACACAAGATGAAGGGCGGATATTGCGCATCCTAAGAAAGGTACCCACAGGGAGCACACCAAGTAAACAACGCCAAAGAAACAAACGCTCCTTCAACGGCAAACGGCTTTCCCATAATGCAGATAGAAGCTTCCTCCACCAAATATTTGATTTATGCGTGTGCCAAAGAGCGTTGCAATGATCAGCAAGCCATGGTTGAGGCAAAAGAAGAGCATATTCCCGGCCGGCAAAAATATCTTGAAAGGGAATTTCCCGAAGATTCCAGTCAGACATGCGACCACCATCAGCCAAGGGTGAAACGGGCAAGAAACCGACCAACATTTGCTGCAATTCTCTCCAAAACTGGCATAATACATACCCAATCCAAAACGGTGAGTGGCAAATGGAAACTCTAAAGTGAAACCAGTTGCATCCACCACATCCTCAACCACTCAAATGCCACGGCAGGAGAGAAAATACGCTTGGCGAGGCGAGTGGTCAACCAAAGTAAGAGAAAAGGCCCGGCTCCAATTAAGACTCTCCAAGCGAAGAGAGTTTCCTTGCGTCCAAGCATTCCACGATAGATGATTCGTACCCTGTTTCCAGGCAAAGAGCAAGGTGGAAGCAAGCATCCAGGATCTTACCAAATACCACCTCCCAAATAGATGATTGCTAGTGACCAAACGAGGACGTAACCACATGTTGGCTAAAGTGTGCAAACATAAGAGTCCAAGGCTGAGATTGTTGCGTAAGTGTAGCATAGCCTTCCTAGCCAGGACATACGCAGGTCCAAAATATTCATACCACCAAATTTGTGTGCATGAGTTCGCCACAAATGAGACAAAATGGCTGACATGAGAGAATCAAGACAGTGGCAAGGCCAGTGCAACAGTGGCAAAAAGAACTGAACATATGCCACGAGGATACTCTGAACGATTCTTAGGCGAACATGTAGTGGCCAAGTAGAAAGCTTCCAGTAATGCAGTTTAACATTTAAGTGTTGCATAACCCAGTCCACTTTTTGCGTGAGTGACGTTCCATCCAATTGGATAACCCAAATGCCCGGTGATCACATTTGGAGGAACAATCTCTCTTGGCCACAACACACTTTTTTTTGTAAATCGATTTGATTAATTTACCAGTGGGAAACCTCAATGCGAGGAAAACCCACTTAAAAAGTCATATACAAGGGGAAGAACACATAACTACTCAGCTATATGGAGTAGCTAAAAACATTCATAGGAAAGCTGATGCATCTCTGAGGTGATATCACCAACTTCCAAAGCAAACCGTAACGATTGCCTAAGAGAAGCTTGAAGAGAGGGAATGGGTCTGCATGAGTACGATGGAACACGTAAGCATTACGCTGACTCCACAAAGTCCAGTAAGCCCAGTATCTGACCCACATAAAGAAGACCGCAAAACGTTGCAGTGACGGTGAAAAAATGCCAAATGCCCAGAACCTTTTGTGAAAGACAACCCCAAGAAAACCGAGCCGCATACCGGCTGACACACGACGAAGGAAGTCTCTAGTAACGCCGCAATCCCACAGCAAGTGACAAATGTTCTCCTCTGCAGTCGAGCAACGAACGCAAGAAGAAGGACGAATATGACGCGCCCAAAGAAAAGTGCCGACCGGAAGCACTCCAAGCAAACAACGCCAAAAGAACAGGCGTTCTTTCAAAGGCAAATGGCTTTTCCACAAGGCAGATAGGCGCCGCCTCCACCAGAGATCGATTTGTGTATGCGCCAAAGGGCATTACAATGACCATCAAGCCATGGTTGAGGTAGAAGAAGGGCATAAATTCGACCTGCAGAAATGTTTCGAAAAGGTGTATCCCGAAGAGCCCAATCAAACATGCGGTCACCATCAGGCAAAGACGAAACAGGCAAAAAGTCGAGCAGCATACTGTGAAGCTCTCTCCAAAAGTGACGGTAATGCATGCCCAATCCAAAACGGCGAGCAGCAAAGGGAAACTCAAAAGTGTATCCAGCCTCATCTACCACATCCTCAACCACACGAATGCCACGGCCAAAGAGAGTAAGCTTGACGAGGGGATCGGTCGACCAAAGTAAGAGAATGCCCGGCTCCAGTGGAGACTTTCCAAACGAATCGAATCACCTCCCTGCTGAGGATTTCATGATAAATGCATCGTAACCTCTTTCCAGGCAGATACTAGAGTGGAAGCAAGAGGACAACAAGGAATGTGCCCTTCCATCTTGCCAAAAACCACCTCCCATATAGAGGGTTGCCAATGGCCAAAAGCAGAAGTAACAACATGTTGAGCGAGGAATGCAAACATCAGAGTCCAAGGCTGAATTTGTTGCACAAGAGCAGGCAACAACATAACTTTTCTCGCAAGAACATGCCGACGCAAATCCAAGATATTAAGTCCACCAAGACGTTTCGGAGTGCAAAGCTTCTCCATCGACATCAAGCGTAAACCTTTTTTCAAAGCATGAGTCCGCCACAAATGAGACATAATGTCCGACATAAGAGAATCAAGACAACGGCGAGGCCAATGCATCAGTGGCAAAAAGAATTGAACATATGCCAACAAAATACTCTAAACAACAAGGGCCAAGTAGACAACTTCCAGTAATGCAATTTGACATTCAAACGTTGCACGACCCAATTGACTTTCTGAGAATGAGTAACGTTCCAGCCAATAGGATAACCCAAATGCCTAGTGATCACATTTGACGACACAATCTCCCTTGGCTAAACAAACCATGCCAATCACACGAATAGAGAGGCAAAAGCTTTGATTTACAAAAGTTGACTCTAAGCCCAGCCGCATTGCCAAAAAGTTCCAAGGCTTCCATAATCACTTTGACATCCGCCTGTTGATTACGGGGCATAAACAATGAATATCAGCGTAAGCCTGGCCAACGAATGTACGACCCGAAGGTAACCGCAGACCATGAAGATGCTCAGTAGAGGTCAAGTGATCAAGATAAGTCAACAACGGGTGAGTAGCAATAGCATATAATAGAGCACTAAGGGGGCAACCCTGCCTAACCGAACAACCAAGAGGCCAAGATTCAGTTAATTCACCTTCCAAGATGCCTGAAGACATGCTACATGCATACAAAAAATAAACCACATTGGCGAATTTAGGACCAAACCCTATGCATCTCATCGTGGCAGGAATGAAATCCCACTGCACAGTGTCAAATGCCTTTTCAATGTCAACTTGCATAATTAACACATCCTATTGAGTGTACTTAGCATACTCCATGCCAATCATAACATTAGCCAGATTATCCATAATTTGGTGATGTGGAATGAAACCATATTGAGCCTGATGGAGTCCTGCAAAAAGATGGTCCTTAATGCGGTGCACTAGCATCTTAGCCAGTATCTTATAAACCACCGGCATCAAGGTAATCGGGCGCCAATGAGAAAATCGCTCACATAGCGCTTGCTTAGGTGGCAGTTTAAGTAAACCTTCTTTCCAAAATAGAGGCAATTCCTACTTCTCCCGCATTTATCATGAAAAGTGTGCGCGTGACACACTGACTGTGGTGAGAACATTACTGGTGCTCATGGACTAAGGTTTGGTTTTGGAGTCCTTTCCAAAGGTTCAATGACAAGGAAAATGGATGCACGCTACATGCGAATGCAAATGCAGAAGAGGTTAGGGATCTTGTCTCCAACTCCTTCCATATCCGTATACAAAGCTAGGAGATCTTGGTACTCAAGATCTGGGTTTTTGTGTATCCGATGTCGATCTTCCTTCAAAGACATGGCAATGAAGATGGGGTGTGGTAAGTCCATGGTCGGGACTCAAAGATTCTTTCAGGAAAAAAAAACTGGGCGAGGTTCTTTGGTTCAACTTGGGTTCTCGGGGTTCTTTGGTTCTTCCCTTGAGTTCGCGAAGTTGAAGCACACACAGAGCTCTGATACCAATGTCAGGTGCAGCGGAAGAGAATAAGGATTTGCTTGAACCTAGTAACACAAGGGACACTTTACTTCACTTGAAAGAACTGAACGTAACTAAAAGAAAGAAAGAGACGAGAGAGAAAAGAGACGACATAGGGATGTCTCATCCCAACCCTCAAGGGCCCCCTTGCTCCGTTGCCAGAGCAAGTACTTTCTTTATTCTTGCACAAATGCTACTACAATGATGCTGATGCTAATGGGTACTGATGCTGGGGATTGGGTACTGATGCACTGAAGGGATACTAAGATACTGAGGTTCTATGTCGATGACGAGGTACTGACGGGTCTGTGTCGATGAGGATGATGTCAACGACAGGTACTGCAGGTTCTATGTCGACGACGAGGTACTAAGGGTCTTTGTTGACGCGATGAAGTCGATGACGGTACTGTGTCAAAGACGGCGAAGCCAACCACGATTTCGTGTCGATGACGGTCAAGTCGACGACAGTTTTGTGTTGAAGACGATGATGTCGACGACAGGTACTGCTCGTCTATGTCGACGGTGACGATAATGGTGAGTGTGGCGATGACGATGACGAAGGTGTCGTCGTCAAGATAGGGATCTGCGATGACGATGACAATGTCGATGATGACGATGGTGTTGACGATGACGACGTCAAGGTTGAAAAGTGAAAACGCTAGATGCTCTGCTATGGATTTGCTACTGTGGCGGTGCTGTGGGGCTGATCTGCAACCGTCGAGTCGTGCAAGGGCTGAGAATGCAAAATGTTGAGTGTGATCTTGGCTAGAATTGCAAAACACTGGCTGTCTTGGCTGAAAACTGAAAACGCCAGTCTACTGCTGGTTTGTCAATGCAGCGAGGAACTGCAACGGGGAGTTGCGGTCCGGCGAAGCTAAGGGCTGAAAACTGAAACGTTGGTGGTTGTGTGTCACGTGACACATCCCAACCCTATGTGTCCGTGGACAAGCTACAGCATGATCAGGGTTCAGTCAATCCAGTCAGTTTAGATTTAGAAGTGATCTGGCACTTTTGTGAGTCTATTCGTAGACCGTGCATGCCCAGTCACTTAGTGTAGATGCATATCCTCTGGTTGCACACAGCATGATCATCAGTATTTCCTTCAGAATCCATCAGATTCAGTCAGGGGAATTTTCCAATGCATTTAGCCTATTTTCCCTATTTTTGGTATTTTCACTTATTATTTTTAAGTGACTTCCCAACAAAAGTAGGTAGGGCAATTTTGCTAAGTTAATATATAAGCAAACCCAAGTTAGCACTAAATGGCAGAAGAGGCAGCAGGAGCACATGCTCAACAGGCACCTTCCTAGCAGAACCCCAGCAGCACTTGGCATTTTTGGTTCTCCCAACCTCGCCGTACACCTAAGCCCCTAGCGTTTTGGTTTGCCATCGCCAACCTCCACCACAGCCTGGCGTTTTCAGCATTCCTACCCGCAGAAGACCCCTATTCCCCAACGTTTTGCAGATTCCCCAGGATCGCCATCAAATCCCAGATTCTGCTGGCGTTTGTGGATTTTCCATCAACAACAACAAAGCAGCCCAGCGTTAGTGGTTTTCAGCCAAAGCCACATCAGAACAACAACGTTTCAGCCCTATGGTACAATTGTAGAAGTTGCAAGAGTTCCTCCATTTTCAGCCCATAAAAACGCAGCCAAAACAGTCATTTTCAGCCACCCAAACAATCCCGAAATTCAGTAGATAAAAGATCACAGATTTCAGCCCTAAAGTCGTCGTCGTCATCACCGTCGTCGTCATCGGCATAGTCCAAGTTGCATCAGTCCACTGCATTCGCATTGTACCACTTTGTGCAATCAAAAAGTAGACCACTCTTGCCGACGAGAGTGGGGCCTTCGGAGGAGGGTTTTACAACGTCTCTGGTGTCGTATCTCTCTTCTGTCTCTATCTCTCAGTCTCATACACTTGCACGCACATTGTCCATTCACTTTGTTCGTGATCATAACACTTTCCATTAAGAACGGAAGGCTCTCTCTTCCATAAGAACTAAAAGGAACCCTTGAGCACAGTTCGGAGCACTCATCTTGAGCAAAGCACAAACAATCATTCCGCTGCACCTAACATTGTGGTCTTAAAACGCTGAAAACGCCAGGCTGATTTGGGTCTTCTTCTTTTTGAGAAAACGCTAGGACTCCTGCTGAGGTGTTGCTTGATTGCTAGGTGCCTGCCTCGTTGTGTCCCTGCTTCTTCTGCTTCTCCCGAGTACCCAATGGGTTTCTTTTATAGATCTTTAGCAATTTGCCCTG
Source organism: Adiantum capillus-veneris (assembly GCF_014529385.1). Classification (NCBI taxonomy): domain Eukaryota; kingdom Viridiplantae; phylum Streptophyta; class Polypodiopsida; order Polypodiales; family Pteridaceae; genus Adiantum; species Adiantum capillus-veneris. The sequence goes on from NC_140938.1 coordinate 146,275,942, forward strand.
CCTACTTTTCCAACAAACTTACAAAAAGAATTCCAAAAGTCACTTTTAATAAAATGACTTGTAAGAGTTGTTTCACGTGGTAAAATGCCTGCATGATGAAATGATCGTTCTTGTGCAAGAGAGGGTATGCAAGTGTGACCGGCTTGGGCATGCACATCCTGCTAGAGGCTCACAAAGTGCCAAGCTCAGTCCTACGCTAAGACTAACACTAGACTACGGCAGAAGCGTGTCCACATGGCGCAAGTGAAGTACACACGTGAGAGTAAGGTTCGGGACCGAACGTTTTATACATGGCGTTTAATACGCATATTAAACATATTTTTCGAGGATCAAAATAAAATACGTCAGTTTTTTTGAAATATATATTTTTTACAAGTATATTATATGGGTCTACACAAAGGTATATACTTTATTGAAGTCAAATGTTGCACGTAATTAAATGGAAAATTGACATCTATAGACCCTAAACTCATTGCTTAGTCAATGATAATTTCAATTCTTTACAGTGTACCCAAATGTCAAAAACCCTCTTTGCCATCTATAATAAATAATGGTCATACAAAAAGTGTTTAGACCTTGGAGGTCACAAAATGTCACGAGGGTTGAAGCCAACTTTTATTAAAGTCTATAAACTGCCCACGTTTTTTAACAAAGCAACGTACTTAACGTTTTAAAACGTCTCGTTCTGTACTCTATTTAAAAAACACGTTTTTTAGTTGCTATGGTTGGAGGTTGCTCCGAGGATGTATCGATTCATTTGAGGATAAGTATGCCCTGTTTGAAAGCATTCGAAGCATCCGCCTTCTTGTAGTAGGGTATAATTGGCCTGTACACAGTAGAGGGCGGTACTTACTCAATTACTTGTTAACTTTACACAGAGCACCGAGAAGGAAAGAGAGCACAGAGGTATCCATCGACTAGAATGTCATTGCGCACACAAAGACAGACACCCTGTAGGCCCCATAGGTTGGTGCCCCTTTCGGTATTTCTTTATTCAATTAAGAACAGACAATTCGAACACGTAGATCAAAGTCTCATAAAGCTGTCCAAATGTGGCAAGGTCTGAAATTGTAGGTTTTTGACCCAACCTCGGCAGCATAATGACTCCAAATCCCCTGCAGGTCAAAAGTTTCTGTCTAGGACGGATTCCCTCACAATTTAGAAGCTTTTTGGTGAGCTGTAACAGAATTTCAGCGCGTTGTTATTCCCTGTTTTGTCAATACCAGGTGCCCAAAGCCCTGTCTAAGATGCGAGTGTGTGTGCAAAAGAGAGAGAGAGAGAGAGAGAGAGAGAGAGAGAGAGAGAGAGAGAGAGAGAGAGAGAGAGAGAGAGAGAGAGAGAGTAGACCACAAACGCTAGATATGGTGAAGGGGGGGCGATTAGCCCCCCATGACTACCATGAGCAGAAGACCCTCAGTACAATCAATATGATCAGATAATGGAAGTGGGTACCCCCTTGGCCCCATAAATAGGTGCCCAAGGAGAGCTAGGGCAAGGCCTGATAAAAATCCCCACGACCCAACAGAAAATGATGTATGGAAATATATGAGGCCGCTTGGACATAGGTGGGCGGCCGGCCCCAAACTCGGGCGGTCGGACCAGGTACAACCTAGACTATGGGTGGCCAGTAGCTTGGAGACATACTAGCCATACAAGTATGCCCTAGACCTATGTGAAGCAACAGAGTGGTGTAAGTCTAATACCCCCTCTCAGCACCGAATGCTGAACAAACCGCGTGAAGCTGAAGATGTGAGGCAAATGATGATGTTTGTTGCGATGTCCACTGAAGGATACTCCATGAGTGTAGCAGCAGTTTGGGGTGTACCAACCTCCGAGGGTATCTCCATGGTAAAGTGCCGTCACAAGCAGTATAACAAACTGTTGTACTCCGCTAATGTGGGGTGAAGATATTGCGTGAAGGTCTCGAACTGAGTATGAAAACAACTCCTTGTCATGAGAGAAGTGCCAATAGACCTGCAAGTGTCCTGCCCAAAAAGATCTGTGGTGTTTGTAGTCAAATTGTCTTGAGAAAATGAGGAAGCCCAGGAACCATCATGAGAATGACTAGAAGCCTGTCAATGCATGAACCTGCAACCCAATGTGGCCAGGTGGCTAAGCTGTGAAAAACTCTAGAAAGGCAAGATGTAGCAATTTGCACGGTAGACGACGAAGCCCAGGAACCGTCATGAGAATGACTAGAAGCCTGTCAATGCATGAACCTGCAACCCAATGTGGCCAGGTGGCTAAGCTGTAAAAAACTCTAGAAAGGCAAGATGTAGCAATTTGCACTGTAGACGTCCTTCAAAACAAGGAAAGCCGGATTGTTTTAACAGTCTGCACTATAGAGGCTATCGTAAGCTGCAACAGTCTTCGAGAGACTGCACGGACCACCACTGAATGGTGTCCTGTCAGTAGGTAGGGTAATCCAAGATGAGGGGAAGCCAGACTCAACAGTCTACGTTGTGAAGGGCCTCTGAGAAGAGGGGTGGTCAGACCAAGCTGTCTGCACCGCGATCATCCTGTAGAAGTAGGGAAGCTAGACCGAGAAGTTTGCGCTGTGAAGATCCTCTGAGAAAGGGAAAGGCCAGACCAATCTGTTTGCACCGTCTTGCCTGTATCTCTTGAGTCCTCCCTCCAATCCTCGGATGTCAACCAAAACAAAATTCGCGCCAAACAACGCCACCGAACCGCATCTCGGTGTTGCTCTCAATGTGAATGAGTTGGGAGGGGCCTACTGCCCAGGTCGAGGGACAAGTGTGTTCTAAGGTTACCAAGGGTGAGTGTGAGCAACTCTGAAGGTAGCAATCCAAATGATGAGGAGTGTAGAAGAGCAACTGCACTACCATCCAAGCCAAGCTCCGGGTGACTCCGGATGTATTCATGGGATGCCTGGTCTCTCGCATCTCGCGGGTAAACTCTCCTAGAGAGTCCAAAGCACTAAAGTCCCACTCTAGTCTGTAGATCCAAGCAATGAACCTGTCCAAGAAGAGATCCAAGATCCTCTCTTTAAGTCCATGTAGATGCTCCTGTGTAAGCAAGTGATTTGACGTGTCGAGGTCAAGTGATAAGTGTTTGTATCCACCCAAGATGGTGGTGTCTTCTCTAGGAATGTCGGAATCCCATATGCCATGAGCATGGCCATATCTCGTGTGAACTCCTCTGATGAGTGCATAGGTGTGTGCATAGCAAACCACAAGTCACCACCCCCTCTGGAGTGTGCAACTGCGGAATGATGGGTGGAATGAATGGATCTCTCAAGGATCGTACGCCCGTAGCTGATTAAGCCGATGTCGAAGATACCGTGTACTGCAACAGTCATTGAGAGACCGCGTGGACCACCAGTGGATGGTGTCCTGGCAGGAGATAATTGCATCCTCTGTTAAAAACACAAGCCATGTGGCTGCTGTCCACCCAAAAAACGCAATTGCGAGGTGTTGGAAACGGTGCTGTCCAGTGATTTTCACCGTGCTTGTACGCTCCTGGCATGGTTCAGAGCAGTGCAAAGGGTGTAGAGAGGGTTTGTCTCTATGTGCACAGCCATCGGGATTCGAAGGGCAGTGGTATGTGGCTGAAATCTGGTGGCATGGTGAGGAACCGGACTAGAAGGCAAGATCCAAGTGGGTGGGAAGCCAAGTGCTGCCCCCCTCTGCTGAAAACGCTGATGCTCCTAAAAACGCAGATGGGCTGCAAAAACGTTGATGGAAGGAGGGGTTTTTCGACGACAGATGGTGCCCAAAAGGGTAGCGCTAGGCAGCTAGGAGGTGATCGCTTTGTGTGAATGCAAAAGCGCGAGTGGAGAAAGGTTTCTCTGTGATGGAAGTGCTCCAAACTCCATCGTTGGCCTTGCTGATGCAAAAACGTTAGCAGATCAAGTTTTCCAAAAACGCTGGCTGATGTCATCCCGTGGGAGGAGAACCTGTGCGGAGATGCGCCTTGGATTATCGAGAGCCTGAAGCTGAGAGAAATGAAATGAAATGTTATATTAACGTCTTCAAAAGGCCGGCGAGAGAGAGAGAGAGAGAGAGAGAGAGAGAGAGAGAGAGAGAGAGAGAGAGAGAGAGAGAGAGAGAGAGAGAGAGAGAGAGAGAGAGAGAGAGAGAGAGAGAGAGAGAGAGAATAGACCACAAACGCTAGATATGGTGAAGGGGGGGTGATCAGCCCACCCAGGACTACCATGAGTAGAAGACCCTTAGTACAATCAGTATGATCAGATAATGGAAGTGGGTACCCCCCTGGCCCCATAAATAGGTGCCCAAGGGGAGGTAGAGCAAGGCTTGATAAAAATCCCCACGACCCAACAGAAAATGATATATGGAAATATATGAGGGCGCTTGGACAAAGGTGGGTGGCCAGCCCCAAACTCGGGCGGTCTGACCAGGTACAACCTAGACTATGGGTGGCCAGCCTGGAGACATACTAATCGTACAAGTACGCCCTAGACCTATGTGAAGCAGCAGAGTGGTGTAAGTCTAACATAAGAGCCTTCCCAAAGCTCCTTGGTATTCTCTTGCAGTTTAGGTGTGAAACCCTAAACCTGCAGAAAAACACAGCAGGCCGTAATTCTCTGTTTTGGATTGTTTTTAGTGGAGTGAACACGTCTACGCGTGTCCCAAGATCTTCGGCATGCAATGAGACAATCCCCTTGTGATTTGTACGAGTTTTCATGCGAGAAAACTCTCCAAATTCGCAATCTTTCTCAATGGAATTGTGCGTATCTGTGGGGGATTAACAGTTAGCTAATCCGTTCAGAAGGCTCTTACCTTGGCAAACACGCATAAAACCCTCAGTATTGTACATGATCATCTGAGTAGCCCAACTAGTGGGGCATTACCATATGTGCGAAGGGGGGAGAGAGATGCGTGAGAGAAAATCGTTGTGCCACATGAGACAAAGGAGAAGACGAGCTTTTCATTAAGGTTGTGAAACCTGCACCCACTACTCACACACACACTGTAGGTCACAATGAAGACCAAAATAAGCCTCCACCCTCATTTCGGTGCCCCCTCTTGTTGAGGTGTCCTGCAGGTTGCTCTCCTACTGCCAAGTGTCCAGTTTGCCCCTTTGGTTTAATTCCCTAGTTCCCACCAACTTATAAAGTTGTGACTTGCCAAGTGGCCCAAATTCCACCTGGCGCGTACAAGCTTCCATACTCATGAAAATTGAGTGCTAACTGGCCCGACCAATCCCAGACTAATCGACCTAGACTCCCAATGTGAGAAACCTGTTCTCGGCCGCAGCCGCTTCACACTGGCCATGCAATGTCCACTTGCACCTTTCCAAGGGTTTCAGAGGAAACATGTAAAAATAAGAAAATATAGTACATATTTAAAGAAGGCAACAGGAAAAATACACCTCCTTGAAGAGATTGCAACGGCTATGGTGGGTGCCGGCGATGGGAGCCATGGTGCTTTGGGGAGCAAGGGGATGAATGCGAGAGAGAGAGAGAGAGAGAGAGAGAGAGAGAGAGAGAGAGAGAGAGAGAGAGAGAGAGAGAGAGAGAGAGAGAGAGAGAGAGAGAGAGAGGAGCATGACACCAATGAAACAACGTTTTGCATGTATTAATCTTAAAAGCCTTACATATAAAAAGAGTGGAATTTGCCATGCAAACTTCTAAAAGAAGTGGAGTGCATCTGCATGCTCCAAGAGAATGTTCCCACAGGTTGACACGATTGAACCAGGGCTTGCAAAACCCAACAATCCTCCCCTCAAGCCCAAACCACTTACAATGGACTCGTTATAGACCATGACAGAGTTCAATCACCTGAAACTATGAGTAGAAGCCCCCCCCCCCCCCCCCTCGACAACAACATAGGTGTGTGTGTGCACTTCCCTCAAACAACTATCAGAGTGCCTGTCAATGCATGAACCTGTAACCAAGTGTGGCAAGGTGGCTAAGCTGTGTAAAACTCCAGGAAGGCCATATGTAGCAATCTACGCCGTAAACGTCCTTTGAATCAAGGAAAGCCAGACTAAACAGTCTGCACTGTAGAAGCTACCGTAAGCTGCAACAATCACCGATAGATCGCACAGACTGTCACCAGGAGGTGTATTTTTCCTGTTGCCTTCCGTAAATAAGTATTAGATATATTTATTTTATTTTTACTTGTTTATCCCAAAACCCTTGAAATGGTGCAAGTGGACATTGCATGGCTAGTGTGAAACGGCTGCAGCCAAATGGGTTTCTCACATCGGGGATCTAGGTCGGTGAGACAGGGACTACCCGGGCCAGTTAGCACTGAATTCTGATGAGTATGGAAGCTCGTGTGCGCCAAATTGGAATTTGGGCCACTCGTCAAGTCACTGCAACTTTATAAGTTGAAAGGGGCTAGTAAATTAACCCACATTGTAGATGTTGGTCAAATGGTAGTCTTCAATGATGGTCAGGAGACCGATAGGGACGCCATGGAAGCATCTCCTAAAATTTAGGGAACTGCTATTTTTGACGGGAAAATGTGTTCGCGTCATTAGCTCTGGAATGACAAGGGGAACATTTTATTGCTCTGCTGCCAAGTCAATTGACGCACCAGTTGAGATATTTTTAGCAGGAAAAGCCCAAACTCGAAAACTGGGCGACGTGTCAGCCTGTGAGCGATTTTGCCACTCTGGGAGGCAAAAACGAGCTGCATATCAACAAAGGGGACGCCATTTTCAGCCTCAGGTGGATTGTAGCAGGTACAGAAGCTATGGAATGCTTACCTTGCCCTCTATGCACAGTATGGTGACGGGAGTGATGCCCCGCACGCTACATACTGCTCTCTTTCTCCCCTACGTACAGTATGTTATGCCCCACTAGTGGGCTTCTCATTTGACCTATGTACAACTGTGGGGAAATATGCTTTCATGCCGAGGCGAGAGCCTCTTTGCACAGGAACCGGTGTAGCTAGCTGCTATACCAAAGCAGGTCCACGAGAGGGTGATAACCTCTCGATTGCGCAGTAAATTCAGCACTGTTTGCTTGCTGTTTTTACTCTGTTTTGGGACTGTTTTGTGCCCGGGATGCTTCCAGAATCAAGGGGCACCAAGCCCAAGGTGCAGGGAACAGTGTAGGGACCGTCGTGTGCCCAAATCAGGTCAAAAAGAGGACTGAACCAGAAATTACAGCGACCTGGAATTTACTGTTTTGTGCTCCCGACTAAGAGATAACGCCAGTGGGATAGAGTCTTAAGCTTGGAGACTGATTCGGATTAATTTCGGTACCATTATGTTGCCGAAATTCTCCGAATCTGGAGCGTACTAGCTGGATGCAGGTGTTATCTTCCAAGGACTCTCTTTTTGTAATTCCTTCTCTCTAAATTAAAGAAATACCGAAAGGGGCGCCAGTCTTTGGGGCCTACAGGGTGTCGGTCTCGTTTGCGCAGTGACATTCTAGTCGCTGGACGCAACTGTGTTCTCTTCCCTTCTCAGTGCTCTGTGTAAAGTTAACAGGTAATTGAAATAGTACCGCCCTCGTTGTATAGGCCGGCTATATGGTTCCATCGACGGGATAGTCACTTTTTCTTCAAAAAGTGCAGCGTGGATTGTTGTGGGTGAAAGCAACACAGAGCTTGTCGATATGGCAGAGAAGACAGACCAAGTACCTGAAGAGGGATCTTTCTCACATGGCACAGAGAAAATTCCTTCAACTCTTCAAGAAGAGGACAAGTTGTTTAGAACTCAACTGCGTTGTTGCATGGACATGTTTCAGCAGTTGGCTAACAACCCAAGGATGCAGGAATTCTTATAGGCTCCGACACAGGGTTTTCAGCCTCCTACACAGGGCATGACTGAGCTGTTGCAGGAAAAGGAGATTTCCAATGCGCAGAGGACTCATGATGCTCGAGGGAAAGCCCATGTGGTTGAGCAACTAGCGGTGTCCATTGATCCAAAGCAACTTGCTTTAGCTGGACAAGAACCGTTTGTGAATGGTCAAGGGAGAAATGAATAGGCTATGCGTCAGACCCTTCCATTACCTAATACTTATCCTGGTTATTTTGGAGGTGGTTCAGTATTTCAAGCTATGGCTGGTCCTTCCACAGGTTATATGCCAGGGAATGTGTTCGGGACAATGCAAACAGGTATGGGTAACCCTATGTACGCGAACATGGGTGTCCAACCAGGTTTTCAGGGTGCCTATGGCCAGTTTCGAGTGCCTGGAACACAATTTGGTATGGCTGGTTTTTCGCAGCCATACGTACAAAATACAGATATGACAGGGAAAACAGTTGATGCGAGTGCTGGAATGAATACTCATGGAGCACCATTGTTACAGGCACCTGTTTATGATAATGTGGCTCCTTTGAGTCAGCCTAAGGATTACAAGGAAGGTGGACAGGGAGTGAAGTTTGAAACTTTCAGAGGAACTGAGGACCAATTAAAGGCTTTGACCTTCATACAACAGTTCGATGTAGCTTATGCTGGAGGCAACTTCATGGAATCTTCAAAGATACGCAAGGCTTCCACTTTCTTGAAAGGGAATGCGCTTCAATGGTGGACTGCATTGTTGAACCAAGGTCAAGCCCCAACAACGTGGGTCCAATTCAAACTACTTTTTGCGCATTCATGGTTGATAAACACTTTTGAAGTGGATGTGATGACGGAATGGCACGAGTTGAATGCTAAACAGTGTGCGAATCTGGAAGAGTACAATAAACGGTTTTGGGCCGCACTGTTGCGAGTCACCTCTTACAGGTTTGTGCCTTTGTCAGAACAAATTGAGAAGTACTGTTGCGGATTGCCCAAGAAAATGAGGGACTACTGCACAAAGACTACTGTCATGAATATGTTTCAATTGATAGAGAATGCAAGAGTGGCCAACAATCTGTCGAAGGGAGATTCCGATGGATTTAATAGCCACAAGAAAGGGGCCCAGGGCAAACAATTTTTAGCCAAGGGTAATGTTGCAGCAAAGCCTTCTGAGTCTCCTGCAAAGAAGCCCTCCACTGAAGAAGCTGATACGTCCAAGAAGCAGTCTAAATCTTCTTCGGAACGAGGACAAGGACAAAAAAGGCATTTTTTTGGCAAAACTTTTCAAGAAAGGAAAGCTCTTAGGGAGGCCAAGAAATGCTACATTTGTGAACAAGGACACTTTGCAAATGAGTACCCACATAAGAAGTCACAGGATAAGGATGACAAGTCAGACCATAAAGGGAAGAAGCCAAAGTCGAGTGCAAGACTTGTTCCAGATTTGGTTGGAGATCAGCCAAACACAGATGCCACGGAGCTGTGCAGAGCTTGGTGCAAAGTTAGAGACCAGACAGTGCTGGTTTTCTTTGATCCAGGAGCCTGTGCAAATTTCATATCACCAGAATTGGCATCAAAGTTGGGCATTCGTGCAGAGGAGATGGGTATGACAGGCGAAGCAGATTTGGCATGCCCAGGACATTCAGAGCCTGTTACTCCCATTCTGGGAAAGCTTCGTCTGCACATTCAGAGCTATGTGGATGCGGAAGAATTTCATATTATGCCGCTTGAGGGCTGTGATGTGTTATTGGGTATCCCATGGTGTTATAGGTTGCATGCTATGGTGGATACTTACAACAAAAAGATTACCCTTTAGCTTACCTGAGGACTTAAGAATGTGTTCCGTTTTAAGTTGTTGAAGTTTGATTTCTAGGATTAAGTTTTTAAGATGTCTTATCATTTTTTTGCTTAAAGTTGAGTACTTGTTTAAAGCCAAGTAAGTTGCGTCAACTTATTTTTACACATGCCTTTTCTAAAAACATTTTTAAGTTAATAATGTTTTGTTTTATCTAGTTTTGTTTCGTAGCAAACAAAGTGATTTAGTTTGTTTGTTTGTTTGTTTTTCTTTTTCTTTTCTTTTCGTGTGTCCCTTGCTTTTATAGTTTTATGAGTGCTTTATTCCCTCTTATAATTCGTGAGTTTAGACTATTCTGAACTTATGAAGGTATATATATTACCCTTGTACATAGAGGAAAGACTCATGTCCTTGATGTAAAGCTTAAAGGCGAGTTTGTTCCAGTTGTTTTTGCTTCTACTATTTCATCTGTAATAAAGAATCATCTTTCTGCGTACTTGATCTTTGCAAAAGAAGTACCTCAAGTTGTATCTAATTTGTCTACCTTAGATAAAGACAGGTCAACTTTTTTGAGTGGTTTCAGTGATTGTTTTTCGGACTCTTTGCCAGGGGAGTTACCTCCTGAGAGACCTGAGGATCATACTATAGATCTTGTGCCAGGTTCTAGTCCACCGAATAGACCACCATACAGGGTTAGTGCAGCCCAGCAGAAAGAGATTATGGGTCAGGTCAACGAGCTTCTAGAGAAGGGGCTGATTCAGCCCAGTTCATCCCCTTTTTGTTCGCCTGTACTCTTAGTGCAGAAGAAGGATGGTTCATGGCGCATGTGCATTGACTATCGCGCCTTGAATAAGAATACCATCAAGAACAGGTTCCCCATACCGAGGATAGATGACATTCTTGATCGGCTTGAGGGAGCGTCATTGTTTACAAGAATAGACCTAAAGAGCGGGTATCATCAGATACACATTAGACCAGAAGATGTCCATAAGACTGCGTTCAGGACAACATTTGGTCTCTATGAGTTTCTTGTCATGCCATTTGGTCTCACAAATGCTCTTTCCACATTTAATAGAATGATGGACAGAATTTTTAGACCACATAGATACTTCGTGGGTACCTTCTTTGATGACATGATTGTCTACTCAAAGTCTGAAGAGGAGCGTAGGGATCACTTGACCGCAGTTTTCAATGAGCTACGCAAGAATAGGCTACTCATTAATGCGAAGAAAAGTGAGTTCTTTTTGCAAGAGATTCACTTCCTTGGGCACATTGTTTCAAAGGATGGGATACGCATGGATCCCGCTAAAGTGGAAGCAATTAGGTCATGGCCAGACTTGAAGTCCGTACATGACATTCGAAGCTTTCTAGGCTTATGTTCCTATTACAGGAGGTTCATCCGAAATTTTTCTGAGATTGCTTCTCCACTCCATGCACTGCAAGGAAAAGGAGTTACTTTCAAGTGGATAGCCAAGGAAATTTTAGCGTTCAAACACTTGAAAGAGAAGCTGACTTCAGATCCGGTAATTATTTTGCCAGATCTTTCTAAACCTTTTGTGGTTCAATGTGATGCGTGTGGCCATAGTCTCGGTGCAGTTCTAATGCAGAATGACCGAGTAGTCGCATATGAGAGCAGAATTCTTTTGAAGACTGAAAGGAACTTGCAAGTCTATGAGAAAGAATTGCTGGCAGTAATTCATGCTCTCACTAGTTGGAAACACTATTTGCTAGGGGCTGATTTTGTTGTCCAAACGGATCATCAAACCTTGCGATATTTTCTTACACAGACGAAGTTGTCTGAGAAGCACATGCGATGGGCAAACATTTTGTCAATGTTCCATTTTCAGATTGTGCATGTGCAAGGGAAAAAGAACGTGGTGGCTGATGCGTTGTCTCGAAAGCCCCAAATTTCAGTAGTGTCAATTCCGTACCATTGTGAACTAAATGAAATGAAGACACAATATGTTGAAGATTCAGATTTTGCAAGGATCTATGACCAACTTGTTGATGGGCAACATCATGAGCACTATATGCTTAAGAATGACTTTCTCATGATGCATGGAAAGTTATGCGTTACTAAACAGTTACGGCCAAAGATTTTGATGGAAAGTCATGCTCCACCTTATGCTGGGCATCGTGGAATTGATGCGACAGTGAAAGGGGTTGAGGCATTCTTCTATTGGCCAGCTTTGCGTCAAGATGTTGACACATTTGTAAGATCATGCTTAGTATGCCAAAAAGTCAAATTTGACAGACAAAAGCAACCAGGATTGTTGCAGCCATTGCCGATCCCTGATAGGCCATGGGAAAGTATAGCAATGGACTTTATCTTTGATCTTCCAAGGATGCAAACAAGAAATGATGGGATTTGGACTATCATTTGTAGGTTCAGTAAGCATGCCCATTTCATTCCTGTTAGGAAGAAGATAAAGCCAGAACACATGGTCAAGATATTCATGAGCAATATCTTTAAATATCATGGGATGCCTCAGTCAATTGTCAGTGACAGGGATCCACGTATGACGAGTCTTTTCTGGAAGGCATTGATTGAGAACATGGCACTAAGCTCAAGTTCTCTTCTTCATTTCATCCGCAAACTGATGGACAGTCAGAAGAGGCAAATTCTACTGTCTTGGACCTGCTCAAATGTTATGTCTCAGAGCACAAGGCAACTTGGGAACACCATCTCCCATTGGTTGAATATGCTTACAATAACACTGTGCATACGTCAACAGGTAAGGCACCATTTGAGATAGTGGAAGGAGGGAAGGAAGTCCTGCCCATTTTGCAGACTAAGGACAAGATATTTGAGGCAGACAAGTATGTGCAAGATATGGATGAAACATACAGGAAGATAAAGATTGCTCTTGAGAAGACTCTCAGGCTAAGCAAAAGGAAGCTGCTGATCGTCACCGTCGTGAACTTGTATTTTCACTTGGTGATTCGGTACTTTTGCGCTTTGAAAAGGCCAGGTTAAGGAAAAGGAAAGGGAAGGAACTCTTGTTTCCTAAGCTCAGTATGCGATATTATGGTCCTTTTCAGATTTCAGAAAAGATCAACGATGTAGCTTACAGGTTAAAGCTACCAAAAGGCTGGAAAATACATAATGCTTTTCATGTCAGCCTTCTAAGGCCCTTTGTTGGTGATGTGCCAGAGAATATGCTTGATGAGGAACAACCCGAAGTGGAAGAATTGGATTTCCCATCATAGAATATATGTGATATCAGGAGATATCCGCATGTATTATTGGCATGCAAGCGAGGTCGCCTGCAGTATTTCAAGGGTGGGGTGTGTCACCAGGAGGTGTATTTTTCCTGTTGCCTTCCGTAAATAAGTATTAGATATATTTATTTTATTTTTACTTGTTTATCCCAAAACCCTTGAAATGGTGCAAGTGGACATTGCATGGCCAGTGTGAAACGGCTACAGCCAAATGGGTTTCTCACATCGGGGATCTAGGTCGGTTAGACAAGGATTGCCCGGGCCAGTTAGCACTGAATTCTGATGAGTATGGAAGCTCCTGTGCGCCAAACTGGAATTTGGGCCACTCGTCAAGTCACTGCAACTTTATAAGTTGAAAGGGGCTAGTAAATTAACCCACATTGTAGATGTTGGTCAAATGGTAGTCTTCAATGATGGTCAGGAGACCGATAGGGACGCCATGGAAGTATCTCCTAAAATTTAGGGAACTGCTATTTTTGACCAAAAAATGTGTTCGCGTCATTAGCTCTGGAATGACAAGGGGAACATTTTATTGCTCTGTTGCCAAGTCAACTGACGCACCAGTTGAGATATTTTTAGCAAGGAAAGCCCAAACTCGGAAACTGGGCGACGTGTCAGCCTGTGAGCGATTTTGCCACTATGGGAGGCAAAAACGAGCTGCATATCAACAAAGGGGACGCCATTTTCAGCCTCAGGTGGATTGTAGCAGGTACAGAAGCTATGGAATGCTTACCTTGCCCTCTATGCACAGTATGGTGACGGGAGTGATGCCCCGCACGCTACATACTGCTCTCTTTCTCCCCTACGTATAGTATGTTATGCCCCACTAGTGGGCTTCTCATTTGACCTATGTACAACTGTGGGGAAATATGCTTTCATGCCGAGGCGAGAGCCTCTTTGCACAGGAACCGGTGTAGCTAGCTGCTGCACCAAAGCAGGTCCACGAGAGGGTGATAACCTCTCGATTGCGCAGTAAATTCAGCACTGTTTGCTTGCTGTTTTTACTCTGTTTTGAGACTGTTTTGTGCTCGGTTTGCTTCCAGAATCAAGGGGCACCAAGCCCAAGGTGCAGGGAACAGTGCAAGGACCGTCGTGTGCCCAAACAGGTCAAAAACAGGACTGAACCAGAAATTACAGCGACCTGGAATTTACTGTTTTGTGCTCCCGACTGAGGGATAACGTCAGTGGGATAGAGTCTTGAGCTTGGAAACTTATTCGGATTAATTTCTGTACCGTTATGTTGTCGAAATTCTGCCAAATCTGGAGCGTACTAGCTGGATGCAGGTGTTATCTTCCAAGGACTCTCTTTTTGTAATTCCCTCTCTCTAAATTAAAGAAATACCGAAAGGGGCGCCAGTCTTTGGGGCCTACAGGGTGTCGGTCTCATGTGCACAGTGACATTCTAGTCGCTGGACGCAACTGTGTTCTCTTCCCTTCTCAGTGCTCTGTGTAAAGTTAACAGGTAATTGAAATAGTACCGTCCTCGTTGTATAGGCCGGTTATACAGACCACCATCGGATGGTGTCCTGTCAGTAGGTAGGGTAATCCAAAATGAGGGGAAAGCCAGACTCAACAGTCTGCGTTGTGAAGGGCCTCCGAGAAGAGGTGTGATCAGACCAAGTTGTCTGCACGATAATCATCCTGTAGAAGTAGGGAAGCCAGACTTATTAGTCTGCAATGCTAAGTCTGCAATGTGAAGAACCTCTGAGAAGAGGAAAGGCCAGACCAATTTGTCTATGCCGTCTTGCCTGTATCTCTTGCCTCCAATCCTCCTCCGGTGTCAACCAAAATAGAATCCGTGCCAACAATGCCACCAAACTGTATCTCGGTGTGCCTCTCAATGTGAATGCTCGAGCTGGGAGTGGCCTACTGCCCAGGTCGAGGGATAAATCTGTTGTAAGGTTATTGAAGGTGAGTGTAAGCAACTTTGAAGGTATCAATCCAAATGATTAGGAGTGCAGAAGAGCAATTGCACTACCATCCAAGCGAGCTTGCGGGTGACTCCGGATGTAGGTGCGTAAGGATGCCTGATCTCTCGCATCTTGCGGGTAAACTCTCTGAGAGAGTCCAAAGGCACTCAAGTCTCACTCTCGTTTGTAGATCCAAGCAGTGAACCTGTCCTAGAAGAGATCCAAGATCCTCTGCCTAAGTCCATGCAGATGCTCCTGTGTAAGCAAGTGATCTACCGTGTCGAGGTCAAGTGGTAAGTGTCTATCCACCCAAGATGGTGGTGTCCTCTGGGAATGTAGGAATCCCATATACCATGAGCATGGCCATATCTCGTGTGAACTCCTCTAATGAGTGCATAGGTGTGTCCATAGCAAACCACAAGTCACCAGCCCCTTTGGAGTGTGCAACCGCCGAATGATGGTTGGAATGAATGGATCTCCCAAGGATCGCATGCCCATAGATGATCAAGCCGATGTCGAAGGTACCGTGTACTGCAGCAGTCACTGAGAGAACCCAACAGAAAAATGATATATAGAAATATATGTGGATGCCCGAACAAAAGTGGGCAGTCGGCCCCAAACTTGGGTGGCGTACAACCTAGACCATGGGTGGCCAACCCGGAGACATACTAGCCGTACAAGTATGCCCTAGGCCTGTGAAGCAGTAGAGTGGTGTAAGTCTAACAACACTATCATTCACTTGCGCTGCACATTACAATGAATGAAACCACACATATTAGATTTTGTGAGACGAGAGTGTTATGATATAATCTCAATTGAGATGGTGTCCATAGTAAATGACAGTGGCGAGAACCCAAAAGAAAAATCCCAACTACCTAAAGGGGAACAAGAAAGGGATATAATTGTATTTAAGATGCAATACAAAATCTCCATCAATGACTTGTTCGAGAAAAATCAAGAGTCTGAATCTACCTATTATGATGCTGTAGACAAAGCGGAAGAGGATCTAGTCACTTTTGGCAAGGAATAGGGAAGAAAAGTTCTTTGACTTTCCAAACCTATGACCTAGTTGACAAAACCCCCCCGGGTAGCCGGTAGGGCACCTTGTGCCGACCGAAAATAACATTTGGAACAAAACTATCACACAAACGACACAAATCTGCAAATCCTTTAGGCACTTAAACTAGGAGAGAACCAGAGATGAGATATGGAGTGATGGAGTTCCACTCCCACATGCACTTGCTCTTCGACTATGCCCTCCTTGCATTTTCTCTTATTTTATTAATCGTCACAAATACAACTGCCATTGCGAGTCTAGCTCCAGTTGGATGCTTAGAACTTGCACAAGGTTTCTCTTTTATGGGCCTATTACAAGTGCTCGAGAACACGAAAATCAGTTTTCTTTTAAAACTGATGGTCCCAAAAGCTCATAAAGTCATTGTTTTCAACGATTGACGCTAAAAGCTGATGCTGCCCCTGCTGTCATCTCACTAGCCTGTGTTCTGCGGTGCATTTCCTGGTGCAAATTGCTGGCTGTCATGCTCAAAGATTGATTTGCCTTTTTGGTGCACCTTGGGCTCGATTGTCCATCCTCTCTCTTCCGGTCCAGTGCCAATATGCCACATCATCAAGCTGTGAGACTCTCATGGATACCATTGCAACAGTAGATTCAGACACCCTTGTCCCTCTTGCAAATCACGTCAACTTTTACATTTACCATCGCTGCATCCAAGCCAACATTTAGAGGCATAGAGCAGCTCCTACTTTGCATTTTCACAAAGGAAGAGATTGATACCATGATGAAGTTGCCCATAAGAGAGTTTATGTGATTGTACTTTTAATGATAGCCTACTCAAGAGACCAGGCGTTGGAAGATATGTTACCAGCTGGCTCTATTTGCATTTTTGGCATTTCTTACCTTAGGTCTTTTGTATTGGACAGTTGGATCATACAACCATGTGTATTTTCCTTTTGGCCTTATAGATCTTTTAAGTTAAACCTGTTGCAGTTAATAAACATTTCATTCATTTCTTGCGTGGTGATGCTTGGCCATTGCTTCTGCTGCACTCTGATCCATAGAGAAAGGGTTACAGCATCAGAATCCAATTTTATGTATGAAAGCTTTCATGTATCTTTAGATGGTCTCAAGTCCTTAGTTTGCATATGTTATTTCTAAAGTGAATGTGGGCATGCTTCCTAGTTTCAGCAGTATGGGATGTGCCCGTGGATGCAAAACTGGGATCTTTTTCGACCCTTATATATGTCTAAGTAGTTTGAGTTCCATCAAGAATGGTATGTTGTAATAGATTTTGATGGTTGTTATGCATTTCTGGTTGGTGTGCAGGTTTGTCACATCAATTCTGGTTTTTTTCAAAAGTGAGTAATTTTTCTTAGCTGTCTTCACTGTATTGTTCTTGGACCAAGTTAATTTTGTCTTTTCTTGGGTGATTCAGGGGACTCCATCAGGAACCCATTAGCTAAGTTTGTTCTAATAGCTTGGATACTTTTCATCCTTCTCCTTGGTTCAAGCTATACAGCTAGCTTGAGCTCAATCTTAACAGTCAACCAACTTTCTCAAAAACCCTTGACCATAGATGAGCTTGCTGCCATGAATAAAACCGTGGGCTTTCAAGTGGGCTCTATTGTTGAAGATTATCTCAAAAATCGGCACAATATAAAGCATCTCAAAGAATTGTACAATGTAACTGCGTATGCAGATGCTCTGCGCTCAAAGCAGGTAGTAGCTATTGTCGACGAAATTCCCTACATCAGCTTGTTTCTCGCAGCACAGTCTGCTTCAAACTGTAAATTTTCAGTCAGCCAAAAGCTCACGATCGCAGGCTTGGGTTTTGTAAGTGCTTTCTCTCATTATATTTCTTGTTAATGTATAGTTTGCATGCAAATAAAATTTGTTAGTTGTAGTGCCTAAACAAAAGTTTTAACACCTAAAGATTTTCTACAATATTTCAACTTAATCAACAGTGAATGAGCTGGGCTGGTTTTCTTTGGGTTACCTATGTGTAAAGCTTTTGACTAGGATGGTACAACGGACTTTGGCTTCTCACCTTCGACTCCTCTGTGTCGTCTCAGCATCCGGTGCTGAGAGGGGGTGTTAGAGTTACACCACCGTTGCTTCGCCATTTTGTACGGCTAGTGATTGTCCCGGGTTGGCTACCCATCGCACATCATGTAGATTGCATGGGCGGACACTTTTAGCACGTGTCGAGCTGGTCATTTTCTGAGCCGGCTGGGTGCACACATTTTTAGCCATTTTTGGGTTTTTATGTTTTTTGCACCAGTTACACATTTTTGCCCTACCTCAACCTAAGATTCTATAAATAGAATGCTTAGGGTCTTGTAGTGCCCATGGCTTGTTTTATTGAATGGCTTGATTGCTTGTGATTAAAACCTCAAGAGTCGTAATAGTGCAACACAACTCGTATATAGCTGGCTGATTATATGTAGCTTTGCTGTCGTCTTCGCCTATATTTGCAGCACTTTTCTTCTATAAAACGGCCTTCCCATAGAGCAGAAAAAATTGCCAGTAGGTGGCATTTCACGTTCCCACACACCATTCAAAATCCTTGCTGGCAATCAATAATTTAGGGGGTGGTTGAGCAATCCCCTGAACTCAACTTGCCCTTTCAGCAGCCAATGGGATTGCAACTTTCATGTATCGCGAAAAAGGATGTCGTTAGATTTTGTGAATCACTTCTTGGGGGTTGTCTGGACTATGTGGTTGGAGTTGTGTTGGGGGGGTGGGGGTGGGGGGGGGGGGCAGCCAGATATTTTATCTGGTGCAGGTGGTTGCCTGCTAAGGTGGACTGCCTGACACTTTTCATATGCTGTGATTAAAGGGCCCTTATTCTGCCAGCTAGCTACTCCACATCTTTGCAGTATGCGGGTATGAAGGCACCGCTCGTCCACAAAGAGGAAAGTGCTCATTAAAGGACGCCCAGAATATAGGTCCTTTCTATTGCAACATAAGTGCTCTGGTAACGGAGGAGTCTTAATTGTGAGAAGCAATATACGAAGGAAGATTGTGTGGCTCTTTGTCCAAATTATCATAGGTCTACAGTTTTGTTCACGGTGTAATTTTTCAGTCTGCTAGATAGTATTTTAAGCTGTTACACAGAAGTGGGTTGATTGACATCATCTGCATTTGAGTCTGAAAACGGTTTTGTGTGTTTGATTGGCTTCTTCTTGCTGTATTGTTTACTAGCTATATATTTTTGTGCTAATACATTGTGTGGCATACACGTCGACCAAAGTATTCTCTAGCATCACAAACTTGAGGGGATTTCTTTACCTTGTGTGGTGACTTCATTGTCATGAGCATGCCCATAGCATCTTCAACCGAGTCATGCGTCATGTCATCCTTGTGGCTGCCTACTTTGCGCGATATGTATGGCCATGCCTTATGTCCAAGAGACTGCATCTGAATAGAAACCCCCACTCCACATTTGTTCAAGACAGCCCAGATTTTCTTGGCCCTGCCCATTCAAGAGACTACATCCCTGACGAGGAACTCACAAAGAACTTACTTTGGCCATCTCAGCCCTTTCCTCATCTGATTTGGAACAATCCTTTGGCTAAGTTACACATTCTACTCCTTCCTCACCTCCATATTGAAATACTTGAGAACTTGACATATGAACTTTTTTTGAGACAAGTAAAGAACCTTCTTACTCTTGTCTCCCATAATCAACATTCCAAAAATATTATTGGCTTCACCCAATTCGTCCATATCAAAATTCTCATGCACTTAAAAGCGTCTACCACAAAGCCGTTCTTTCTGGCGATAAGCATATTATCTGCATAAACAATCAAGATCAAAAGGTTACCGTGTAAAGGCACATGGTAGGCTAGGTGCAAGGTGCACTCACACATTGTGTATTTGTTGCCAATCGGTTCTCTGTGGTCGATGGTGATAATGGGGGGCTAATCTCCCCCTCCCCCCCCTGCCCCCCGCGCCAAAAAAAAAACCCCCATTGAGGCAGATTACTATTACCAACTTCTTTTTTGTTACACAGCCCCGTGTCATTAGTGCTGTTGATACTACACCTGCTTCATCAACTCCAACCTTGACACATCATTGAGGGCCTTCCTCTTCGAGTGGTGTTACCTTGGATAGAGTAGTAGCGCTTACCCGAGCAAGACTTCCACATCCATCTAAGAGGGGACTCAGAGACCCACATCCCGTACAGATGAGAGCTATCATTGAGCGCCATCAGAGGCGGATGCCACGATCATCTCAATCACACAAACGTACATCTTCTCACCAGGCAGACACATCATAGAGAGGATATTTGAATGATACCTTGTATGTTTGGACTTGGATGTAATTTTTAGATAGGTTGCTCATTTCAGCCTTTAGCTTTAGACTTACTTTTGTGTTTCTTTCAGATGAGAGATTTCTTTTATGTATGTACAGGTTTGGTCTCATAGGCCACATTGAACTTTTAGGGACACCCCCCCCCCCCCCCCCCCCCCCCCCCCGCGGTTGCGTTGCCTTCCCCCTGCCCTCTTTGTCGCGCTCCCCTCCCACCCCCTGCCGTGCTCCCACCTCCCTCTCTCTCTCTATCAAGCTCCACCCAACCCCTCGTCTCCCTCCCTCTCCCTTTCTCTGTCAGGTCGAATTATTTTTCGGGGGATGGCTAAGAAATTTCAGAATTCTGGAAACTCAGAATTTCCCTCTCTATCAAGCTCCCCCCAACCCTCGCCTCCCTCCCTCTCCCTTTCTCTGTCAAGTCGAATTTTTTTTTGGGGGGATGGCTAAGAAATTTCAGAATTTTGGAAATTCTGGAAACTCTCCCACCTCTCTCTCTCTCTCTCTCTCTCTCTCTCTCTCTCTCTCTTATCATGGTGACACTTATCCCCACTTTGTACCTTTATGGCATGATACCATTGCTCAGCCTACCAGCCACCCATAGGAGTCGGTAGCACTCCTATCTGTTCTTTGTTTGTAGTTTTCTTGTTTGTACCCAGACTTGGTACTAGACTCATCATTGTAATCAGTTGGTCTCATAGGTCATTTTGGCCTCTTGTAGACGTTAATATATCATTTCATTTCATTTCTCTCTCTCTCTCTCTATCAAGCTCCCCCCAACCCTCGCCTCCCTCCCTCTCCCTTTCTCTGTCGGGTTGAATTTTTTTTTGGAGGATGGCTAAGAAATTTCAGAATTTTGGAAATTCTGGAAACTCAGAATTTCAGCTGCAGAAATTGCAGGAAAGTTCAGAAATTTCAGAATTTCAGTTCAGGTGCAGAAATTGCGGTTCAGAAATTTCAGAAACTGTAGAGATTGTGGATAGGTGTGGAATGCACATGTATGGACGATGTGGAGATTGTAAACAAATGTGGAATGACCTTGTATGCATAATGTGGAGTCACATATTTACATAGTGTGCATTTCTCCCTCTCACGAACTTTCTGTAACAGGCTTGGACACTCCAAGCGAGAAATCAATAGCAACACACGAATAGAAGCTTCATAATCACCGAACTTTGAGAGAGACACGGCCCGACCTAGTTGCGTGCCCAGAGGTATTGGCCCCTAAGTTTGACGCCCCCTTTTGGTACTTCTTTATCTTTAATCATTGCAAAGTACAACTCCCGAGGGACCTCTGCTCTCAGACTCCGCGTCCAGATGCCTGCAAAGTGAGGTCCCAAGGGCTCTTATAATTTTACAAGGGATGCCAAAAGTAGAGCCTTAAAAGCAGTTACACAAAAGCTTCAAACTCAAAAGCACAAGGCCTCCCAAAAACTGGCTGCCAGCGCTAAATACGGAAAACTGTACGGACTGCCACATCAACAGCTTGTCGCGTTTTACGGAAATCTGTACAGTCAGCCACGTTAGCAGCGCGAATCTCAGAAATTTGTACAGTCAGCTACGTCAGCAACACGAATCTCAGAAACTCGTACAACAATCCTCCAGCTTCATTTAAATTCTCTAGTGTCCCTTTGGCCCCGTCGGCAGGGTGCCCATAAATTGGAACAACTCTATCAATAGCCCTTTGTTTGTTAGGCATGCCACATCATCAGTTTGTGACACTTTCTTCCCCTCCCTTTGGAGGTTGCCATTCAAAAATGCAAAGAAGAATTGTGCGAGACCATTCACAAAAGTAATCACAACCTCCTAGATACTCGAAGAAGGTGTTGGTCCAAAAAAGCACGATAAACACACATGAAAATCAGGTGATTGCCCAAGATGAGGAGATAGTGTTACTCAAGAAGGAGCTTGCAAAGATGCGATCACTTCACACACTTGAAGAGGGAGAGCTTCAATCCTCAGTAGTTGACGAACTCAACACAATTAAGGAACAAATGCGGGCCATCAAAGAAGGGGAGAAGCAACACAAAGAAATGACGACTTCGTGGGTGGATGTTATTACAAAGACCCAACAGAAAGCGGATAAAGTTGAGAAGTGGATCAAGATCGCCAACAAAGGAAAAGGCAAGGAGACAACCCCCACAACTACCATCATTAACTGAACACTAGAAGAGGAACAAAGGAGTTAATGATGGTGGTTGTCTCCTTTTGTACCGAAAGGGGGGCAAGTCTTTGGGGCCACTATCTCTAGGCACGGAACTCCGCCGGGCCAGTGTCGAATCAATTGTGAACTGTGAACTGTTTTGAAGTGGTTATTTGTGCTTTTTGCGGTAGATTTTCGACTTGGAGTGTCCAAGTCTGTTACAATGGTCTCAGAGCACGACCAATTTCTCTTCTACGGGAAATACGATCCTTTTTTTTTTCCGCGGCACTTATTGCTTTAGGCAAAGATCAATCGACTCCCTCTGCATCCGGAGATGCGGGGAGGGATCACAACGAAGATTCAGGCAAGGAGTACGGCCCGCCTCTGCCTACTCCGACGGAGCATTGGGAGATGGAGCGTCAACGATTGATTGGTGACGCAACAAAGATGATACTCAATTTTGTGAAGGATCCAAAATTTGCAAAATATATGAGCGAGACCTCTTTCAATGAGGTGCACACGTAGTGGCAGAAGACCACAAAACCACTCCCCAAACCCGCTCTCAAGAAACCTCCTACCCCCAGGAAGTATACAGAGAAAGAATTAGAGGAGGTGGTTGATGCACGAATTGCTCAGCTTTTTGACGCACAGAACAAAGTTAAAAAGCACGAAAAAAAGCAAAAGAAAGGCACTGATTTCCTGGGTTATTTGGGTCGTCAGTCTACTTTTGAAAAGGCAAGAAAGCAGAAGAAGCGTGTTCGATTTGAAGGAGTACCCAGTTCTTCTTCTTCTTCTTCTTCTTCTGACAGTTCTTCTAGCTCCTCTGACTCTAGCGAAGAAGACAGGAAAGGCAAAAAACGAAGCAAAAAGCAAAGCTTCGGAAAGGGTAAGAAAAAGGCAAAGAAGCCTAAATCTCACCCCGTGATTGACAGTTCTACGGAGGACTTGTCTACAGACAATTCGGACTCTGATGACAACAACTTTTATGCAAAGAAGAAGAATTTTTACAAAGCCAATCAGTATGACTTTCTGGAAGACGAAAGCAAGAAAGTCTGAGAGTTTAAGGAAGGTGGACAGTCACTTAAATTTGACACGTTTTCTGGTTATAGAGATGCTTCAAAGGCTTTGTCTTTTGTACAATAGTTTGCAATCGCTTTCGCGGGAGGGCTTTACGCAGAGCGCTCTAAGATTCGGAGAGCTGCCTCTTATTTTAAGGGGAATGCTTGAACTTGGTGGTCCATGCTTCTATTAAACAAGACTACGCCAGTTAAATGGCTGAAATTCAAGAGGCTTTTTATTTCTTCTTGGCTGACTCGAGAGTATGAATGCGATATACGAACTGCTTGGAACCATCTTCGGATGATCAAGAAGGATACAGTGGATGCTTATTGCGAGAGATTCTGGAGCTCTTTTCTACCTGCCTCTTCATTTAAGAAGATCTTGTTCAAGGAACAGATTGAGCGGTTTACCTTGGGTCTACCTACAGAGATCCGAGATCACTGCTTGGAACAAAAGTCAGCTTCCATTCAGAAGTTGATGAGTCATGCGAACCGGGGTTTTCCATTCACTCAGGTAGTTTGACCTACCCCATCGATGAGATCACGACGCAAAGAGCTGAACAGACTTCGACAAATGAAAGTAGAAAGAGGAAGAGCAACCCAGAAAAGAAAGATGCACGACCCAAACTCACTCCTCAGGAGAGAGCTCGCTACATCAGGGAAGGGAAGTGCTTTGGATGCGGGGAAATTGGGCATATCTCGGCAAAGTGCCCTAAAAAGGCACAGAAAGAACGGAACGACAAGGACGATGAAAGGCCTGAGAGTTCGAGAGCAGCTGAGGACTGTGGAAGAAAAGGCAAGATGAAAACAGGACTGGTTCCAGACTGCGTGGGTATCGATCCCAGCACGATGAACGAGAGTACATAACTTTGCCGAGCTTAGGACAAAGTGAAAGACCAAGAAGCCCTCATCTTCTTCGATGGAGGAGCCAAGGCCAACTTCATTCACCGGAATTGGCGGCGCGGCTCGAGATCACTCCCGATCGAATGGGATCACTTGCAAAGGCAGTTCTAGCGGCACCCGGCAGGGACGTAGCCATCACACCTATCATTGGCAAACTTCGGTTGCATTGTCAAAGGTATTTGGGGCATGAGCACTTTTACATAATGCCTTTGGAAGGTTGTGATGTCCTCTTGGGAATTCTCTGGTACCACAAGAACAACGCCGTGGTCGACTATCGGGCGAGGAAAGCGACATTGACCACAGAGAAGGGCAAAACCATTGTACTTGATATTAAACTTAAGGGCGAGTCTGTCCCTATTGTATCGGCTTCGGCCATTTCAAAGTTAATGAAATCCAATCTGTTTGTTTACTCGATCTTTTTAAAAGAGTTGAGTGATGAGGATAGGACAAATATGTCTGAACTTGATAAAGAACGCCAAGATTTTCTCCACGTCCATGCCGATTGCTTCTCAGAAGGCTTGCCAGGCGAGTTACCACCCGCTCGTCCTGAAGATCATACCATTGATTTGATACCTGGAAGCACACCACCGAACCGGCCACCTTATCGTGTGAGCGGAGCCCAGAACGAAGAGATTATGAACCAAGTGAAAGACCTCTTGGAAAAGGGTCTTGTCCAGCCTAGTACTTCATCTTATTTCTCTTCAGTGTTGCTGGTTTTGAAGAAAGACGGATCTTGGAGAATGTGCATCGGTTATAGAGCTCTCAATAAAATCACCATCAATAACAGATTTCCAATTTCCTAAAATCGATGATATACTTGACCGACTTCACGGATCCTCATGCTTTAGTAGGATCGACTTAAAAAGTGGATATCATCAGATCCGAATCGCGCTGGGAGACGTCTACAAGACAACCTTTCGGACGACTTTTGGGTTATTTGAGTTTTTGGTGATGCCTTTTGGCTTAACCAATGCTCCTGCGACATTTAACCTGATGATGGACAAGATTTTTTGAGAGTACAGGCTATTTGTTGTTGGCACTTTCTTTGACGATATCATTGTTTTCTCAAGGATGAGGCAGAACATAGAGATCATCTGCTTAAAGTCTTTCAGGCATTACGAGATCACAAGTTAGTGATTAATGCGAAGAAAAGTGAATTTTTCCTACCAGAGATACACTTTTTGGGACACATTGTGTTAGTAGCAAGAGTGCAGATGGATCGGGCCAAGATAGAGACTATCTGTGATTGGCCCGATTTGAAGAATGTCCATGAAGTTAGAAGCTTCTTGGGATTGTGTTCGTACTATAGGCGGTTCATTCGAAAGTTTGCAGAGGTTGCTTCCTCTTTGCATATCTTGACATAGAAAGGAGTCTGTTTCTCGTGGGGACCCACATAAGTAACTGCCTTTCAAACTTTGAAAGAGAAACTGACTACGGGACGAGTTCTGACTTTGCCGGACTTGCAGAAGTCATTTGAAGTATATTGTGATGCTTGTGGTCGTAGTCTGGGTGCAGTCTTAATGCAAGAAGGCCATGTCATTGCTTATGAGAGCCGATTGTTCTCAAGGCCGAAATTGACAACACAGATTTATGAGAAAGAGCTTTTGGCGGTTATCCATGCTCTTACTCAGTGGTGGCGACACTACCTACTCGGAGCGGATTTTATTGTCTTTACAGGCCATCAAAGTTTATGCTACTTCTTGTCACAGAAGCAACTTTCGGAAAAGCAGACGCTGTGGGCGAACATCTTGTCATAGTTTCACTTCCAGATTGTCCATGTTTAGGGACATAAGAATTTGGTGGCAGATGCTTTGTCTCGGAAGCCGTTGGTTCTTGCTATTTCCGCGTTCACCATAGGAGCTTCGAGGATATGGTCGACCAGTATGCCACAGATACAGATTTTGCAAACGTTTTCACACGGATACGTGATGGGGAGACAATAGCGGGATATTCCATTCGGGATGGCTACTTGATGAGAAAAACCATGATGTGCATTACACAGCCGTTGAGGGAAAAGGTTACGACTGAATGCCACTGTCCGCCTTTTACGGGTCACCGCGGCATTGCTACCACCATGAAAGGGGCAGAGAGATATGTCTTTTGGACGAGACTAAGAAGGATGTGGACGAGTTTGTGCACAGGTGCTTGGTATGCGAGAAGGTCAAGTTTGACATGCATATAGCACAGGGATTGTTACAGCCTTTGCCCATACCCACCCGCCCCTGGAAAAGTATTGCAATGGATTTTATTTTTGATCTCCCGAGAACATAGAGTAGTCACGATGGTATCTGTTATTGACAAATTTATCAAGCAGGCTCATTTCATTCTAGTGAAGAAAACGGTCAAGCCGGATCACTTAGCGAGACTGTTTGTGGCCCAGATTTTCAGAGTACATGGCATGCCTGAGACGATTGTCTTCGACAGGGACCCTGATTTACGAGTTTGTTTTGGAAGGCAATTTGGGTACAACATTGACACGCGGTTGTAGTTCTCGTCATCTTTCCATCCGCAGACTGACGGGCAATCTGAGATTGCCAATTCAGTGGTTTTTGATTTATAGAAGTCTTATATCTCGGACCAGAAGACTCAATGGGAAAAGTATCTACCTTTGGTGGAATTTGCCTACAATAACACGATACACTCTTTGACGGGGAAGGCGTCATTTGAGATTAGTGAAGATGTTGTGAAGGTTTCACCCTTCCTAAGCACGAAAGATAAGATTTTTGAAGCCGATGAGTACACATGCGACTTGGACACGGCTTTTACCAAGGTCCACGAGGCTTTGCAAAAATCTCAGGAAAGACAGAAAAAGGCAGCGGATCGCCATCGTCGCGATTTGAAATTTAGGGAGGATGATTGGGTTCTCTTACGTTTTGAGAAGGCACGCATGAGAAAGAAAAAGGGAAAGGAGAGGCTTTTTCCAAAGCTTAGTATGAGATACTACGGACCTTTCGAGATCTCCGAAAAGATCAATGATGTCTCCTTTCGATTGAGACTGCCTGACACTTGGGAGGATTCACAATGTATTTCATGTGAGTCTCTTGAAACCTTTAAAAGGTGATGTACCCGAAGATGGGGAGCCCGATGAGCAACCCGAAGTAGAGGAAAACAAGGAGATCCTTGTTCTTGAATAGATTTTGGCACATAAGGACAGAAAGAATAAGGGTAAAGTAAGAAGGCGGTTCTAGGTTAAATTCAAGAACTATCCTGCATTGGATGCGAAGTGGATGGAGGAGGAGGACCTAGCAAATACTCCTCAGATTGTGAAACTTTACCGTGAAGCTTTTGGTTTAGCATAGTCTATTCCAAATGGAACCCAGAATTCAGTTTGGCCGGAGATTTGTGCAGTGGGTTTTCACAAGAGGGAAGTTACTCCGCTCGTTTGTCAACAAATGCCTTGATTTTTAGAATACTAGAGTCATTGATGTCTCTTTGAGCTTCAGAGATTCTGAGAGTTGACAATATTCTGCTGTATGACTTTATGAAATGAAATTCCAGAATATGAAACTGATTTGTTTTTGACTTGCTTTTAAGTGCAGGAACTGATAGACGAAATGACTGTAACATTTTGGTCTAAATGATCTCGAATAGACATGGTTGCAATAGGGGTTAGTCAATCGGACATCATGAGGTTCTGAGTGGATCTAGATGCGATTACTAACTGCATTGTTGATAAATCATAGTCTAAGATCCGAATGAATGTTGAATGTCATGTGATGTCCTGTGATGTCTAGTGATGTCTTGTGATGTAACTGTTGATTGGTACATGTGCTAGATGTGTGTTCCTAGTGCGTAGGTACTAACAGTTAGTGTCTGCTAAGATAGTTTATGGCCTTTGTCTGTTTTGTAGGCGTAATTGAGGGCGATTACAATGCTTCAAGAGGGGGGTATGTCACAAACTGGTACGTGGCGGACACATGCAAACATCCTTTTGCTGGACAGCCCTGGCAGAACATCTGATTGGTTGGTTGCTGCAGAAATTCCGGACGACATGCTGACGTGGCTTGTCCGTAAAATCCGGCGCCATTTGCGGAGATGCTGATGTGGCAGCAGCAATGGCAACTTGCTTTTGCTGGCTGATTTTGGCTACGTTGGAGCTTTATTGAATTGCTTTAGTTTACTAAAGAAAGCTAGAGTTGACTTGCTTTATTTTAGCATAAGAGAAAGAGAGAGAAAGAGCCTTTGCTTTATCTGGGCTTTTGATTTTTAGTTTTTGAAGCTTTTGGGGCTCTGCTTTTAGCATCCCTTTGTAATCTATAAATAAACAGGAAGGCCTCTCACAACTCAGAGCATCTGGACGCAGAGTCTGAGTGTGTTGCTTGCCTGCACTCTTGTACTTTGAACACAGATTAATACAAAAAGAAATACCGAAAGGGGCGCCAATCTTTGGGGCCAATATCTCTAGGCAAGGAACTCCCCTGGCCATTGTCGAATCAATTGTGAATTGTGAACTGTTTTGAAGTGGTTATTTGTGCTGTCACGGTAGATTCTCGACTTGGAGTGTCCAAGTCTGTTATTACAGGGGTAATGAGCTGTCACAAACGAGAGCTTGGAGAGTGAACAATAAGAAAAGTGGAAGCAATTGGGAAACCCCACAAAGGAAAGGGCACTTATCTTGCGCTTCCCCTCCATGGAAGCGAAGGACTTTTTGATTTGAAAGAGACCAACTCTCAAGAAGATGGACATCTTTCTTGGAGATGACCTCACACTCTCGCAGATTGCTCACATGTAGGAGGTAATGCAAAATATTAGAGCGGCAAGGGAAAAAGGTAAGATTGCTTTTTATCGAGATGGAAGGGTGGTGATATCGCATGATGGTGTGAGACCTATGGGACCACATTGAAGATGGTAGCATGGAATTGTAATGGGTCACTTCGTCTTGATGTAGGGGCATTTGAGGATAGCTTTATGGGGAGAGACATTGTCTTTTACTTGAGAGACACACCCGACACCGGTACAGCTGATGCCACATGTGAGTGGATATAGGTGGGAGACAGCTTGTAGAGCAAAGACGAGATCAGAGCTTAGGGATAGAGGGTCAGGCGGAGTAGGAGTCCTATTCAGAGAGGAGCTACAATTGCTGTGAGATTGAGGCTTGTACAAGTAGATTCTTGTACATTACTATATGTTACTGCCCCCCCTGGCACATTAGTGTATGTTGCACTTGGAGAACAATCCCCTTTCTTTGTATTAGACAAGGATATATGGGAATTTTCCAGAGATGGTGACATTATTCTCTTGGGGAACTTTAATGCCCGCATGAGAAATTATCAGACAACTTTTTATGATACCTTAGATGAGATACTGAGAGAGCTAGATTTCAGTGATATGAAGCTTGTAGACACAAAATGAGTACATTGAGTATGGGAGATATTTGATGGAGATGGGGGCCCACATGGATTGGCCATACTTAATGGCCTACAACAATTTCTTGGGGCTAGCGCAGTGGACTATGTCCTGACAGAGCCGAGCTTCATCCCTTGCATTCAGGAAATTCACAGTAGGACCCAAACTAGTGGGTGTAGCTGTGAATCATGCTATCTCAACATTTTTAGTTTCCTTTCAGTACAGTACAGCTCAGGTCTCAGGCATCGGGAGGACACATACCCACTATATGTTTACACCTCAGATTGACTCTGTTTATACAGAGGAGATCTATGGTCTTCTATGTACAGCAGCCAAGCTAGGACTCTTAGTGGAGGAGATCTCCACTTTGCTGAGTGAGACATTGCATGTTGAATGTAAGGTGCAACGGAAGTGAATGTTGAACTTTGCTCAAGATGAGTGCTCCGAACTGTGCTCAAGGGTTCCTTTTACTTACGGAAGGAAGAGCCTTCCGTTCCTTTAGTGAGAGAGTGCAAGTGGTCACAAACAAAGTGGGAAACACTGAATGAAGGTGCTGAGATTGAGAGATAGAGAGAGAAGAATATGACACCAAAATGTTGTTAAACCCTCCTCCAAATGCCCCACTCTCTATGACAAGAGCGGTTTACTATTGATTGCACAAATCTCTACAATGCGATGGACTCGCAAACGATGTCGACGACGACGAGACGGCGGGCTGAAATCTACGAACCTCATATCTGCTGAATTCTGACTCTATGTTGATGACGATGTCGATGGCGACGATGCGACGATGACGAGCTGAAAACGCAGATGTTGAAATCTGCGAATAGTTGGCTGAATCTGCAAACATTGGCTGATCTGACCCTGCGGCGAGGATCTGCTGCGGGAAGGTGAGATCTTTGAGGTTTGGGGCTGCTCTAGCGGAGTCTAAATGCTAAAAACTGAAAACGTTGATGCAATGCATGGTTCTGTCGTCGGGAATATGCAAAACGCTGATGGTAAACTGCAATTGCAAAAACGTTGGGCTGATCTGCTGGAAACTGCTAACGCCAGGCTGATTTGCAATCTGCAAAACACTGGGGCTGATCTTGATGAAAAATGCTAGCTAAGTTGTTGCAGAAAGCTGCTACCGCCGGCTGATCTGCAACTGCAAAACACAAGGGATGAATCTTGATGAAAAACGCTAGGCTTGATCTTTGGTCTTTGGCTGAAAACGCTAAGTTGTCCGCCCCGGGGGGGGGGGGGGGGGTGTCTTGCTGAGAAGATGCTATACATACCAAATAGAGTAGGAGACAATGGACAACCTTGTTTCACTCCAATAGTGGGAGTCAACTAAGTCTATCCCTTTTGGAGTACATACATGTCCCATCACTGATCTGTAAAGAGCCATGATTGTCCAAATCAACTCATTGGGCACTCCAATCACGTGTAGTCTGCACATCAATCTGGCTCTGGGCACCATGTCAAATGCTTTGTGAAAATCCACAAAGCTACAATAGCCTATAGGTCCGTCTCCCATGTGCACTACCCTCCTCGATGATGGCTCTAAGTGTCACAATATGGTCAAGAGTGGAGAAGCCTCTTCTGAAACCGGTTTGTCCTATTACAGGCTTGGACACTCCAAGCGAGAAATCAATAGCAACATACAAACAAAAACTTCAAAATCACGTAACTTTACAAGAACGCGAGAGAGAGAGAGAGAGAGAGAGAGAGAGAGAGAGAGAGAGAGAGAGAGAGAGAGAGAGAGAGAGAGAGAGAGAGAGAGAGAGAGAGAGAGAGAGAGAGAGAGAGAGAGAGAGAGAGAGAGAGAGAGAGAGAGAGATGAAATGAAATGAAATGTTATATTAACGTCTTCAAAAGGCCAAAGTGACCTATGAGACCAGAAAGTTACAATGCAGTGTATCTGATACAAAGTCAGATTAACAAAATAAATTAAACTAGGATAACAAAATATAAATACTGTGAGACCCTAAACTAAGTAGTACAATGTGAAGACAATATGGGAGGGGAGTAGAGATCCATCTTCATCTGCACTCTGGACGTCGAAAGAGTATGGCTTGAATCCTTTGCTGTAGCCTCCTTCGAAACTGTGTAGCTCCTCTTCTCCATCGGGGTCGTCTAGATCTCCCTAGCTCCAATGCTCGGTCTATGAGAATGCTAGTAGTGCGGGTAGACCTCTCCACCGTTGGCTGCTCCTCTGTCTGTTCTTCTGGGTGTACAATATCTAGTGTAAAGAAATCTGTGATCTGTCTCTGGGGATGTCTCTCTTTAGCTCTCCTCAGTAAAGTTTCTCTATGCCTGTGTAACTCAAGTAGATATAGCCCAAGACATCTTTGATCCTCATAACTCATGACCCTAGATAGAGGCCCAATACCTTCTCTGAATAGACAATGAAAACGGCCTCGTATCTCATAGTACACTGTGCAATGACATATGTAATGTACTTTTGTCTCCGGTTCTAGATGGCATAAGCGGCATATCCTGCTATCTGCTGGTGTCTCTCTGAATCTGCTAGTCTCAATCTCAAGCTGATGTGAGGACATGCGTATCTGGCCAATGGCACAACGCAAACCATGCGAAAGATGCGTGTCCATATAGCTAGGTCGAATCACAAACCCATCCCCCGTGAGGTGGAGAAGATGCTCTCTATAGAAAGCCATCTTCGTGCCCAACTCCTGTAACGGCTCTATCCATGTCCTCCTCGTGTCCAGCTGGATCAGATCCTAACGAATGAGTCTATATCTCTACCCGTGTCAGAGACCTCAAGGGTGCCTGTAGGGAGTATTGAAAAGGAGGCAACTTCTCCATGGTGAAACCATGTGTCTGAAACCATGATGCCATCTGTGCATACCAGCATGATGTATCCCCATTAAGAGCTAATTGTCTAGAGGACTCTAGAGCCACCCTGGCATATCTGTCTCTGGTAGTATCCCACAGACTGTGAAGAAAGGAGACTGATCTGGTAAGCGCCTCAATCTCCATAGGGGGGGCAGCTAATTCCGCGTGAATGATATCATGCGGTACGGAAACCTTGGCTCTAATCAGTCGAGAGATCATAGATACTAGGGGCTTCTCCATACGCCTCCAACCATCCTGGCCTATAGAAGGTCCCCAGACCTGCACCCGATATAACAAAGTAGAGGCAACCAAAGTATCAAAGAGCCATAACTTTGTCCTAGGTTCTTGGAACTGAACCTGCGAACACATCCTCTCCATTCCTCCTAGAGCGGCCCCAGCTCTAGTTAGTCTAGTCACTGCTGCTCTTCTCAAAGAAAATCTCGGCCCAGTAAAGATTACCCCCAGGTAGGTGTATGCATCTGTATACTCCACAATCTCCTGACCATATTTGAAAGTAGGTACTGATCTCCTGACCCATTGCGGTGTGGTGTTAAACACCATAACCTTGGTTTTACCTAGGTTTACACACAGTCCACTATCCTTTGCAAAACTGCGTAGTGCATCCAACTGTCGTTGCATACCTTCTGGTGAGTCAGATATCAACACAATATCATCAACATATAGCAACAATGGGATCCACGTCCCTGCCAGCTGGGCACCCCTGTCACCCTCTCTGTCAATGTAATCGGACGCCTCATCAACATACATACCAAAAAGAGTAGGAGACAATGGGCAGCCCTGTTTCACTCCAATAGTAGAGTGAACTAAATCAGATACCCCTTCCGGAGTGCGTACATGTCCCACCACTGATTTGTACAAAGCCATAATCCCCCAAATCACCTCTATGGGCACCCCCATCTCCTGCAGCCTGTGCATCAATCGAGCTCTTGGTACCATGTCAAATGCTTTGCGAAAATCCACAAAGCTACAATAGATCCATCTCCCATGTGCTCTGCCCTCCTCAATGATGGCCCTGAGTGTCAGAATATGATCAAGGGTGGAGAAACCCCTCCTGAAGCCGGCCTGACCCTTTGCTCGTACACCCTCGCCCTCTACCCAATTACTGAAGTGTTACTCCAGAATAGATGCATACAACCGTGCCAATGTGTGTCCAACCATAATAGTGCGGTAGTTCCCAGGCTCTGTAGGGTCACCAGCCTTGAAGATGGGCACAATATTAGACAACCTCCAAGTCTCAGGTAATCCCTCACACATGGCACGATTGAACAACACTGCGAGAACCTCCATCAGCATATTCCTGGCATGTATAAAGTGCTCCGCTACTAGACCGTGATGATCATATGCCTTCCCGGTCCTCATCCTGTCGATGGCCCTTTGTACCATCTCAGGTGTAAAGAAAGTGCTCGTAGCTGGGCAAGGCTTGGTAGGGTTTGGAAGGGCTTCCTGTCCAGGAACCGTATATAATGATGTCGCATATTGGCCCCACACATCAGGTGAAGTAATCACTGGTGGAGGGGAGTTCTCATGGAAGAGTCGCCATGCCTCTCCTGAGTCCCTACTCAAGAACATCTGATAGAAGTCTCGCTCCATCTGAGCCAAGTAAGCTCGCTTCTTGCGTCGCACAAGGCGTCGGAAAGCAATCCGAGATTGTCTGTAAGTGATGACTCCTAAAAGAAGATCCCTCTGAAGCTGGGCTCTCATCTCTCTGCACTCCTCATCATACCAACTATTCTGGGGCATGCTCCCAGAATGTCGTCTCTTGCCCGGATGAGTATGTGGGTATGCCACTGATGCAGCCCCATGCAGTGTCTCAGTCAGTAGAGTGGTGCACTCCTCCACTGAGAGGCCTGTACCATTTGTGCCAGCTGTGCCTTCCAATAGACAGTCCCAGATCTCCTCTGTATAAACGAAATCAGTCTCTGGTGTAAATGTATAGCGGGTGTGTGACTTGCCTCCTGATGTCCGGGTTGTACTACACTGAAATTTAACGGACAATGTCAAGAGAGCATGATCTACTGCTATGCCCACTGGCCTGGCTCCCACAGTGAAATCCTGAATGCAGGGGACAAAGCTCGGTTGTGTCATAACATAATCCATTGTACTGGCCCCATGTCTGTGTGGAAAGCATGTGAAACCGGCTGCTTCGGGAAATCGTTGTAAGCCATTAAGTATGGCTAATCCATGTGTAGTCGTCATTTCCAAGAGGTATCTCCCATACTCCGTCTGCTCTCTGTCATCTGAGCATCTGTCAAGTCCCAACTCACCCACATCCAGCTCTCTAAGCATCTCATCTGAAGTGTCGTAGAAGACTGTCTGCGAGTTGCCCGTTCGGGCATTGAAGTCCCCTAGGAGAATGATATCACCATCCTTAGAAAACTCCCATATGTCATCATCTAGAATAGAGAAAGGCGACTCCCCTCTGGATGCAGCATACACAGAATGTACTGGGAGGAAAGTAACATATGGCAATATATAGGAATCGACTTGTGTCAGCTCTCAGTCTCACCCACATATATCTAGCATGATCATCTCTTCGCACAATATGTAGTAATGGTTGTAGTTCCTCTCTGAATAGCATTGCTACTCCTCCTGAACCTCTACTCCCATGCTCAGATCTCGCATTTGTCCTGTGAGCTGTCTCCCATCTGTATCCCACCACAGGTGGCATTACTTGTCCAGGGGCTTGATGAGTCTCTGAGAAGAATACAATATCCTTGTCTTTGAAACTGTCCTCAAATGCACCCACGTCCAATCTCATAGACCCATTACAATTCCAGGTAGCCATCTTCAGTGTGGTCCCATAGGTCTCGCACCGTCATGCAGTGTGCCGCTCTAAAATCACCACCCGTCCATCTCTGTAAAAGGCTATCTTTCCCTTCTCCCTTGCCGCTGTAATCTCTGGCATTACCTCTCTCATATGTGCGAGCATGGAGAGAGAGAGAGAGAGAGAGAGAGAGAGAGAGAGAGAGAGAGAGAGAGAGAGAGAGAGAGAGAGAGAGAGAGAGAGAGAGAGAGAGAGAGAGAGAGAGAGAGAGAGAGACACAACATGGCAGAGTTCCACGCCCAAAAGCACTGGCCCTAAAGATTGGCGTCCCTTTCGGTATTTCTTTATTATTGCTCACAGCAAAGTACAACTCTCGTCAGACTCTGCATCCACATGCTTTGCAGAGTGAGGCCCCAGGGACTCATAAACATTACAAGGGATGCCCCAAAGAAGAGCCCCATAAGCACTATCCTCAAAAGCATTGAACCTCCAAAAGCTAGCACTAAAGGTGCCAGCACGTTTTGCGGAAGTCCGTATGACTTACCACGTGAACAACGTAAAACGCGGACATCCATACGGATGCCACGTCATCAGCCTTCACGCAAGTTTCTTTTATTCCTTGTGTCCCTTAGGTGCCAACGGATAGGGTCCCATAAGTTGGTAGAAACTTAACTTTTAAAATTTGGCCACTCGGCAAGACTTTAAAGTTGGTAAAACTTCTTCCGCGTCTTTCACTAGGGGATATGACCCTTATCTGTTTGGAGTCCGCCGTCCATCAGGTTATGCCATGTCATCACTTTGTGACATGTCCCGCTGCCCGTATGCCCTCACTCTCTGTCCATCTGCTCAACTGTTCTCAAGAATAGATGCATACAACCGTGCCAATGTGTGTCCAGTCATAATAGTACGGTTTCCAAGCATCGTAGGATCCCTTGAAGATAGGCACAATAGTAGACAGTCTCCAAGTCTCAGGTAGACTCTCATACATAACAAAATTGAACAAGTTGCAAGAACCTCTATCAGCATATCTCTAGCATGTATAAAGTGCTCTGCTACTATTAGACCATCATGATCATATACCCCCTCCTTGTCTTCATCCTGTCAATGGCTGTCTTTACCATCTCAATGGTAAAAAAGGTACTCGTAGATGGGCATGGCTCACGAGGATCTGGAAGGGGTGTCTGTCCAAGGACCGTATATAAGGATGTTGCATCCTCACCCAACACATCAGGGGAGGTAATCACTGGAGGAGGAGAGTGCTCATGGAAGAGACATCGTGCCTCTTGAGTCTCTACTCAAGAACAACTAGTATAAATCTCTCTCCATCTGAGTTAGGAACGCTCGCTTCTTCCGTCGCACAAGGCGCTGGAAGGCTATTTGAGACTGTTTATGATTGATGACCCCTAGGAGAAAATCCCTCTCGAGTTGTGCTCTCGTCTCTCTGTATTCCTTGTCATACCAAGTGTTATGAGGCATGCTCCCAAGATGGCGTCTCTGCTCAAGTTGAGTGTGGATATGCCTCTGCTGCTGCAGTGTCACGTGCACATCTAACCCTATGTGCATGTGGACAAGCTACTTCATGACAAGGGTTCAAACAGTCTAACCTAGCAAGTGTTCTGGCACCTTTGTGAGTCTATTCGCAGACCGTTCATGCCCAGGCACTTACAGTAGATGCATATCCTCTGGTTGCACACAGCATGATCATCATCATTCACATCCGCTGCACCTTACATTGGTAGGGGCCTTCGGAGGAGGGTTTGACAACTTTAGTGTCGTATTCTTCTCTCTCTATCTCTCAGTCTCAGCACCTTCATTCACAGTGTTTCTCACTTTGTTTGTGACCACTTGCACTCTCTCACTAAAGGAACGGAAGGCTCTTCCTTCCGTAAGTAAAAGGAACCCTAGAGTACAGTTCGGAGCACTCATCTTGAGCAAAGTTCAACATTCACTTCCGCTGCACCTTACATTGGTATCAGAGCACATACCTATTTTCCCTATTTTAGCCATTTTTCACTTATTATTAATAAGTGACTTTGTTGGGAAACTGGGTAGGGCAATTTGACCAAGCATGTATATAAGAAAGCTATCGCTAGCACTTTCTGGCAGAAGAGGCAGCAGGGACCAAACATCCAACAGTTAGATGAGGTTTCGGATTACATTGATGACAGAGGTGCCCAGCTAGCAGGGACATGGACTTCATTGTATGTATATGCTGATGGTATTTTGTTGATCTCTGAATCACCGGAGGGTATGCAGTGACATTTGGATGTAGATTTGCGGAGGATAGTGGATTGTTTGCGAACCTTGGTAAAACCAAGGTTATGGTGTTTAACACCTGTCTTCAATGGCCAAGTTTTTCTTTGAAGAGAGCAACAGAGACTAGACTGACCAGAGCGTATGCGGCCTTGGGAGGATGTGTTCGCAAGTTCAATTCCAAGAACTCTGAACAAAACTTTGGCTCTTTGATACCTTGGTAGTTTCAGCTATGCTCTATGGGGTTCAGGTTTGGGAACCCTCTGTGGGTGAGGATGGGTAGAGAGTCATGGAGAGGCCTTTGGTATTTATGATTTCCCGATTGATTAGAGCCAAGGCATGCGTGCCACACGAGATCATTAGAGCGGAGTTAGTAGCCCCTCCTATGGAGATAGAGGCGCTTACGAGATCAGTCTCCTTCATGCACATCCTATGGGTCTGACATGCGAGATTGGCCCTTGAGTCCTCCAAACAGTTAGCATTACAAGGGGACACATCATGCTGGTATGCACAGATGTTAGCATGGTTCTAGATACATGGCTTCAACATGGAAAGCGTACCACCCTTTCAGTACTCCCTTGATGCACCATCGCTTTCTTTTATTCGGATGGAGATTACTAGACTCATTCACCAGGACCAGACCTAGTTGGACACCAGAGGACATGGATAGAGCCGGCACAAGAGTTGGATGGCTTTCTATGGAGAGTATCTTCTCCCACTCGTTTGACCTAGCTATATAGATACACGTTGGTGCAGCCAAAGTTGGTCCGAGCTAGGAGATGGTCTATGCCAGGCAGAGGCAGCAGGCAAGTGCAGTGCAGAAGGCTAGGGCAGGTGCCAAGGACCTAGGCAGCCAAGAGGTAGCGGAAGTGTATGCTCCATGCGGATTTTTAGGCCAAAAGAGCTGCTGTATGGTCCAGATGGGATAGCGGATGAAGATGTCCGAAGGGCCCTATCAGTGTCCTAAAATGTAGTGTTCAGTGTGCTCTAGAAGCCGGTCCAGACGGCTCGACAAATGGAGCCCCGGTGTTTTGTGTGAGAGAGTGAGATTGAGCGGTTGTGTGTGCGTGTAAGGGTGAAGACAGGCCGTGGTAGCAGGTGTGCGTTGTGTGGTGGATTTGTGGAGTGTGTGAGCAGTGGAAATTGAGCAGACAGTGGTTTGCTAGTGTAAAGTGTTTCTTTGAAGGTGTTTTCTGAGAGGATAGGGGTGCTGTGGATACCCTGAGCTATAGAGAGGCCCTTGTGTTTGTGCCGCGCGTGTTCCCCCATTCCCCCTCTCCATCTTCTGGTGCCCCCACGGGGGAGCACATTGATTGCTCCTAGTTCATCGAAAAGAACCGGTTTTTCGCGTTGGAAGTCATGGCAACTAGAAGCTATGGACCGATTTTCATAGGCGAAGAGAACCCTGACGAGTGGATGTCGAATTTCGATATATGCTATCGTTGCGTATGCCGAACGAGGATAGCAAAATGCAGACTTTTCCTTTGGTGATGCGTGGTAAAGCTAAAGCATGGTATAAAGCGTTGGAAGGCGAGCCGAGGCAAGCATGGCCGGCTCTATGGGCAAGGTTTCTTCACGACTTTCGCAAAGAGGCGTCCCCAGTCGAGAT
Source organism: Adiantum capillus-veneris (assembly GCF_014529385.1). Taxonomy (NCBI): domain Eukaryota; kingdom Viridiplantae; phylum Streptophyta; class Polypodiopsida; order Polypodiales; family Pteridaceae; genus Adiantum; species Adiantum capillus-veneris. Next base: position 146,314,852 of record NC_140938.1, read on the forward strand.
GGATGCGAAGCTGAAGGCGCTTAAGCAAGATGTAAGTGAAGAGTTTAATCATTTTTTGAGTCATTTTGAAGAGTGCTGGGCAGAGTTAGCGACAGCCATGCAGCTGGCTAATGGAGACTACTTCAAGTTGGATAAGTTCATGGCGTGTCTGCATCCCAAAGTGAGAGAAAAGGTTGATTTCGAGAGCCCAGAGAATTACAATGGTGCGGTAGCGATTGCACGGTCAAAGAGCAGAAAAATAAAGAAGAAGATAGAGCAGGGTGTGTTAGGCTATGAGACGATGGCCCATGTTCAGCGGCAAGAGTCCGAGGGAGGCTATACACGAAGAAAATCATGGAAATCGAGGTGTAGCTGTTGTGTCGTAAAATTGGGTGTGCACGGTGCAAGATTTGTCCGAGCAAATGCAGGAGTTGCGGCTCAGTGTCATGGATAGAGGACAACCAAGAGGAGCAAGAGGCAGGGCAAGGCCGCTGCCAAGTAGGTGTTACAATTGCGGAGAAGAGGGGCACTATGCACCTGATTGTCCTCAACCACAGAGAGAGAGAGAGGAGGTATCTACCCACTGTTTGGTAGAGGTCGAGGCCAAGGGCAATACAATGGTCCAAGAGAGCAAGCGGTGGAGAATCTTGTGCAGCCAGCTCCACCAAATGGAGGTGAGGTCCCAAGAATAAACATCATAGGGGTGGATAAGCAGGATGTCGAAGTTTTGGCTAATAAGAGAGCCAGAGCTGAGAGAGAGACAGAGACAAAGCGGGAAACTAGAGCTCGCAAAGGCAAAGAGAAGGTGTATGAAGGTAGAGAGCATCCCGAGCCTAGCAAAAGGAGGCGTCGCAAGATCAAACAAGAGGATTTCCAGCTAGGGCGTGGCTATCCCGAGTACAATCTGGTAAGTGATGTTCAAAATCAGAAAGCTAACATTACTTTTGGTTAGCTGTTAGCTTTAAATCCAAATCTAAGGAGACAGTGGTCCACAAGTGTTAGCACGAGGTTGCCAAGAGCTAAGGGAAATGTGCAAGCGGTGCAAAACATGGCTTTGAGGGTAGGTAGCCCCACCGACGTTCTTCCGCTTGTGGATGCGATTATAGAAAAGAGGATGCAAGTATAAGCCTACATAGATGGCGGAGCGCAGATTTGTGTCATGACGGAAGCAGCCATGAAAGAGACGGGAGTCAAGGCAGTAGTCAAGTCAAACGTGCGCATGAGGATGGCCAACCATACTAAGGCCAGGTGTCTGGGTGTGGCCTAGGATGTGAAGGTTAAGGTGATGGGCATAGAGTGCCTAATAGACTTTTTTGTGATGAAGGCAGGGGATAATGCTTACCCAATCATTTTGGGTAGGCCATGGCTTTTGGCCATAGGAGCAAAGCAAGATTGGGAGAGCAAAGTGTTTACCTTGCCCGACAAAGAGAGAGAAAGACAAATTGTGCTTGATTTGAAGACCAAGGAGAGCAGTTCTTGTCCTATGGCAGTTAAAGACGAGGGCGACACGACGAGCTACGAGTACGAGACAGAGACGGGTTATGATGAAGGCTATAGTAGCATAGGGGAAGAGGAGAGCGAGGATGACATGCTGAAGATAGATGCAGACTTATTCGGAGTCACCATAGATGACTCTCCACCTAAAGAAGAAGGTATGCAGTCTCAAGCTCATGGTCTAAGCATAGAGGAGGTTTCAAGCATGTTGAGTGAAGATTTAACCAAAGGTGAAAAGGAAGGTTATATTCAACTGTGTGAGTCCTATCCCAATCTATTTGCGACGGAGTACAAGCATTTGTGAGGTGCAAAAGGGGTAGAGCACAAGATTGTTCTTAAGGAGGGGCATAAGCCCACAGCACAGAAGCTGAGAAGACTAGGAGAAATCCAAAAGGAGGCCCTTTGGCAGGAGGTCAATAAGCTACTAGATGCTGGTATCATATTCCCTGTGAAAGAGTCAGAGTGGGTCTCGCCAGTGGTCATAACCCCTAAGAAGAATGGGAAATGGAGAGTGTGTGTCGACTACAAGCCACTGAATGCCGCGACTAAGAGGAATCATTATGCATTGCCGTTTTAAGATGAGATCCTAAACCAGGTGGCTGGGCATGAGAGATACTCGATTATGGATGGTTTCTCGTGGTACTTTCAGATAGGGATTGCACTTGAAGACCAGCTGAAGAGCACATTCATATCTCCATGGGGTTGTTTCGCTTACCACAAGATGCTGTTCGGATCGGTAAATACGTATGCCACCTTCCAAGACTAGATGAACAGGGTGTTTGGTCCATACTTGGGCCGTTTTATCAGGGTCTTTATGGATGATATAGGCTGCTACAGTTCAAGATTGGAGCATTTATCGAAGCTGCAGTTATGCTTTCAAAGGCTTGATGAAGAAGGAGGTCAGTTGAATCCCAAGACGTGCAAGCTAGCACAGCCTCGAGCGCAGTTGTTAGGTCATGTGGTGTCGCAAAACGGTATAGAGGCTGATCTCGAAAAGGTAAAGGCATTGGTGTTGATGGAGCCACCATCAGATGCCCAAGGTTTGGCTTCGTTTGTTCATAAGCTGAAGTATCTATCACGTTTCTTTTGTATGATGTTGCAATATGTGCATCCTCTTCAAAAGAGGGCTCAGCAAGTGCATGGTTATGAGTGGGATGGAGAAGCTCATGAAGCTTTTGACAGGGTCAAAGAGATTTTGTGTCAGTTGCCAGCGGTGTGTCCTCCCAATCGAGAGGATGACTTCTATGTGTCTATGACGGTGGACACGGTTGCTATTGGAGCGGTTCTACTACAAAAGGTAGGGAGAAGCTACAAGTCGATATACTTCGAGAGCAGGGTGATTAGCCCAGGAGAGGCTACCTACACCGAGGCAGAGCAGTGGGTGATGGCTCTGGTCTTTGCTTGCAGGAAATTTAAGGTCCATTTGATTGTGCACAAGTTTTTTGTGTTGACAGCTAATAATCTATTGCTAGAGGTAGTGCTACATTTAAAGCGAGGAAGGAGGATTATGAAGTGGGTGTTGGAGCTGCAGTTCGAGTTCAAGGTAGATCATACGGGCCGGTCTCACTTGGCAGACATCCTTGTGAGCAAGATCGTCGATTTGCCGGCCTATCCAAGAGTGGTATGAGATGAAACTAAGGAGGAGCCTGATTTGGAGGATGCTTTTACAATGTGGTTCGAGGGAGCGTATCGAAGGGTAGTACAGAAAGCAAGAGGGGGTGTGGTGATACACGATCCACACGGCAAAGCTATATTTTGGAAGGCGTATGATCTGGAGGATGTTCACACCAATAATGAGGCGGAGTATCTCACTCTGCATTTGGGTCTTAAACAATGTATAGAATTTGGCATTTCAAGGTTGGTGGTGAAAGGAGATGCACTGCTAGTCATCAAACAACTTTTAGGCCAATGGCAGGTAAAGCGCGATTCTTTGAAGCATTGGTTCTTTTCCATCAAAAAGATGCTAAAGTCTTTTGAAGAAGTTCAATTCAAGCATGTGAGGAGAGAGCAGAATCAAGAGGCGGATCAGCTAGCAAGCAGCAAAGTACAGGTGCATGTTGCAGGTCTATATGTGGCCCCAACCACTTATGCAGGCAGGGATACTTTAAAGGAGATTGAAGGGTTTTTGGGTACAGGGCAATGTTTAGAGGGTTTGTCTAAGCTGCAAAAAGGTCCGCAAATTCACATTGATAGGTGAGGACCTCATGAACTATGGGCGTGACGGAGTGCTTAGAAGGGTGTTGTACAAAGAAGAAATAGGAATGGTGCTGGAGCAATGCCACGAAGAAAGTGGACACCAGGGCAAAGACCAGATTCTGTTTCGAGTGCTTAGAGCAAGTTTTTGGTGGCCATCCATTGCGAAGGACGTGCATTACTGGTGCAAGACGTGCCACGAGTGTCAAACTATAGGTGAAAGACGACTGGTAGCGGACTCACAAGGTGCCATCATTGCACAAAGTGCTTTCGAGAAGTGGGGTTTGGATGCCATAGGCCCTCTCCCAAAGTCTACAAGCGGTAAGGAGTACGTGGTGGTAGCCATTGACTACGTTACAAGGTGGGTCGAGGCCAAAGCAGTGAAGGAAGTAAATGCTAATGTGGTGGCTCAGTTTGTGTTTGATAACATCTGTTGCCGTTTTGGTGTTCCATGGGTGTTAGTTTCTGATAGGGGTCAGGGATTTAGAAGCAAGCTCATGAGTGCATTAGTGGAAAAGTTAAAGATTCAGCATCTTTTTTCCTCGCTCTATCACCCTCAATGCAATGGTCTAGTCGAGAGTGCTAATGGTCAAATCGTCAAGATGTTAACAAAGTATGTGTACAAGCAGGAAGCTGAGTGGGAGACAAATCTAGAGAAGTGTCTGTGGGCGTATAGAACATCCTATAAAGTAGCTACAAGCTTCACTCCATTCGAGCTGGTCTATGGTAAAGAGGCTGTATTGCCAGTACATGCGTAGCTAGGTGCTTTGAAGGGTATGTGGCGTGTGAATGCCACCCAACAAGAAGTTCTACAGGATCGAATAGCCAGTTTAGAGGCTTTGCAGATGGACAGAGAGGCAGACTACTATGTGAAGCAGAGAGAGAAGCGGGTTGCTAAGTTTAATCAGAACCTGCTAGACAAGAAGATAGAAGAAGGAGACTTGGTCATGAAGTACGAAAGCTACTTGGATTTCACATTCCAAAAGAAGGTCAAGAAGAAGTGGATAGGTGTGTATAAAGTGCAGAAGGCCTTTTCGAATGGGACCTACCAGCTAGTAAGAGCAAATGGCAAGCTTCTTAGAAACAGGGTGAATGGTGTGCGGCTCAAATTGTATTTCGAGAGAAATTTAGTGCCTGAATTGTAGCAAATTGTAGTAAAGGGGGGTGGGCAACCCACCTAGAGCATGCAGCGTGCGAGAGAAAAGGGATGAAGCTTTTGTACATAGCTTGTATATACAGTTATGGTTTTGTGAGTGCTTTTTATTGTCGGTTTAGTGTGCTAGTTTCAAAGTTTTGTACATATGCTTTTGGTCGAACATAAAATGTTCGACCGAGGGGGCTTGGCAATGATGGTGCAACCAAAGTTGGTCCGAGCTAGGAGATGGTCTATGCTAGGCAGAGGCAGCAGGCAAGTGCAGTGCAGAAGGCTAGGGTAGGTGCCAAGGACCTAGGCAGCCAAGAGGTAGCGGAAGTGTATACTCCATGCGGATTTTTAGGCCAAAAGAGCTGCGGTATGGTCCAGATGGGATAGCAGATGAAGATGTCCGAAGGGCCCTATCAGTGTCCTAAAATGTAGTGTTCAGTGTGCTCTAGAAGCCGGTCCAGACGGCTCGACAAATGGAGCCCCGGTGTTTTGTGTGAGAGAGTGAGATTGAGCGGTTGTGTGTGCGTGTAAGGGTGGAGACAGGCCGTGGTAGCAGGTGTGCGTTGTGTGGTGGATTTGTGTAGTGTGTGAGCAGTGGAAATTGAGCAGACAGTGGTTTGCTAGTGTAAAGTGTTTCTTTGAAGGTGTTTTTTGAGAGGATAGGGGTGCTGTGGATACCCTGAGCTATAGAGAGGCCCTTGTGTTTGTGCCGCGCGTGTTCCCCCATTCCCCCTCTCCAACGTCTATTCATGGGTTACGGTGTGCCATTGGTCAGATACGGACATCTTCGCACCAGCTTGAGATTGAGACTGGTAGATTCAGAGGGATACCAGCAGCCAACAGGATATGCCGCCTATGCCACACAGAGCCAGAGACGGAGATGCATTATGTATGTCAGTGCACAGTGTATTAGGAGATACGGGGTCGCTTCCATTGTCTATTCAGAGAAGGCTTCGGACGTTTCTCCAGAATCATGAGCGATTAGGACCAAAGATTTCTTGGATTGTATTTGCTTGAGTTACACAGACACAGAGGCAGTTTATTAAAGAGATCTGGAGAAAGACAATTCCAAATATAGATTACTGATTTCTTCGCACCACTGCAAAGCTCAGCCCAAACTCACACCCGTGGTACTCTCATCGACTGAGCATTGGACTGAGGGAGATCGAGACGCCCCCGACTGAGGAGAGGAGCTTCACAACATCGATGGAGACTACAACAGAGGATTCAAGACATACTGTCTTGAGATCTAGAGTGTAGATGAGGATGGATTCAGTCGTCACTCATACCCCACACAGTTCCAGCTAGTAGTACTTATAGTTTTTTTTTTGTTTTTTGTACCCAGACATGGTATCAGATTCACCAGTTTGTAACGGTTTGGTCTCATAGTTCATTTTGGCCTTTTGAAGACATAAATATATCATTTCATTTCATCATCTCTCTCTCTCTCTCTCTCTCTCTCTCTCTCTCTCTCTCTCTCTCTCTCTCTCGTCGGCACATGCACACTCTCACATGGTATCAGAGTGTCAGTCCTGAAGGTGCACCTAAAGGTAGAGACCTATCTAGAGGTAGAGTCCTATCTAGAATTCTGAAATTATGAGAGCATTCATTACCTGTGGTAGGGTTTATTAAATCAATGCATGTCATCATCACACTTTGATGAATATGTTCATAAAGACTTAGCTTATTTGCACAAATTAGCTGATTTACACGACTATGAAGACGTAACTAAAAGCAGCTAATGCCATGGCTGATTTGTTTCCCTTCAATAATGCAGGCATTTCATGACAAAGATCTATCAGCTGCTTTTTCAGTAGCTCTCCTCAATCTTTCAGAAAGTGGGCAAATGCAAACACTGCAGGATGGCTGGAAGTTAAGTAACTTCCAGTGCCCTTCGAGGGTACAATCGACACGGCTAGATCTTAAGAGCTCACAAGGCCTATTTGTACTTCTGGGTGCGGCCATGTTTCTTTGCATATCCATCTTTATGCTCAAGCACCTTGTGATTCCTTGTTCAATTTGGAGTTACGCACACTTTCGAGAAAATCAGCGACAAGATGCAATAGATGCTTACTGGGAGCCAAGATTGTATGCGTCAGTTCGAATGTTCTTCTCGCGGAGGCATGATCTCTTACCTGGAGAGATGACTTAGATGTGTATGTAAGGTTGGTGTAGGGCACCAACCAACATGGTGGTGTGTTTGTACATGAAGCTGGAAGCGTACATTTGACAATCTTATACTGTACTACCATTGTTGTACATTTGACCTAGCATCTCATATGTTTCATCATACAAGAAACTGTACAGAATATTCTTTATTTTCTATCTTTTCTACCATTGAGTTTACTCAGTTTCAATAATAACAATGTTTTTTTCCAATGAACTGTGCTCCATTGATCTTGTCATTCTGTTCTTTGAGAAAAATGGCCACAGATGCTTGAATATTCTTTAAGGTTTTATCGTACAAGTGACTACAGAATATTCTCTTTGTTTTCTATCTTATCTTTCAATGAATATACTCATTCTCAAACGTTAACATGTTTTTGTTCAATGAACTGCATTTCATTGATGGCCTTTCAAATGTATGTGTTATTGCAAACTTGTTCAATATATAGCATTATATTTCAGTAATGTTAAGTATTACTCTTGGTTAGCTACAAACCATTACCCTCTCAATCTCCACCTCTTCCTCTCATCTCATATATCTCCCGTCTACTTACAAGTTTTACGCACACTCAGCATCTACAGTTAATTAGGAGAAAGTTTAAAGAAAGAAAAACATCAACCAAAGCTTCCAAATATTCAACTGAGAGCTAAAAAGATCTCATGCTGTGGTAATGCCTGAGATCCTTGTCTAAATAGCTGGAATGGCTTTCCGAAGGTTGGTCAAGTTTGTAGGCAAGCTTAAACATTTGTATGATTCGAAAGAAATTCAGGCTTATTCTTACCTTGGATAGAGCTTCCAGCTTTTGATAGCTAAACAATTTGAAGCATTAGGTCTTCACAATTATTGGAAAAGCAACTTTTTTTAATGTTAGTTACGATGTTGAGAGGTGGAATGGCCAATTGGAACTTCAAGCAAGGAAAATTGGATGGTAATAGTATAGTAAAATTAAAATTGTCCCAAACTTAGAAACACAAGAAGTTTTGAACAGATTCTCACAATAATTCACACTATGACTTACCTCGACATCATGAGCTTTTGTGAGGGAGGCACGGCATACCTAGCTAGGTACCATTGGGGGCAGGGGACCGCCGGCCCGGTGGGGGGGGGCCGGGGGTCCCCCGCCCCCAATCGTACCTAGCTAGGTATGCAGTGCCTCCCGAACAGAAGCTCATGATGTTATGTATTGTATGGAAAACACTGAAAAAGGCTCCCTTTTCCTACATGAGAAAATTTCTAAATCTTCTTGTGAAAGTGACAGGACTTTGTATACAAGCCTTTTCATAAAGGGGTTGTTGAGCATGTTTCTTTTCTTTACCTTTCCTCATTCCATGAATCAGATTCCCTCCCTCTGCTGGAGGCAGAGATGCTACTTGAGGCAGCAAAAGGACTATCAAAGTAATTGGAAGCTCCTTGTTGTTGCCTACAATGGTGGTGTCGACAAAGAATGGACTTCCTTCTTTTACTCACTAATTCATTTCCCATAGGAGTGTCATGCTCACAAGATCTTGAATTCCTTTGTTGCAGACTATGGCTTCCCAATTCAAGCGTGTTCCTTGCTTGAGAGGTGTTGTGTACCACACACACTCTTGCCTTGCTTCTAAGCAGCTGACAACAACAAAGATATACCCAACATGGAAGCTCTTTGTTGTTTTCACTGGATGCATTCAAATGTAATCACCTTTTCTTGCACCTTGACTGTATGTAATTGTACCCAAGACCTTCACGTGTGTGAAGAAAATTTAGAGGAGATAAGGGGCAATGTTGGAGAAACATGTTGTGCTTGACAATGCTTTGGTTGATATGTATGTCAAATGTGATTAAACCAAGTAATTCATCTCCTCTACAACATCTTCCACTACAATATCATCTACTCAATAAAATCAGATGGTACCCCCCTACTACCGTACCAAGCCAAAAAAGCATTTAGGTCTTGCCTTCATCAATTTTTTTTTTGAAAAATCATTGAGGCAACCTATTGTATGCGTGCATGTGGATGGAGAGAGAGAGAGAGAGAGAGAGAGAGAGAGAGAGAGAGAGAGAGAGAGAGAGAGACCATAAGCATCAATTGGTGCCAGCACTATCCAAGGTCCAATACGATGCATGCTTTGCCCAAAGTTTCGAGGAGGGACATACAGCCTATCTTCCAACCGAAAGCACGATCACCATACACATACCATGTATTAGGTGGGAGTTGGTTCGCCACCTCCTGAATACTCACATATCCATGGCCCTGATCATGGTCAATATTAGTTTTCATGTCATAATACCCCTTGCAAGCCATCAACATGATGCTAAATAGCTAGAAAAAAATTACTACCAATAATAATGGTTCTTGCTAAAAAAAACCATACTCACTCTCTTAAAATATGAAGGTGGGATTATACCAAGCATATGTTTTCTTCATATAGTGATTTGCAATCATACATGTGAGAGTTTGGGGCACATGCACAATCCTTTCGTTCAGTTATGAAGCCTACCACATGTATAAAGAATCCATGATCATGGACATGTGAAACCCTACCTTGGTAAACATTGTTACAACTCAAATTCCTATGATTGATGCCCTTGTGAAAGGCAAAAGATCTTGCCCTGTTTTTTGGTCATGGACACATGAAACCCTACCTCAGTAAACATAATTAGAAAAGTTCCTATGATTGATGCCCTTGTGAAGAGGGACAAAAGATCTTGCCCTGTCTTTTGGTCCACATCCCTCATGGAAAGGTCAATTTTATTCTCGATCATGAAAACAACATTAACCATACCGCTTGATCTCTCTTCACAACATTCTTTTGCATTAGCAAGTGTGATATCTAAACACTTTAAAGCATCCAAAATCAGGCAGGTTTCTTATTAGAAAATTTCCTTTAAGGTCATATTGTGTACAACAGTAGTGGGTGTCGTGTTCATGATGTAGACGACCATAGAAATTACCTCAACCGAATAACAATGAGGCATGTTCTTCTTATTCATCATTGCCACCACAACTTCTGCAAATGTGCTTGTTCTTTTGCTTAGCAATAGCATTTTTGTGGTGTATATATTCATGAAAAATTCCTTTGAATTCCATGCTTTCTCAACAAACTACTAAACTCATTGCTCTACTTCGAGTCTGACCTTAAGCACTATACATATTTTCCTGTCTATTTTTCACCCATAACCTTGAAAATTTGAGAGTGACTAAAAAAAACTCACTCTTCTCTTTCATGGAGTGCACTCATATCTCCCTAGGTATGGTCATCAATGAAGGCAATATAAATCTGCATCCACCTATAGATGTAGTCTTTGTACCTTAGAATGCACTATTGAAAGCACATTTTTGCTTACATACTTGTCATGAGGAAATGATGCTTTTGCTAGATTTTCAAATTGATAGCCTCACAAAATCTATACACTTTAGCCATCTTAAACACAAAAAAACCAGTCACAAGCTCTTGACTTTGCATAGTCTTTAATTTTTGCATGTCCAATGTGCTCATGTGAAATGTCAACAACTGACCCTTGTGCAAACATGGCAGTTTTCATCTCTAGAATATATGCATCAAGAATGAACATTCTACCTACCTTTTTACCTCGTGCAATGAGCCTTGCATTCTTTTTCTATTACTCTAGATAGAGGCCATCAGAATTAAGCGTGACCTACAAACCTTGCTCAACCATTTGCCCAATAGAAACCAAGTTCTTTGTAATGTTAGGTACATGCAATACATTAACTAAATACTCTCACTACATCAGCCCTAGTCTCAACATAACCAGGACTAGCAAGGTTTTCATGTCTTGAAAACATTTAACATGGTTGGTCGTGTGATTCAATGCACCTAATCCACATTTAATATATTTTCACTATGTCTTGATACATTTGCAGGCATAGGTTCACCATATGCTACATAACAAACAATCCCTTTGGCTCATCCACACCTCTATTAGTACTTGCAAAATTATTTTGTTACCTTCTTTGTAGGCAGTTGCACTTGAAGTGGAGTTGATAGCATGTGCAACATCCCCTACCATTATTCTGCACATTATATTTTTGAAATTTTCCTTAATCTCTTTGACTCCCCTTACCTTGAAAGTATTATCTACCACCTTTAGTTTGATTTTGATCTTCAAATATATATTGATTGCCTTGATTCTAATTTCCATATCCATGGTGTCGGGGATCAAGGTTTGGGAGATGAGCCGGGAAGGCATTCGGCCTTTGGTTATGAGAATAAAGAGGGAGAAAATGCACGGTACAAGAAACATACTTTGCAATTGAAAATGGAAATTTTACCCTAAATTCAAAAAGCAATTACAAATATTGCATGAAATTGGCTCTAGGTGCGCTCAACTGTGACACACACTAGAGGTTTAAAAACCATAAAGAAGAGTGCAAGATCAATGTCCTCCATAGGTGTGGTAACCCAAAACTCAATCCAAAGAGCTAGAGAGAGAGAGAGAGAGAGAGAGAGAGAGAGAGAGAGAGAGAGAGAGAGAGAGAGAGAGAGAGAGAGAGGAAACCCAACCCTAATACCCAAATTGTCCTCTTTTCTGCTCCGTTATCTACCCTTCTTCACCACAGAGTGGAAAAAACATGATTTTAGAATTCTTAGTCTACTTTCAATCCCAATTCCGAAGAGAATAGCTCAAAACTGTGTCTTTCTTCCCTTTTTCTTGTCCAAGACGGAAGTACGAGATGAGAGTAATCTTCCCCTTTTTGCCACCATAAGAGAGATGGTGAGAGGGATGCCCTCTTTTTGTCCTTCCCCCTTTTCTTCTTCTTCTTTGCGAGAGAGAGAGGTGAAGTGCCCTCCTTCTCCTTCCTCAAGCTTCTTCCTCCTTTCCAAGAGCCAAAAGAGAGCGTGAGATAGATCCCCCTTCTTCGAGGATCTTCCTCGAGGATCTTCCTTTTCTTATTCACCCCTGTGTGATATCCAAAATTGCGTCCAATCCATTCATAGATTTGGACTCACCTTATGTGGCCGACCCAACAAAAAGGCAAGATATGTGGGTTTTAGTGCAAGCTGATGGAGTCTTACCAAACAGCAAGCAAGTATTGTCAAGAAAAACAAAAATCAAGCAAGTTCCTTAAAAGATAGAGCCATTTATAGAGTGTAGGTCTATATGCAAGCAGTCACACAAAAAACCACCTATGAAAACATTAGTAACTGGTGCACATGAGCAATAAGGTCAATTGCGTGTGTATATCCACACACAAGCCTAATATAAAGTTTAGATGTGAACACTTAAGAAATGATTTTTTGTAGACCCATTGAAAGTGATGCCAGAAAATTTTTCACGTGTTGTATGCACACAATGGTAGGAGGCGTAATTTGTATAAATTGATTCTCTCCCATTGTCATTCTCTCCCTTTCGTCCTGAAATTCCAATGTAGCTCTAGCCTCCAGGCCCCTACTTTCCAAATTCCACCTAACCATCTTACACTGCCTCTTTTTCTACACCTTACACAGTTGAACCTACTTTGATGGTGCAACCATAATCGGTTCACTTGCCTTCTCCTTCACCCCACTCTTTTGCCTTTAGCTTTCTACTACTAGGGCCACTTTTGTTAACTCGATTAATTTCTCACTAAGATTCCACGATCTGATAATTTCAAAGGAAAAGAGCTTATACAGCTCTGCCCCCGCCTCTAAATCCCCACTCTGTGTGGGTCCATCACTCTCTTTGCACGCTCCATGCCGTGTTCCCCTTCCCTCGATGTGCCCACATTGTCTACAGATTCCTCATGGAGAGGAAAAATGGTCTGCACACATTGTTGCCTTGCAGCGTGTAATGGAAATGGCCTATGAACTTTGAGAATAGCCAAATTAGGAGAATTAAAAAGAGCATTTTTGTGAGAATACTTCGAGAACATAGAGGGTGAAATTAATTAGCGGTAGCAACATAACCATTATACTTAATTAACTTGGCACGAACAATACTTTTGCAAGAGAGAGAATCAGAGAACTTGACAACAATTGAGGACCGACTTTATGTGGAGCCGGTCCCCCCTCCAATAGGCTTTTGTATTATAGATTCTCCCATGATGAGAGACTTCATACAATACAATGATCCATTCGTAGGATGAACGGAGTCCCCAAGAGATAGTGTTTCCACGTGTCTAGGGCATATAGAACAACTAGTAGCTCTTTTTTGTATTTGCCCAATATTCGGTTATTGGAGTTGAGTCTTTGACTCTCATATGCTATGGCATGCCCTTCTTGAAGAAAAGTAGCTCCAAGGCAATCACCACAAGCATCACATTGGACCTCAAATTGCTTTGAGAGATCTAATAGCGTGAGCACAAGTTGAGAGATAATCTTCTCTTTAAGCTTCTTGCACTTTTGCAATCCATGAATACTTAATGTTCTTTTTCTTTAAGTCATGTAATGGGCTTGCTATTAGCAAGAATGTTTCTATGAAGTATCTATAGTATGCACACATACCTATAAAGATTTGTACCTTCTGTAGATTCCTTGGATTAGGCCATCCTTTTATTACCTCTAACTTTGTTGGATCCATACGGGGTGCAATCTTTAGAGATAATGTGACCTAAATATTGAATCTCTTGTAGGAAAAATTCCCTTTTCTTTTGATTAATGAAAAGTTTATTCTCTCTCCCAACTTGAAAGATTACTTGGAGGTGTCGCTTATACTCCTCTCAAGAGAATTTGAGTGGCCTGAAGATTTTTGTCCATCATGAGCTTGAATGCGGCTGGAGCATTTGTCAGGCCAAAACTTGTAACATATCAAATAGATATTATACCCGCGGCATGGGAAATATTTTTTTATAGTGATCTTATTTAGTGCTCTATAGTCGACACACATGTGATTTGCGCCATCTTTCTTTTGTACTAAAAGTACCAGTTTGAATAGAATGAAGAGGAGCTAGGCCTCACTATCCCTTTTTCCACCAATTCATGCACTTGCCTCATGATCTCCTCTTGTTGAGCTTGTGAAACTCAATAAGGAGGTTTATAAGGCGGTGAGCTTCCTAGTAGAAGCTCTGTTGCATGGTCATCATCCCCTTGTTTTGGAGGTAGCTCACTAGGGATGTCATCAATGAAAACATCTTGGAATCCATTTAGGAAATTAGACAACTCTAATTCCTCTTGATTCCCATTATTGCTACTTGTGAAAACATTAGAATCATTTATAGATTCTCTAACAAAAATCATATACGCAAAAATTGAGCTTTTCATCGACTTATCAAAAGCAAGCGTAACCAGGGATATGGTGTTCCCCAAGTCATTAGCATCTATGTACATGCTCTTTTCCCTATAGATGAAGTAGATTCACCTTTCAGGGAACTTCATGTTGGCAGCCATGCAGTTGAAGCATGTTGCCCCAACAATAACATCCTCATGTTTGAGAGGGGAGATGAAGAAATCCTCTTTGTCCACATAGCTTTGGACATGAAATCTCAATTTTCCAATTAAGGGAGTAAATGAGACGTCTTGTCCCTTGATAGCTCCATCGGCTTTCAATGCATCTTCCATCTTGTGGGCTTATATGCCTAGCTTGGTGGTCAACTCCGTGGATATGAAGTTGTGAGTTGAATCAGGGTCATGAATCAGGGTCAAACAAAATAAAGGCATCATGGTCTTGCATCTTTCCCCAAGCATAGGAAAGGATAAATCCTTGGCAATGAGCATCCTCTTTTGGAGCTTCAACCATAGAGACTCTAGGCGGCTCATTACGCACATTTCTTTGGGGGTAAGCACTATAGGCCTGTCCTTGCTCCTCGCACTTGAAGCACCGGTTATCTTTGTGATAACGCTCCTCATGAGAAAATTGATTCTTGCCTTTGTAGACTCCTTTCTCCTTAGCTTTATTGTTGTTGGTAGAGTTGCCTTGGGAAGAATTTTGAGCATTGTTCTTTCCCTTTGCTTCATTTCGATCTTTGTTTTCGATGGGCTTGGCATTCCTTTTAGCTCCTTGTTGGAAATTGATGCGGGAAGCAACCATACTGTGGTGGATTACTTCTGTGATAGAACCAAGCCGTTGGGAGTTGACATACTTGGCCATTTCTTCATATAATCCCACACATAATTATTACTTTTGCTTGGCGAAGTCTATTTTTTGAAAGACAGTAGCCTTGAGATGTAAATCCCAAAACTTGTCCACATATTTGTGGATAGATTCATGGGGGAGAAGCTTTAAACTCTTCCATGTTAGATAAAGGCGGTGTGCCTCACCGTGCTTTGCCCGTGTTTGCAAGCCCGTGTCTGACCGCCCACATTTATCTCCTTATTCTTTATACATATAAAGAATAAGGAGCTTTCACTCATTCTCACACTGTGCTCATACAGTGAAATTTGGGAGCTCCACCCCACATCCCTCTCTCTCTCTCTCTCTCTCTCTCTCTCTCTCTCTCTCTCTCTCTCTCTCTCTCTCTCTCTCTCTCTCCATATTTCCTGTACACACGCACGACTTCGATCCATTCCTTCACAATTGGTATCAGAGCTACGGTGGCAGACGGCGTACGTAACGGTTTCTCAGCAAAACAAAAGCGACGGAGCTCGGCTATGGCGGCTTGAGCTTGGCGGCGGTGGAGAGATCAAGGAAGCTTATAAGCTTTGTGAGAATGCAATGGGAGCTCGTGAGCTCAGTTGAGAGTGATGTTTGCTCTTGTGGAAACTCAAAAGACAGTGTGGAAGATTGTGTGTAGGTGAAGGTGCTACCCTAAAAACTGTGTATGCAGTAGCACTATTTTCAAATTCATTTTTCTCCTTGTAGCAAATAGATCTAAATATTTTGCTGGGGATGCACGTCCATTTTGACGTGGTCTACAACTTTGGAGAAGAAAGTTTTTACAAATTCCTCATCGTTTTGCTGATATTCATCTCAGACCTACTGTATATAGAAATTGCAGGTTTTTTGTTTTTGCATAGTGTGCGAGTTTGATGCACTTTTGGAAGCAAGGCAGGTGCTCAAAGTTAGGTGCATAAATTTTGAGCTGAAGATGAAATTTCAACTTGTGCAGAGCTTGTGGTTTGAGAGTTTTTGTGGTAGATTTGGGCAAAGAGTCATGGAGGCGTTTACACACCATCGAAGTGGTCTCTTAAGAGACACGGTTTTTGGAGCACACAGGTGAAGCTTCTTTCACAGTGTTTCACAGGATAGTTTGGCAGTGATTTTGTGCTTGGATTCATGGTCTTTGCGGATGGTTTGCATATGGTGCTGATAGATGGTTGATGCCCATTGTACATGCATTTTGGCGAGCACTTTCAAGTGCCGGCGAGCTCTCTTGAGAGCATTGTTTCGCATTGATCAAATTTCCGGATTGCAACTCTTTTGGTGCTTGCTCATGCGTGGTCACTCCGTTGATGTATGTTGAGTCCGGATTGCCATTGTATGTGAAATTGTGGAGCCATTTTGGCATTTCTACTCATTGGCATTGAGTAGTGTTATGGTTTATGGTAGAGATTGTACTTGAGTTTTTGCTTAGTTTTCAGGGGAAACTCTATCAGAGTTTTCTCAAATTCTCGCCATGGTTTATGCATAATCGTAGTTTGCTCTCTAATGGTATAGTGGTCGATATATTCCCACTTTGACATTGATCGAGTATTTACTCTCACTTGACAAGTTTTGTCAGTTTGAACACAATTTAGTGTTCTTGTACCCACTCTCGCAAGAGTGAGGAGCCATTTTTGGCGCCGTTGAGTGATACTCCGGCTAGAGCGGTTTGGCTTTGTGTATGACTTTGTGAGGTGATTCCAAACGAGTACATTCCCGGATTGGCCGTTTGGGCATTTGTTGTTGTCTCCATTGCGATTTACTGTTGAGTTTTTTGGTCAAGGGAGACTTTGCCAAAATTTTGCCAGGTATGTATGCCTATTGCAGAGGCTAGTGAGCTTGACCGTTCAATCACCTTCTTTGCTTGAGATAGTGGTTTGCTCTCGGGTGGGAGAGTCTTGTGATCTTGAGCATTGTTTGTCATACTTTTGGCATGGATATGGAGACACTTCAAGTTAGAGGTGGTTCTCAATCACGATTGCGACTGACATGTTGGCACTGCAGCCACGGTGGACATATTAGGCGCCATTGCTTTAGGCGTATAAGGCAGCGGAAGAGGCAGATGCATGGTGTTACTATGAGGATAAATGATAGAGAGTATGCATGTGATGGGAATATCACTTTTGAGTCGAGCTTGCCTTCGAACTACTTTGCTTCTCGGGATAGCACATTGCCTACGTGTTTTCTACTAGACGAGCATGCAGGTTTTCATGTGATGCCACGTCGTGATTCGTTTTTCTCTTTCTTTAGTGGGAGACTTGGTTGTGTGCAGTTTGTTGATGGTTCAGCATATGACATAGAGGGTGTTGGAGATGTATGCATGTCTTTACCTAGCGATGCATTGCTTACGCTACAAGATGTACGTTACGTACCAGGACTCGGCTAAAGTCTCATTTTAGTGCGTCAATTGGAGAGTAGTGGACATTGTGTAATGCTTGGAGAGTGGTCATTTCAGATGCATAGGGGATCATTGGTGATAGCCAGAGGTGCTAGGAGTGGTCTGGTATACCCTTTGCATATTTTTGACATACGAGGTGATGTAGTCTCTGTGTATTTTCAACCATGTTTGGAGCGAGAGATGAGGCGTGTCTATTTTGCGGATGTGTTGCATGGAGAGAAGATTGTGCATTTGTCATGTGGTGACATTCACACAGACAGTGATATCTCTGAGGATGAACAGCTTGGTCAACCATCAATTGAGCCAGAGACCAATGCATTGTTCTATGATGCGAGAATGTCCTTCAGACAGCTATGTGTGGTTGCAGTGGTGGTGATTTTTTGGTTTTGCAGTTATTCTTAGTAGATATGCCTTTGCCAGATGATGCTGACATGGTGATGCATAGTCATGTGGTTACTGATGAGGATGCATATGGCACTGAGGTTGCTAACAGGGATAGGTTGCCACCAACAGTGCATGTTTTATCGGCTTTTGGGTCTCTCATGTCTGACCTTTTGGTCTCGAGACCTGATCTTGCTTATGCGGTTGGTGCATTTGTAGTGGGAGTTGTCAGTTGTGTGACGACTGATACTAGTATTATGCATTGTGGAGCCATGCAGGTCGTCACTCGATACCTGCATCAACAAGAGTGTCATCGTGGCTCTAGCCCTAGTGGTATGCATGTTGCATTTTCACTAGAGCGGTTACAGATGCACTCACATGTTTGGAGTGAGCCAGTGGGCATAGATTGAGAGCCGTCTTCTCTCACCTCTTGTATATACTAGTTGTAGGCTAGTCTTCTCGCCACTTCTTGGAACATAGTCTTTAGTGGGAGAATATTAGGTAAAGGCGGTGTGCCTCACCGTGCTTTGCCCGCGTCCGATTGCCCACATTATCTCCTTATTCTTTATATGTCTTATTCTTTATACATATAAAGAATAAGGAGCTCTCACTCATTCTCACACTTTGCTCATACAGTGAGATTTGGGAGATCCACCCCACATCCCTGTGTTGTGCTCTCTCTCTCTCTCTCTCTCTCTCTCTCTCTCTCTCTCTCTCTCTCTCTCTCTCTCTCTCTCTCTCCATCTTCACTGTACACACACACGCCTTCAATGCATTCCTTCACACTCCATTTGGTAAGCACTTTGTCCTTTGCATCGCTTGCAAGGAATTGCTTCAGGATAGAAACTCGTAGAGTTTTCCATATCTTTGGGGCTTTGCCGTGGCCACAAAGGCTAGCCCACCATTGACAAGCAGATTTCTGGAAGTGCATAGCTACATGGTGTAACTTGGAGGACTCTGTGAAGACCTCATCTCCAAAGGCCACATCAAATTGCTAGATAAAGGCCAATACTTTGTTGGTAGCACCAAAGGTGCCATCATAGGTAAGAAAAGAGATACTCTTTCCTCTCTCTTTGAACTTCTTGAGCTTTTGGGACCTTTGCCATGTAGGGTAAGACTTGTGATGTCCTCCCATCTTGTATTCTCTAGGAGAATATCTATTGGTTTTGTTGGAAAAGGAGGAAGGTGAAGAAGAGGGAGACGAGGGTGACCTCTTTCTTACCCTTTTCTTCCTTTGTTTCCTCTCTTCCCTTTCGTAGTGACGAGGACTGTTGACCGTTTTCTCTTGGGAGGATTTGGTGACCGTCTAGACCGCTGTCTTTGTGGAGCCACTTCTTCAAAGGAACTTAGTGATTTGCTTCTTTCTCGTTCTTTGGATTACTCCTCTCTTATAGGAGGGAGTCTTCTTTCTCGTTCTTCGGATTACTCCTCTCCCGTGGTTTAGGCACTATTGATTGTGAAGACTAGTGGAGAGGCTTTAACATTGCTCGGTTGATTATAGTTTCTATTGAGCTTGCTAGTAGCTCAATAATGGTTAAGACAAAGGCAAGCCCTGAGAGATTGCATTATTAAGACTATAGTTCCCAATGGTGTACCTCAAACTAAGTCCTTCTCAACCAAGATAATAGATCCATGTCCCACTTACCCTATTGCAATAAATAGGACCAACCTTTCATGAACAACTTAAGGACCTCTCTTCTTAAGCAAGAAAAGGGAAACCAATAGCTCTGATACCAATGTAATGGAAATGGCCTATGAACTTTGAGAATAGAAAAATTAGGAGTATTAAAGAGAGCATTTCTGTGAGACGACTTTGAGAACATAGGGGCTGAAATTAATTAGTAGTAGCAACATAACCATTATACTTAATTAACTTGGCATGAACAATAATTTTGCAACAGAGAGAATTAGAGAACTTGACAATAGTTGAGGACTGGGATTTATGTGGAGCTGGTCCCCCCTCCAATAGGCTTTTGTATAGATTCTCCCACAAAGAGAGACTTGGTACAATACAATCTTTGTGTTATCTTTGACCTTGGTGATGCTATGAAGATGGAAAGATTTATGCATCATGAGTATAACATAAACTTTGTAAAAGCATTAACCATCCCCGACCTCAGTCCCAAGGTCTCAAACACCTTCAAAGGTGGAGAGAGCTAGAGGGGAATGAGGATAGGCAAAGAAAGAAGAATCATTCATTAGAGAAAGAAGTAGTTCCTCACTTATCATCACTCTTCTTGCTTATCTTAGCATAATACCATAGTAAGGAAGATGGAAAGCTTAAGCATTGAAGCATGGCTCTTGGTTGGATTTGCATTCCATAGCCAAGAGTGTTGGTGTAGGCTCTCAACTTCTCAATAAGCTTGGAGAAGGAGATGGAGTTCTTGCACTTTCACCAAGTGAGAATGTATGAAAAATGAGTGTGTGAGAGGGTGTATACCCCCAAGCACACCCATTGCTTGCTTTGGTCGACCCCTCCTTGTGGCTCAAGCTTTAAGCTTATTGGACCCCTCTAAGCCTTGCCAATAACATGACAATGCATCTCAAGCAACATGGGTAGTCTTTGGTGGACAAGTGTCCTCCTTACCCCTTTGAGAGAGAGAGAGAGATCTTGAAAATATCTAGATATTTTTTGAATTGAACTAATAGCTTATTGGACCGCTCTTTAGCCCAACCAATAGGATTCAAGCACACCATGTGGCTAAGCATAGGGAGAGCATGACATGTGTCTTTGTGCCCCTTGAGAAAGGGAGTGCCCTGTGAGGGGGAGGTTAAGTCAAAGATTCCACTAACTTTGGGGCTTTCCCCCTCCTTTGTAGGGTCTCTTTTTGACTCAAGCCCCTCAAGCACCTCACCCCCATGCATGGGAAGCTTCTCAAGCACCTTACTCATCAAGCACGACAAGCACCTCAAGCACCTTACTCATCATGCATGACAAGCACCTTAGTTAGCAAGCACGACACGCACCTCAAGCACCTTAGTCAACAAGCATGAAAAGCACCTCAAGATTGGGCCGGGTTCCCACCTCAATCTCAGTCCTAGCTTACATAAGGTCTAAGGACTTTTAACACTAACCTTTGGAGGTCTTTAATGAAGTAGCCCTAAGGTCTTTAAGCTCCATTAGATGCACGTTGCTCTTTGATAGACTATCTCCTTTTGGACCTCTATTTAGATGTAACCATCTCTCCTCTTGGTCCCTTGTTGAGATAAGTTTAGAAGCACTTATTACACATTGCTCTTTGGTAGACCATCTCTTTTTGGACCCCTATTGAGATGCAACCATCTCTCCTTTTGATCCCCTATTGAGATAGGTGTCTAGAAGTACATGTCTCTATTAGAGAGAGAGAGAGAGAGAGAGAGAGAGAGAGAGAGAGAGAGAGAGAGAGAGAGCACATGATATACGTGGTTCACGCAATGTGAGACACATCCATGGGAAAGCAACCACTAAATGGCTTTAGTACTTCAAACAAGAAGTAGGCTACAAAGGGATTATACCCTTAATAGAGATCCCGCCTTGCTTCACTCTCACCACCACCTCACACACACCTTGTTGCATCAACTTCACAATGCACCACAATACATTTTTGTGTGTAGAAGAGGCCTCCTTTTATAGGCCAAAAGGGCTACCCTCCCTCATGAGAGGCAACCGTGTGTAGCTGCCCTTGTGTAGACAAGTTCAGGTTTGACTCTCCAATGCGC
Organism: Adiantum capillus-veneris; assembly: GCF_014529385.1. Taxonomy (NCBI): domain Eukaryota; kingdom Viridiplantae; phylum Streptophyta; class Polypodiopsida; order Polypodiales; family Pteridaceae; genus Adiantum; species Adiantum capillus-veneris. The sequence goes on from NC_140938.1 coordinate 146,336,302, forward strand.
CCATGTGTGGCCGCCCTTGAGAAGGCAAGTCCACCTTGAAATTGGCCACTGGCCATTGAATTCGGCCACCAGCTATACCGGCCATTGACTTTCAACCATCGGCCACCGGCCATTGACTACTGGGCCACCGGCCTGGGGCACCGACCAACCGACCGACCGTTTTTCGACCACTTTTCGGCCGCCATCCGACCATAAGATTCAGGCGAAAAGGAATGTTTTGACGAACCCAGTCTTGAGCAAAGCTCGAGACTGGGCATGAATTTTTGGTTTTTAGATGAGTTATTTTTCTCACGCACGATGGTTTCTTCTCATAGAATGGGGGCCTTACAAATGTGCATTTTTTGTACTAAAAATTACAAGGGGTAAATCATGCTCCATACTTAACAATCTCCCACTTGGAGACTGATCTCCACACCAAACCTGTGACTAGCTTCTTATCCTTAAATGCCGATTGAAGATGAGCAAAACCTTAACTTCTCCTTGTTGACTATCTTTGTATACATGTCTGCAGGATTTCACTTGTGTGCACCTTTCCTAGACTTAGCTATCCCTCTTCCAAAAGAGTGCGTATGAAGTGATATATCACTTCAATGTGCTTTGTCCTTGAGTGAAGGGATGAATTCTTCACAAGATGCATGGCGCTTTGACTATCATTGTACAAGACGCAATTTTCTTACTTGTATCCAAGCTCCTCTAAGAATATGTGAAGCCACAAAATCTCTTTGTTGGCCTCCGTCATTGCTACATATTCTGCTTTTGTGGTAGAAAATGAGACCACTTTTACAGCTTTGAAGCCTAGCTTACTGTTGTGCCTCCAATTGTGAAGACATAGCCACTAGCTTTGAAGCCCAACTTATTATTGTGCCTCCAACTATGAAGACATAGCCAGTAAGGCTTCTTGGAGTATCTTTGTCACCTGCAATATCTGCATCAACATACCCTTGCAAAAAAATATCAGTGCCTCCAAAATACAAAGCATTTATTTTTGTACCTTTTAGACACCTAAGTATACACTTCACAGCTTACCAGTGCTCTTTACCTCAATTGTCCATGAATCTACTTACAACTCCCACTGTATGTGCAAATGTATGGCCTTGTCCAGGTCATAGAATACTTTAGAGAACCTATCGTTGCAGCATATGGAACTTTAGACGTATAGGCTATCTCCTCTTGTGTCTTTGGACACATATAGTTTAAAGTGACTAGCCAAAGGTGTGAAAACTGATTTTGCATCTTGCATTGCAAACCTTTCTAGTACCTTCTTGATGTAATCCTCTTGAGATAGCTTTATTGTCTTCTTCGTCTTGTCTATCGATATCTTCATACCGAGTACCCGCTTTGCAGTACCTAAATATTTCATTGAAAAAGATTTAGATAGCTCCTCTTTTAGGTCTTTGATGTCATGCATATTAGCACTTGCAATTAGCATGTAATCAACATACAACATTAGGATGATGAACTTCCCATCTCCCAAATTCTTTGTGTAGACCAGTGATGTGAGTTGCATCTTCTGAATCCGTGATCCAACATCCATCGATTGAACTTCAAGTACCATTGTCTTGATGCTTGCTTTAGACCATACAAGATTTTCTTTAATCAACAAACCATTTTCTTCTTACCCTTTACTTCATACCCCTTTGGTTGAATCATATAAGGTTCCTCCTCTAAGTCACCATGAGGGAACACCATATTTACATCCATTTTCTCAAGATTGAAGTCATGAGCAACCACAAGGTTTAAGAAAAGCTTATTTGAGTTCATTTTTACAACATGAGAAAATATTTCATTCAAATCAATACCTTTGTTTTGAGAAAACCACCCTTTCACCACAAGCTTGGACTTGCACTCTTTCTTCTCACCTTCTTCTTCCTTTAGCTTATACACCCATTTGTTCTGCAATGCCCACTTACCTTTAGACAACTCAACCAACTCCCACGTTTGGTTGTGATGTAATGGGTCCATCACCACTTGCATGCTCTTAATCCATTCTTCTTTGGATTCATGTTGCATAGCTTCTTTGTATGATCCCGAATCTCTAGAATCTGAGACCAAGAGATGGTTGAAGGAAGGAATAAACCTTTCTGAAGGTCTAATTGCTCTTGTAGATCTTTTAGGCATAGGTTGAGGCTCCTCATTTGGTTGACATTGTTGCACATTGTCATTGCTTACACTCCTTGAGCCTTCACCATCCTCAAGCTCCATGTACGTATCACCCGTATCTTTTGTTTGTTTTCTTTCCAAGTAATCTTTGTACATATTTTTCTCGTTGAAAATCACATCCCTAATTCTAAAGATTTTACCATCTTCATGATTCCATAGGCGATACCCAAAGTCAACTTCTCCATAGCCAATGAAGAAACACTTTTTGGACTTTGCATCTAGCTTTGACCTTAGGCTTCTATCTATGTGCATAAAAGCCTCGCACACATACACTTTGAGAAATGCATAATTCACCGGTTTATCTATCCATGCCTCTTCTAGAACTCCCCCATCCAATGCCGTTGAGGGTGACCGGTTGATCAAGTACACAAACATACTTACTGCTTCCGCCCAAAGATCAAGCGATAGACTTGCATGTAGCTGCATGCTTCGTGCATGCTCCATGATTGTTCTGTTCATCCTTTTGGAAATGCCATTTTGTTGAGGTGTCCTTGGACTCGTTCTTTGCCTTTGAATTCCATTGCTAGCAAAAAATCTTTCAAAATCTTGGCTGCAATATGCACCTCCATTGTTAGATTTGAGGCATTTAAGCTTGGTACCTGCTTCATTCTCCACAATGGCTTTCCACCTTTCAAAAATGAAAAACACGTCGGATTTATTCTTCATTACATAAACCCATGTTTTCCTAGTTGCATCGTCTATGAATGCTATATAGTACAATGAGCCACCAAGGGATGGTGTACTTGCAAGACCCAATTCAAATTTACCCTCTTTCATTTCTGAATTTTTGATATTTTACCCTCTTTTGTCTATTGTAAACAAAATCTTCACAGAACTCTAAGTCCACTTCTTTCAGATGTGATAGAAGCTTCTGTGATTGAAAGATTTGCATTCCTTTGGCACTCATATGCCCAAGCCGGTAGTGACACACCACACTGTCAACTTGTGTAGCTATAGTACAAGTTGAAGATTGCGTGTTGACAGTACACAAGTAAAGTGTACCTAACTTTTCTCCTTTGGCAACCACCAACGATTCCTTTGAGATCTTCCAATGTTTTTTTTCAAATGCAATGTTGTGACCTTCATCGTCCAATTATCCTGTAGAGATTAATTTTTTGTAAAGAGAAGGAACATGCCTAACATCTTTAAGCTGCCAATCATTTCCATTATTAGTTTTGACACAAGCTCTACCTTTGTCCACAATTTCACAAGGTTCATTATCTCCCAAGTATTATCTTTGGTGTAATCTTGGAAATGATGCTTATGCAGTGTTGCATGGAATGAAACCCTGGAATCTATTATCCAAGAATTAGACACATTGTCTAATGAGAGAATTAGAGCATCTTGCTCTACTTTACCTGCCACATTGGCCTCCAATGTTGGCTTGTTGTCTTGAGACTTTGACTCTTCTTCTTCTTGGACCAACAATCCTTCTTGATGTGGCCGACCGTTCTTGCCATAGTTCCAACATTCAAGAATTGACTTTGTGCGTGATTTGCTCCATTTTGAGCGATCACAACCCTTTTGGTTTGAACCTCTCATTCGATCTTCCCCTGGTTTCCACTGATAGTGCAACACTTGATAATTCACCTATGCTTCACCTTTGCATTTCCTTGCTTAGGAGAATACCCACAACATCATCAAAGTTAAGAGTTTTTGTGTCAAAAATAGAGTTACTTACAACCATTACAAGGCTGTCCCAACTATCCAATAGAGATGATTGTATAAGGAGGGCTCACACTTCATCGTCAAAATTGACCTTCAGATTGAAGTTGATTCATGTTGGTGTTAAAGTTGTTTAGGTTTTCTACAACTGAATCACTCTTTGCCATTTTAAGATTGAACAAGCACTTCATGAGAAATATCTTATTGGATGCCGATGGTTTCTCGTAGAGGCCGTCAAGTGACTTTATCAGTCCACTGTGGTCTTCATCTCCAAAATTTTGAAGGCCACTGTTGACACCAAGCTTAGCCGGATTGTTCCTAGTGCCTTTTGGTAAGGAAAATCCATGTTTCATCTATCATTCTTGCAGGCTTCTTTGCAAGATCGCCTAGTGGCAAATGAAGGTCCTTCTGGTAGAGATAGTCTTCAATCTGCATCTTCTAGTGTTGGTAGTTTTTGCCATAGAACTTCTCAATCTTGAGCTTCCCTTCCTCCGCCATTACTCCCACTCAATTCAAGGAATCATTCCCTTGAGATAGTTTAGCTATGAGCAAACCTTGCTCTAATACTAGTTGTTAGGAAATAGGCCGTAGCTAAGTAGATATTAGAGTAGTTTACTTAATGGAGAAAGATAGTTTTCACACACAAGAGATTAGCGAGAGAGAGAGAGAGAGAGAGAGAGAGAGAGAGAGAGAGAGAGAGAGAGAGAGAGAGAGAGAGAGCACGATATATGTGGTTCACCCAATGTGGGATACATCCACAGGAAAGCAGCCACTTAATGAATTTAGTACTTCAAACAAGAAGTAGGTTACAAAGGGATTATACCCTTGATAGAGCTCCCACCTTGCTTTAATGTCACCACCTCACACACACCTTGTTGCATCAACTTCACTATGCACCACAATACATTTTTTTGTGTAGAAGAGGCCTCCTTTCATAGGCCAAAAGGGATGCCCTGTCCTAAAACGTAATAGGATTTTGCTAAAGGCCCAAGCCTAGCAACTTCACATTAAGGGTGAATACAAAGAAGTAGTAAATATTGGGGTCGCATATTTTTCTAATGTGGATGTGTAATGTAATTTCCCAATTTATTTTAATCCATTATAATAATTATGATGTGTTATAAGCTCAATAAGAGTTTCAAGCTGTAAAAAGATATCAATTAGTGTGCCTAGGTAGCATGTATAGTAAATGTGGAGTCCTAAAGGCCTTGGGCACCCGAACGTTTCACATTTTTAGCTCTAGGTATATAAGGCAATGTGTAAATGGAATTGGGATTTTCAACCCCATTTGTTGAGAGCACCTCTAGTGAGAGCTCATGTGGTGTATAGCTATGGAGTCCTTGAACTTCTTCATGATCACATGACTTGATTAACACTAATCAATTCTCTTGTTTCTCTTTCATTATGCCTCTCTCACTTTTTATTGATGGTCTTTGATGCCTTCATTAACTCAATCTTAACTAATTAATTCTCTTGTTTCTCTTTCATTATGCCTCTCTCACTTTTTATTGATGGTCTTTGATGCCTTCATTAACTCAATCTTAACTAATTAGTGGTTAATTACTGTTTAATCTTGTGTGATTGTCCTTATTCTTTGTGTGCATGTAGAAGCTTGGTTTCTTGGTAGATCTATGTGTGTGCACTTGTGGTTAGTGTGTAGCATGATAGGATTAGTGATGTTGTGCATCATTGGAGCCATAAGTGTATTTGATTTAGTTGATTCATGTGAGGAGAAGTGGAATTGGAGATTGTCAATCTTGTGGCTTAGCTCCTCCATAGGCCAAGGTCACCTCATAGAGTTAACTATTTGTGCTGCCTTGATTAGATCACTAATCATGTGTGAGTGTTTCCATGCCCTATCAGGGTAGCTCATCTTTTCGGATTGACATTATTTGGATCCATGCTACGATGGACCCTAACAAATGAACGTTAAATATTTCCTTGACATAGGTATATTTTGATAACTTCTCAACTTGGTAGAGCAGGTTCATTGATCTATCATCAATTGTCTCTCAACCTCTTCAATGTCCATGCCTTCCAAAATCCTCCTGCGAGAAGCCTTTTTTGTAAAAAGAGAGAAGCAAAAAAAGTCATATATTAAGAAAATTCAACCATATACATCACTATTAGCAACCAAGTTAGACGAGAGTCAAGTCGACCCTTCTTCCATGAGCCTAAAATTTTAATGTATTCTCATTCTTTTTTTGAAAGCCTTGTAATTATTTTGATCATCTCTAACTAAAGATGAACAAGCTCTGAGAAGCTGAGTTGTAAACTCTGTAATGAGTTTGAGTCCTATATGGTCATCCACTGGCCAAGAGAGCCCTACGTATAAAGCCTAAATTGTTAAGCGGCAAAACACACTTATCATTATCAAGTTTTGAAGAGTTTGAGCGTATGGCTAAGAGTGTCTTCTTTTCTACAACTTGTAATCCTCATATGTTGAGTTTTGGTAATGACATTTCAATTTTGAAACTTGCAATGTGTTCCTTGTTTGATGCTCTTTTATTCAAGTATTCTCATTGTCGATTCTGTTGTGATTTTTGACTATGCATTAGTAGGCTAAATCTGCTAATTTGAGTGTGTTAATGAGTGTTTTTTGACATTCCGACTATAGGATAGTGTTCCTAAACCCTAGGGTGACCTTTTTGTGTGTTATGTTGCAGTTTTTGAGACCTAAATTATGATGGATTATGATTTAGGTACCTCCTCAAAATGCGATCAAACTTGGTAGGTTAATGCCGTAAATGTCCTTGACCTCCCCTTGAAGTTTTATAGCATTTGGATTCCGTTTGAGTGCCTAAATGAGATGATGACTGAGTGCGGTGATGTAGTACATATGTACATTGCCAAAACTGAGAGCGAGAGATTTGCATGTGTTAGAGTTAGAGTCATTCCGTCAGTTCACTTCTCAAGTTTGACACCCTTGAGAGTCTCCATGCCCCATTCAAGTAACTTTGCCAAGTATTGACATTATGCTAGTGCAGAAAAGCTATGCCATAGACGTCCATCATGGCAACTTGCTAACATTGGCACCGTTACCAGGGATAGTGATCCTTAGGTGGTGAGTGATCGAGAGCCGTAGTTTTACTTAGAAAATTTGATTTTGATTTCCACTACATTTACACTTTAGCATTCAGGTAGTTGAACACGGGGTCTAATGTTTGGTAGAGCCTAGGATTTGAGGACTCACTAGATCTATTCTCGAGAGGTAAGAGGGTCATGAGTGAGATAGCCAAGAGCAATTCATTCTCCGATTTTCTCATTACTTTCAGAGTGCTGTGCCATTTTTCATTTCGACTTCAAATTGTATCACTTTGTTTATTTTTCTTTCATGTTTTCTTTCTGCACTTAGGACTAGGATATTTAGAAACTATCACCATCAAATTTGGGCTGAAAGATCATGGCAAAAACTGTTGAAAATCGTATTTTGGCCAAAACGACCATAAACTTTGAAATACTAAAAATTTGATGGTCAAAACTCCAAAGCTGATCAAAACTAAAAAATAAGTGCAAAAAAGGCATAACTAAACCACAAAGAGTGAATCTTAAAAGTTTCATGCAGATTGGTGGAGAAACATGGATCACAATCCATGACCCCCTGTAATCTTTTTGGCAAGAACTGATACCACTTGGTCCAGAGTTATTCCAAAGCTCCAACTATGTAATTAAAATGGCCTATGAACATTGTGAGAATTTTATGAGACTAATTTGAGAACATAGAGGGTGAACTTAATTAGCGGTAGCAACATAACCATTATACTTAATTAACTCGGCATGAACAATACTTTTGCAAGAGAGAGAATTAGAGAATTTGACAATAGTTGAGCACCAGATTTATGTGGAGCCAGTCACCCCTCCAATAGGCTTTTGTATTATGATTTGTCCCATAAAGAGACACTTGGTACAATACAATCTTTGTGTTCCTCGTGACCTAGGTGATGCTATGAAGATGAAAAGCTTCATGGATCATGAGCATAACATAAAATTTGTAAAATCATTAACCATCCCCAACCTCAGTTCCAAGGCCTCAAACACCTTCGAAGGTGGAGAGAGCTAGCAGGGAATGAGGGTAGGGAAGAGGAAGAAGAATCATTCATAGGAGAAAGAAATAGTTCCTCATGTATCATCACTCTTCTTGCTTAGCATAGCATAATAGCATAGTAAATGAAGATGGAGAAGATGGAAAGCTTAAGCATTGAAGCATGACTCTTGGTTTTATTTGCATTCCATAGCCAAGAGTGTTGGTGTAAGCTCTCAACTTCTCAACAAGTTTGGAGAAGGAGGTGAAGTTCTTGCACTTTTACTAAGTGAGAATGTGTGAAAAATGAGTGTGTGAGAGAGATTATATCCCCCAAGAACCCCCCTTTCTTGCTTTGGTTGATCCCTCCTTGTAGGTCAAGCTTTAAGCTCATTGGATCCCTCTAAGCCTAGCCAATCACATGCACAATGCATTTCAAGAAACATGGGTAGTCTTTGAAACAAGTGTCCTCCTTACCCCTTTGAGAGAGAGAGCTTGAAAATATCTAGATATTTGTTGAGTTGAACTAGAAGCTCATTGGACCCCTCTTTGGCCCAGCCAATAGGATTCAAGCACACCATGTGGCTAAGCATAGGGAGATCAAACTATGTGTCCATGTGCGAGTGCCCTTTGGTTGAGTGGGAGGTGAAGTCAAAGATTCCCCTAACTTTGGGGACTTTCCGCCTCCTTTCTAGGGTCTCTTTTTGACTCAAGCACCTTACTCATCAAGCAAGATAAGCACCTCAAGCACGACAATCACCTCAAGCACCTCCAGCTTGGGTCAGGTTCCCACCTCAAGCTCAACCTTAACTTGCCTAAGGTCCTAGGTCTAAGGACTTTTAACACTAACCTTTGCAGGCTTTAATGAAGCTAACCCTAAGGTATTTTAAGCTCCATTAGATGCACACTCCTCTTTGATAGACTATCTCATTTTGGACCCCTAGATGTAACCCTCTCTCCTCTTGGTCCCCTGCTGAGATAAGTCTAGAAGCACTTATTAAAGATTGTGGTATTTGCCTGGGGCAAGGAATAACAACAAAGTAGAAGAAGTGGATGCCATGGGAGTGAAGCATGCTAGGCACGAAGAGGCCTCTCAAAGGGAGGAGAAGATGAAGGGAAAAGGATAGTCTAGCAAGCATGTGTCTAAGCCCCGACGGAAGATCCACATCGTGGATTTTTTGTTGGGTGAGTATGCTAAAGATGTTTTGATGAAGGGTCCAAAAAAAACCTTGCCCCAATTATTCCATCTTGCACCAAGGATGAGGAGACAATGGACAAAAATGGATGCCCTATGGTAGACCATCTCCTTTTGGACCCCTGTTGAGATGCAACCATCTCTCCTTTTGGTCCCCTCCTGAGATAGGTCTAGAAGCACATGCTTGTATTCTAGTTCTTGTTTTTGTTTATTCTCCCACATTAAATGATTGGTTTATATGAGAAAATCATTTGTGTTAGCTAGATATTAGATATTATGACATTACCTCTCTCTTAAGATCATAGTATCCTCGACTATGAGGTAGAGAAGATAAAGCCTAGTCATTAGTCCATGTTGCTTAGCGGGTAGAGGATCCCTTTTTACCCTACAATATCATTCCAAAATGGACAACTAATCCATTTGGTGCTCGGGAGACTTAGCTACCACAAGCATGTATGATCTTTAGTCCATATCATACTTCCAAAGAGAGTGACAAGTTCTACTTGGTGTATGGGAGACGTCGTCACCACAAACATGATCCTAAGTATGCATACTTCTTAAATTTTGTGCACAATAAAAGGAAAAGAGAGTCTTATAAGACAAAAACATTGTTCATTTAAAATGCTTACTTTAAGGCACATTGTAAGCATTGACAAGGGTTCATATTATCCTTAAGCTAGGTTCCTTGCATCCATGTAGCATATTGAAAAGGATAATTCTTAAACTTAATAAGTATTGTCGGATAATCTTATCGTTTCTTAATATCTTGTCTTCATGTCGTAGGATGGACTCAGATTGAAGTACTTCTTCTTGATCTTCAATTTTTGGAGGGTCTGCAACTATTGTTTCTTTTGGTGGTGCTTCTTTGTAAGGCTTAAGTAGGCTCCCATGGAAAACATTATGCATGAGCCAATGGTTGGGCAACTTTAATTGATAAGCCATCTCATTGAGTGGCTTAAGAATTTAAAAAGAACCATAGTATCTTTTTGCTAGTTTAGCATAATTCTCTTGGTGGCCTGTAGGATTCTTTCCCGTATTATGCCTTAGATGAGCTTTGAGAAACTTTAGCAAGATCCAATCATTTTCCTTAAAGTCTAAGGCCCAATTGACCATCAATCTTTAAATCAAGTGGTCTTGAACGGACACACACACTCAAATTTTTTCCATTTTTTGGCTTTTAGGCTTATCCAATGATTGAATTAGCCTAAAATACACATCACTTACATGATTGTATACTCATATATCATCAATTTTATCAGTTTCTATGCATGCACACACATTCAAGACTAGGTGCACACACACTTGAATTTTATGGCAGTTTTCCCCCTCTTTGGTGCATTACACACAATGATCTTTACACACACATGAATTCTTGTTGCAAATCAAGCTTAATCTTGACACACACATCATTCATTAGTCAAAATTGACCATCAATTTTATTCCAAAACAATCAATTATGTCATAATAATCAATATCTAATTCTCCTAAATGATTTTCTCATGTTAAACTGATCATTTAATATGGGGAAGTGCCAGGGGAGAAAAAGCTAGAATATTGGTTAAGCTAGTAGACCAGCCACCGTAGGGATCCAAAGGGGGAGCCATCTACAAAAGAGCAATGTGCAACAATGGGCTTAAAAGACCCTAATGTTCAGCCCATTAAGACTTCCAAAATGCTAAGGTTCCAAAATTCAAAGGTTGTGTCCAAAGGTCAAACATTGGGGGAATTGGATGCTTTGTGTGTGTCCCAAAAGTCTTTGTCAATCCCTGCATAGGAGGATGAGCCTTGCAAGTAGGGGATGAGAGAGAAACTCACACTCACACACACACACACACACACACACACACACACACACACACACACACACACACACACACACACACACACACACACACACACACACACACAAGCTCCCTTTACACAAAGGGAATGAGGGACACATGTAAGCTCCCTAGCCCAGATGCCCACAAGGTGTACCCAATTCCTATTGGATGGCCTTGGAGATGGACCAATGAGAATTAGGCTAGAGTAAATCTAGTTTAATTAATTTAAAAAAGAATTAATAAAAGAATCAATAAGAATTAAGCTTTCTAGAAGACTATTGGACAGTCTCCCAAGGGGACCAATGAGCATTCAGGAGCCCAATGGCTTGCCTGATTCCTATTGGCCAGGAGGCAAAGGGGTCCAATGAGAGTTTAGTTGAATTATTAAATTACTTAAATATCTCACAAAAGGGGAAAGGGGGACACATGTCAGGAGGCTATCACTTTTGCTGCTCAATAGTCATTGGCTAAGCATGAGAGGTCCAATAGGATGCTAGCATGAGTAAGTAGCAAGGGGGGTTGACCAAGAGAGAGAGGGGGCTGATTTTTGCAAGGCATGATTGACACACACGCTCACACTATTTCATATGTGAAGTCAAGAAGATTCTCTCTCCTTCTCAAGATTTAATGGAAATCTTATCACCTACTCCAAGCTTTTGAGAAGGAAGGCCTACACCAACAACTCTTGGCTTTGTGATGCAAACCCAACCAAGAGCCAAGCTTCAATGCATGCTCATCTCCTCTACCATGCTAGTTACTAAGCTAAGTTATGCTAATATGAGTGATTACGTAAGGGATGTGCATCTTTCTCGTAAGAATACTCCTTCCTCTCAATCTACTCTCAAACCCCGCTAGCTATCACCATCTTTGAAGGTGTGTGAGGTCTTGGTTCTGAGACCGTGAGGGAATTGATGTTGTGTTTGATAAGTGTTTTGCTTAGTGCATGAAGTATCCATCTTCATTGCACTAACTAGTATTGAAGGAAGACAAGAAATTGTATTGTAAAATGTCTCTCTTGATGGGAGAAACCATAATACAAAGCCTTTTGGAGGGGGGACCAGCTCCATGCAAATCCGTTCCTCAACTATTGTCAATTGCTTAATTTCTCTCTCTTTTGAAGTATTGTTCATGCTATCTAACTAGGTGTTATGCTTTTTGTTGCTCTCTCCACCCAAGCACTCTTGTTATTATCATTAGGAATCTATTCTAATGAAATTCTCACTATGTTCATGTTATTTTCTGCTACACACAAGTTACTAGGCCATTAAATGTTACATTGGTATCAGAGCACAAGGTTTCTCTTTTCTTGCTCAAAAAGGGAGGTCCTCAAGCTAGCTATAAATGGTTGGTACTATTAATTGCATGTGAGTAAGTAGAATAGGGATTTTTCAGCCTTGCAGTGCGCCTGCCTTTGTGCTGTTACCAGGGAATCACCGTCGAGAGCTATGGTCTTAATAGTGGAGTCCTATGGGGCTTGCCTACGGCTTAACCACTATTGAGCTATTAGAAGCTTAACCACTATTGAGCTATGGGGCTTGCCTACGGCTTAACCACTATTGAGCTATGGTCTTAATAGTGGAGTCCTATGGGGCTTGCCTACGGCTTAACCACTATTGAGCTATGGGGCTTGCCTACGGCTTAACCACTATTGAGCTATGGTCTTAATAGTGGAGTCCTATGGGGCTTGCCTACGGCTTAACCACTATTGAGCTATTAGAAGCTTGACAGGAGCCGGTGCTGTTTTGGTGTTGACAACCCTCTCTTCTATTCCTTGCAATTAATGGTATTCGAGCCACCAATACAGTAGCTTGAGTGCTTTTTCTAAAGGGGTACAGAGGAGTAGCAATTAGGGCTTGAAGTGCCAAAGTACACCTAAAAAGTTTACACCTAAAAGTTGTTAGAATGGCTGACAATAGTAAAGAGAGTGAAATTAATGTTGATAACTTTGATTTTGCTAATGAGCAAGCTACTAATGATGCCCCGATGCTTGTTAACTATCTTGTTTCTAGGCTTCAACAATCCATGGGCAATCCATCCCTCCAAAGTGAAGTGCAACGACAGCTTTGTGCTCATGGGATTCTTCAAGCTCCCCACCATGACGAGAGAACACCTAGAAAGCCTCCTTGTGAGACTTCCAAAAGTGGTCTCTCTCCGATTCAGGAAGAAGAAGAGGATCCCTATGAAGGGCTCATAAATTTGCTCCTTGATGACGCATCTCCTTCTCAAAGGAGAATTCAAGAGCCTCCACCGAAGGAACGAGAAAGAAGTGAGGCTCCCGCCACCTCGATGGAGATGGCTCCACGAAGACGACGGGCTAAATGCTCTCCATCACCTCCAAAACGAAGAAGACCATCGCATACTTCTCCACACCATACTTCAAAGAGGGATGACAAAAAGCAAGAGAAGAAAAAGGCGAGAAAGAGGACACCCTCTTCTACATCTTCTTCATCCTCTTCCTCTTATGAAAGTGATGGTGAAGACAAAGAAGGTCAAGGAAAGAAAAAGGCGAGAAAGAGGTCACCCTCTTCTCCATCTTCCTCAAATTCTTCATCTTCTGAAGAAAGTGATGGTGCAACCTTTGAACCATCAAAAAGAAGAGGCCATAGGAAATCCTATGCCGCGTCGAAGAGGTCGTCCAAGCTCAAGAAATTTAAAGAGGGAGGGAAGAGCATCTCTTTCCTTACCTATGATGGCACTTTTGGTGCTACGGACAAAGTCTTGCCCTTTATCCAACAATTTGATGCGGCGTTCAGAGATGAGGGCTTCACGGAGTCCTCTAAGCTACGCCATGTAGCTATGCACTTTTAAAAGTCCGCCAGACAATGGTGGTCTAGCCTACGGGCCAACAGTGAAGCTCCACGAACATGGAAAGTTGTAAGAGCTTCCATTATGAAGTAGTTTTTGGCCACCGATGCCAAAGACAAAATACTCACCGAATGGCGAAGCTTAAAGCTCTCTCCTTATGAATCCATTCACAAATATGTAGACAAGTTTTGGGACCTACAACTCAAAGCCACTGTCTTCAAAAAGTTGGATTTTGGAGAGCAAAAGCAACAATTTTGTATGGGCTTAACCGAAGAAATGGCGGAGTATGTCAACTCCCAAAGGCCATGCACCATATCGGCAGTAATACATTATTCTATGGTGGCCTCTCGAATCAATTTCCAAACAGGGGCTAAGAGGAATTCTAAGCCCCCTGAAAACAAGGGTTCCAATGAGCCTAAGGGGAAGGACAATGTCCAAAAGTCTCCTAAGGGCAATTCCAACAAAGCTAAGGAGAAGGGAGTTTACAAAGCCAAAGTAAACTCTCTCCTGAAGAGCTTGAGCGTTATCGCAAGGAAAACCGGTGTTTCAAGTGCGGCGAACAAGGGCATGCGTACCGCACTTGTCCCCAAAAGAACAACCGCCATGATCCTCCTAGAGCTACCTTGGTCGAAATCCAAGAGGAGGAAACTCACCACAAAGGATATCCTCTATTCCATGCTTGGGGAAAGGTAAGAGAACGTCATGCTTTTATTCTCTTTGACCCCAATTCTACTCACAATTTTATATCTATAGAATTGGCCACCAAGCTAGGCATACAAGACTACAAGATGGGAGATGTCCTACCCGCAGATGGTGCTTTCAAGGGGCAAGAAGCTTCAGTCACTCCCTTAATAGGGAAATTGAGGCTCCATGTCCAAAGATATGTGGACAAAGAGGACTTCTTTATCTCTCCTCTCAAGCACGAAGATGTAATCCTAGGGGCACCATGGTTTGATTGCACGGCTGCCAATGTTAAATTCCCTGAGGGGAGAATCTCCTTTAAGTTCCGGGAAAAAGATATGTATATAGATGCTAAGGAAATGGGGTAACACTATACCCATTGTATATACACAAGCTTTCAACAAGTCAATAAAGAGCTCTGTTTCTGTGTACATGATTTTTGTTAAAGATTCTCAAAATGAACCTAATGTTTTAGCAAAAGAAAATACACACAGCTGAAAGGAATTAGAGTTATCCAATCTTCTCAAGGGGTTTCAAGATGTCTTTATTGACGACATCCCTTGTGAGCTACCTCCTAAACGAGGTAATGATGACCATGCAATTGAACTTCTTCCAGGAAGTTCACCGCCTAACAAATATCCTTATAGAGTTTCTCAAGCTCAACAAGAGGAGATTATGCGGCAAGTGCATGAGTTAAGTTGAGAAGGGCATGGTTAGGCCTAGCTCATCTCCATTTTGTTCTCCTGTGCTACTAGTGCAAAAGAAAGACGACACATATCATATGTGTGTCGAATATAGAGCACTAAATAGGATCACTATCAAAAATAGGTTTCCTGTTCCACGGGTAGAAGACTTATTTGATAAGCTACAAGGCTCCACCTACTTCAGTAAAATTGACCTAAAAAGTGGCTACTATCATCAAATAAGGATAGTTGATCAATACATTGTAAAGACCTCATTTCACACTACATTTGGTCTTTATGAATACATTGTCATGCCTTTTGGCTTGACCAATGCACCAACCACATTCAACCGCTTGATGGAGAAGCTATTTAGGCCTCACCGAACCTTTACTGGAGTGTTCTTTGATGATATCATCATCTACTCTAATTCATTAGACGAACACAAGCGACACCTCCAAGTAATATTTCAAGTTCTAAGAGAGAATAAACTTTATGTTAATCAAAAGAAAAGTGAATTTTTCTTACAAGAGATTCAGTATTTAGGTCACATTATCTCTCAAGATGGCATCCAAATGGATCCATCAAAGTAAGAGGTAATGAAAGGATGGCCTAAACCAAGGAATCTTCATGAGTTAAGAAGCTTTATAGGTATGTGCGCATACTATAGATGCTTCATAGAAAAGTTCTCACTAATAGCAGGAACCATTACATGACCTAACAAAGAAAAACATTAGGTACACATGGTCTGCCAAGGAGAACAATGCTTTCGAAAAGCTTAAAGAAAAGCTTATCTCTCAACCTGTGCATACACTACCAGATCTCTCAAAGCCATTTGAGGTCCAATGTGATGCTTATGGTGATTACCTTGGAGCTGTTTTGCTTCAAGAAGGGCACACCATAGGCTATGAAAGTCGAAGGCTCGACCCTGTTGAGCAAGCTCTAGGAATATATGAAAAGGAACTCCTTGCAGTTCTACATGCCTTAGACTCACGGAAGCACTATTTATTGGGGACTCCTTTCATTCTGTCGAACGGATCACCAAAGTCTTAAGTACTTCATGACGCAGACCAAGCTCTCCGACAAAAAAATGAGGTGGGAAAATTTCCTTTCGCAATTTCATTTTCATATTGCTCATGTTGCTGGCAAGCATAATCAAGTAGCCGATGCACTCTCAAGACGGCCGAGAGTGAATGTGGTTTCCATAGCAACTCACAATGATCTATCTTCTATGATAGATGAGTATGCTATTGATCCCGATTTTAGAGATGTGATTTCAGCCCTTGCACTAGGGAAGAAAGAGGAACCATTGACTTTACAAGATGGGTATCTTCTCTATGGAAATAGATTATGCGTTACTAGCTCACTACGTGAGAAAGTAATGTATGAATCTCATGCTCCTCGTTATGCAGGGAATAGAGGGATTCAGTCTACCCTAAAGGGGATTGAAACATATTTCTATTGGCCTACCATGAAAGCAAACATACAAGAATATGTTTCTAAATGTGTGGTATGCCAAAAGATGAAAAGTTTGATAGAGGGAAGCAACCTGGCTTGCTTCAACCTTTGCCAATCCCTAATTCACCATGGGAGAGCATATCCATGGAATTTATCTTTGGATTGCCTACGTCTATCCATGGGAATACGGGAATATGGACGATAGTTGACAGGTTCAGTAAACAAGCTCATTTTATACCTATCAAGAAGACTATAAAAGCCCATCAAATGGCAACCCTCTTCATTTCACAAATTTTCAAGTACCATGGCTTGCCAATGTCCATAGTGTCGAATAGAGATCCTAGAATGACGAGTATTCTGGAAGGGTCTCTTTGAGAATTTAGGAACAAGGCTAAACTTCTCTTTGGCCTATCACCTGCAAACGGATGGCCAAAGTGAAATAGCTAACCTAACAATACTCGATCTACTAAAAGCCTATGTAACGGAAGTAGATCAAAGATCCCAATGGGAGAAGTACTTACCCTTAGTGGAGTATGCTTACAATAACACTGTACAAACTTGCACGGGAAAAGCACCTTTTGAGGTAATAGAGGGAAGATCAAAAAGTCCCTTGCTACTTAAGGTACATAGGAAGATCTTCGCTGTAGATGAGTATAGCCGAGACTTACAAGAAGAGCCCAAGCCTTTAAAGAAAATGATTGGGTCTTACCCAAATTTCCTAAGGCTCGATTAAGGCACACGACGGGCAAGAATCCTACAGGACACCAAAAGTACTATGCTAAGTTAGCAAAAAGGTACTATGGTCCCTTCCAGATTATTAGGAAAATCAATGAGATAGCCTATCAACTCAAGTTGCCCAACCATTGGCTCATACACAATGCTTTCCATGTGAGCCTACTAAAGCCTTACAAAGGAGAGCCACCTCAAGAACCAACTATTGAAGACCCACCGGAGATCGAGGACCAAGAAGAGGTGTTGCAGCCTGAGTCCATTCTCCGACATGAAGACAAGGTATTAAGAAGCGGTAAGACTATTCGATGATAACTTATTAAGTTTAAGAATTATCCTTTTGAAGATGCTAGATGGATTCAAGGCATACAATTAAAGGATAACCTAAACCTTGTCAATGCTTACAATGCTTCCCTAGAGTAAGAAAATGTACAAATGTTAAAAATGAACAAAAGTTTTGTCTTATAAGACTCTCTTTTTCTTTATTGTGCACAAAAATGAAGTAGTATGCATGCTTAGATCAAGTTTGCGGAGACTACGTCTCCCAAACACCAAGTAGAGCTTGTCACTCTACTATGAAAGATCTTAGGACTAATGTGCAGACATGCTTGCGACAGCCTTAGGCTCTCAAGCACCAAATGGACTAGTCATCCATTGTGGAATGATGTCGTAGGGTAACATAGGGATTCTCTACCCGCTAAGAAAAGGACTAATGAATATGCTTTATCGTCTCTACCCCATAGTCGAGGACGACTATGATTTCAAGAGAGAGGTAATGTCATAATAATCAATATCTAATTCTCCTAAATGATTTTCTCATGTTAAACTGATCATTTAATATGGGGAAGTGCCAGGGGAGAAAAAGATAGAATATTGGTTAAGCTAGTAGATTGGCCACCGTAGCGATCCAAAGGAGGGGAAATAGGGATTCAAAGGGGGGGCCATCTGCAAAAGAGCAATGTGCAACAATGGGCTTAAAAAACCCTAAGGTTCAGCCCATTAAGACTTCCAAATGCTAAGGTTCCAAAATTCAAAGGTTGTGTCCAAAGGTCAAACATTGGCGGAATTGGATGCTTTGTGTGTGTCCCAAAAGTCTTTGTCAATCTCTACATAGGAGGGGGTGAGCCTTGGGGATGAGAGAGAAACTCTCAGACACACACACACAAGCTCCCTTTACACAAAGGGAATGAGGGACACATGTTAGCTCCCTAGCCCAGATGCCCACAAGGTGTACCCAATTCCTATTGGATGGCCTTGGAGGTGGACCAATGAAAATTATGCTAGAGTAAATCTAGTTTAATTAATTTAAAAAACACTTCATAAAAGAACCAATAAAATTAAGCTCTCCAGAAGACTATTGGACAGTCTCCCAAGGGGACCAATGAGCATTCAGGAGCCCAATGGCTTGCCTGATTCCTATTGGCCAGGAGGCAAAGGGGTCCAATGAGAGTTTAGTTGAATTATTAAATTACCTAAAGCTCGCAAAAAGGGGAAATGGAGACTCATGTCAAAAGGCTATCACTTATGCTGCTTAATTGTCATTGGCTAAGCCTGGGGAGGTCCAATAGGATGTTATCGTGAGTAATTAGCAAGGGGGGTCGACCAAGAGAGAGAGGGGGCTGATTTTTGCAAGGCATGATTGACACACACACACTCACACTATCTCATGTGTGAAATAAAGAAGACTCTCTCTCCTTCTCAAGCTTTAATTGAAAGCTTACCACCTACGCCAAGCTTGTGAGAAGGAAGGCCTACACCAACAACTCTTGGCTTTGTGATGCAAATCCAACCAAGAGCCAAGCTTCAATGCATGCTCATCTCCTCTACCATGCTAATTACTAAGCTAAGCTATGCTAATATGAGTGATTATGTGAGGAGATGTACATCTTTCTCGTAAGAATACTCTTTCTTCCTCTCAATCTACTCTCATACCCCGCTAGCTCTCACCATCTTTGAATGTGTGTGAGGTCTTGGGTCTGAGACCGTGGAGGAATTGATGTTGTGTTTGATAAGTGTTTTTCTTAGTGCATGAAGTTTCCATCTTCATTGCACTAGCTAGTATTGAAGGAAGACAAGAAATTGTATTGTAAAATGTCTCTCTTAATGGGAGAAACCATAATACAAAGCCTTTTGGATGGAGGACCGGCTCCATGCAAATCCGGTCCTCAACTGTTGTCAATTTCTTAATTGCTCTCTCTTTTGAAGTATTGTTCATGCTATCTAACTAGGTGTTATGCTTTTTGTTGCTCTCTCCACCCAAGCACTCTTGTTATTATCATTAGGAATCTATTCTAATGAAATTCTCACTATGTTTATGCTATTTTCCGCTACACACAAGTTACTAGGCCATTAAATGTTACAAATTATGCTCTCAATATATGTCAATTGATTTACACACTTAATTTTAGCATTAAATTAACAGCACATTGGAATCAAATTAATCACGCAAAAATTGAATGGAGTAAGCCAATTCACTTACAATTGATTGCATCCAAGTTAATCCTTGCTCCACGTGACGATTCCACCTTGCACACACATGTGTGGCCGTCCAATTTTGGCCCAAAAATTGACCATTGTAGGCCAAAATTCAAAGACTCAAATCATTAAATCAGGCACAAATTAGCACGATTAACTTGATTAGAGTGATGATTCCACCTCTTATAAGGAAATTAATCTTACATTACACATCAAATATTAGTGGTTAGGTTAGTAAAGTTAGTAAAAACTGAGTAAAAAGTATCATGGAATTAGAACAATTAGCTGAAAAGGAAGAAAAATTAATAATGGTTAGTGAAAAACTAGTGAAATTGGGGGTTTGGGGTATTCATAATTAGCTTCAACTACTTGTACACACATCATTATCAAATCACACTAACTTGAGTTACACACACTTAAAAATCAATGAAATTAGTAATGAATTTACTCTATTCTAAACATCCTCTACTCACTAGCTTAGGTTATCGATCCCCAAAAATGGTGCCAAATGTTGGGAGTCATTGTAGCATCACCTAATCACATCCCAATACCCAATCCGTGGATCAGCAACTCGGGTAGCGCTTGGAGGCATGAACTTCATTGGATGTATTGAATCAGAGGATTCAAGAGAATGCTCTTCCAATGCAATAGAGATTAGCCATGAATCACTAACTCTAATCACACCATAAACATCAATCAAGCATCACCTACACACATTAAGCCCACCAAAGTCCAACTTGCCATAGACTTGAATCTCAAAGCACTCTCTTGACAAACACACACTAATTGCATTGGTGTTGGCCTCTCCAATCACCACATGCCAATCAAGGTACTTAATCAAAATCTACACACACAAATGTGAATGGTGCTTGAGTCTCATTAAACCCATCCACACATGAGCAAACAATAGGGTGCATACTCTAATCACAAGATTAAGAACCCACTTAATCAACCTAATTAGAGATATTAAATATCATAAATTGAGTACTCATAGAATGATAGGAGTGGTCAATAAGCAAGAAGTCATCACGACACACTCAAATCTAGAATAATGAGAAGGTGAAACTACTTCATGACATAATGGAATATAGAAGAATTAAGACTAATGAAAAAAGTATAGATTAGATTAATCAAAAAGTGCTTCTCCAATTACAAAGGATTAGCACTAGCTTTCTAAGCATGGGCATTAAGCTCAAGGCTAGTCCATCCAAGACCATTCAAGAGAGAGCTCTCAAGAATGAATCCTCTTTGCATAAAAGGGATTTTTATAAAGGCATGAACCACAAGCCTTTCTACTATGGGATTAAGTTGAGCCCTCTATCATATACAATTTGGAACTCTTAAATGAGCCCAAGACCTTATACAATGTGAATAGGAAATACTTTGCACATCCATAGCATATCTCTAGCTTGGTACATAATCAATGTACCATGTGTTAGCCACTGCTAACAATGTTGCTTATATCTTCTTCTTTTTTGTCAGGTTCATCTACATAGTTAGTGTGTCGGGGGCTGAATGACCTACATAGAGAATGCATCAAGGATCTTGAATTTTCTTGGACTAAATACTTGGTGTGAAACTAAAGAGACATGGAATCTAAATAGATATAATCGGTGTTCATATTCTGATAACTATTGGTATTTGGAATCCTTTTAGAGCTCAACTTTATGAAGGGAGGCAAAGAAGCTTTGACTTATGTCTATCTGAGGTAACTTGCAGGTGTTTTGGTATCCTTAATAGGAGTAGATGTGGATGGTAGACCAATTAATTCCACACAGGGTTTGATCCTTGTACTTAGTGATTTATGGTTTTAAAGTTATGGTATATCCAAATAGCATAAAGTCATGGTTTACCTGTTTCATTTAGAGAGGCATTTAAATATTCTCTTTTTTGATTCTCTTGTTTCATCTATAAACTCTATTTTGTCTTCCACTTCTCTCTCTCTCTCTCTCTCTCTCTCTCTCTCTCTCTCTCCCCCCCCGCCCGAAATGTGGTGCACACATATATTCACCCTCCACTTAAGACCAATTAGGATTATGGGAAAAATGCACAAAGATGGAACACTCTTCTCTCCATTTCTTGAGGAAAGATGAACGGCGTTTGAGGATGCACAATGTTCTTGTCTGCAAATAGTAAGTAGCCACTATTGCTTGAAGTTTGCATTGAACTATGTTTTCTATCAGCCTATGTGATAACATGTATGTATGTGAAAGCATATGTGCACACACACCCATGTTGTTGTCAGTTCTGCTTCTTGCATGGCTAGAAGGAAGTTTGAAAAGGGACTCGTCTATCAATTAATTTCTCTCTCTCTCTCTCTCTCTCTCTCTCTCACACACACACACACACACACACACACACACACACACACACACACACACACATTAGTTCACAAAAAAAGTATAGAAGTTGAGAAAACAACCCGAAACCTAAAATTGAGCACTACGTATAATTTCACAAGGAGTTTGACATTTCTCACAAAAATGGACACTTTCTTACACTTTTTGTATAATGCTTAACTTCAAGAGCTTCTTGAAAAAAATTGCAGATCTAGATGTGTGAGTTGGAGGACATGGGGGCACTCGATGCTCATCAACTCCATAATTTCTTGCCTCAAAAACACTCGGTGTCTCCCATAAAGGAGTTTAAGATGTTATGGTAGGTCACAATGTGGCACGTATTATGAAAGGTGTATAAAACATTCCATGGACATAAATAATAACTAGGGCACCTTTTGTGAGCATTATTGCAACAAGACTTGTCTTTTCTAGCTGGAGGCTTTAAAAATCCCACACGTAAAACTCCATGACAAGTTTTGGTCTTAACTAAGACATGCAAATGCTAGAATAATACTAGAGAAAACATACTAAAACTACAAAGTCCAATGTTGTGCATTGGTTGCTACAACATTCAACAAAGCTCGGGCTGTAATTCGAGCTTATAGAGGAAAAAGAGTCGAGAACTACCTCTACTAAAAATTCAAATTTGACATTTAGTTTTGTCAAGCTCTGTCAAATTCAAACTCAATGTTAGTTTCAAAATTTGAAAATAACGTTGACAGTCTGTGTCAGAAAACATTCCGTGAGCCAAGCCTCGCCTGTTCCGTGAGCCTTGCATGTTGTTTTCAGCTCGCCATGAGCGGATAAGGCCAAAAGGAGTATAGTAGTTATATGTTTTGAGACTTGCATGTTGTTACCGCAATGACAATCCTGATCTCATGGTGGTTCTTCATGCAACCATGAGTGGCCTATGGGCTTGTAGAGCTGTCTTGCAATACTAATGAAGCATGCCTTTGCCACGATCCTCATAATCTACTATTTCCACCTTGTGCCATCACTGCATAACCGGGAACACTTTGAAAATGTAACTCATGAAGTGCATGTGAGCAATTGGAGCTGTTCATTTATACATAGCAAGCTGGGCAGGGGAGAAAGAAATTCATAACTATAGCCGCGTGAGGTTAGCTGACACAAAGGTATGGGCTTGCCTAATGTGGGTGCCAACACAGTCGGGATAGCCGGCAGAGGTTGCGATTGATAATGCATGCAGGTGGCTCGACGGGTGCAAGGAAGCACAAGGAGTACAATGATCAGCAAGAGGTGACCTGTGTACTCAAAATATGTGATCTACAACAAACAAAGGTTGAGAGGCAGTCCCATTGGATATAGTCTAATATGGTTTGATTCACATGAGTGGTGCATCACAACGCATCTCTCACAATAGGGAGTTGGAATGGTTTGATTCACATGAGTGGTGCATCACAACGCATCTCTCACAATAGGGAGTTGGAATGGTGATCCTCATGATTTGTTTTGGTTGGACCCTATAGCAAAAGTATATTGGGCTAAGATCTAAGCCATCTCCTTCTTTGAGCACTTAGAATGATTCATTTCCTTAGTTGAGTACTTAGGCTAAGGCTGGAACTCGAGACTCAACCCTTTTGTGATTGTTTTCAAGGCTAAAACTCGAACTTAAGTTCGAGCCACAATCTTTTTGCGACTGTCTTCAAGGTTAAGGCTCGAAATTAAGTTCGAACTTAAGTTCAAGCCTCAACCTTGAAACAGTCACAAAAGGGTTGAGGCTCAAACTCTTGTCATAGTTCCTTAAGGTTGAGCCTCAACGTTGAAAATAGTCACATAAGGATTAAGTTCGAGCCTCAGCCTTGAAAATAGTCACAAAAGGGCTATGGCTCGAACTTAAGTTTGAGCCTCAATCTTGAAACAATCACAAAAGGGTTGAGGTTGAGCCTCATCATAGTTGTTAAGTTTGAACCTCAACCTTGAAAACAGATACAAAGGATTAAGTTCGAGCCTCATCGTAGTTTGAGCCACAAACTTGAACATATTCACAAAAGGTTTGTGGCTCAGACTTAAGTTCAAGCCTTAAGTTCTAGTCAGAACCCTCCAGTCAGAACCCTTTTGTGATCGTGTTCAAGTTTGTGGCTCTAACTAGGATGAGGCTAGAACTTAAGTTTGAGCCACAACCAAGGTTAAGGCTAGAACTTAGGTAGCTGACTGGTAGCTACAAAGTTAAAACAAGCACTTTTTAAACAACTTTTCCTACTCCGTAAGATTAACAAGAGTATAGAGACTAATAAAACTTTACATGAAAACTAGGATGTATGTCTATAAGCTCAAATAAACCCAAGAGATGTTGATTTCAAGTGCCACTTTTAAGTGTAGCACTTCAATAAGTATAAAATTCATGATTGGTCTTGATATGATTGTATACATGACAAGCTAGGTTGGGTGCTGTTATTTCTTTTGCACTAGGATGTAAATTGGAATTATGTATTGATGGAAAAGTATAGAATGGACACTACCCAAGAAGCTCCTCATACAAATACTTCTCTAGAGACAATAGTAGGGGGTACAAACGAGTCAGTAGTGCCTACAACTCTTGCAAAAAGGGGACACAAATTGATAGAAATGGCCATCAATGAAATGAAGGAACGGATTGCATGCACAAAAGAAGAACACTAGAAAAAAGAAATGGAAGGAGATTAGAATTCTCCATTTAGTTAATCTTCAACTACTAAAGCCAACAACAATCAATGAAGATTGGTATACTCGATCACTCCCACTCCCACTAATCCAATATGAGTGTCTTCACAAGAAAGCCTCCATTGAGCAGGAAATGGTTGAAGCTCACAACCAAGTGAGTGACAACCAAAATGGCAAATGGAATGGATGGAAAAGCATCCTAAATAGTGAATTCACATGATGAGGGCACCCAATCTAGTCAAGAAAGATGTCACTTTCTGCCCAGTGCCACGTGTCAGGACTTGGATTTAGCATGAGTCACTACAAAAGAGACACCACAACTGGTTGAATTTACCATGCTCTACCAAGTCCCACATACAAGGAAAGACTAGATGAGGAATATATGCTCAACACTCTTACCACAACTATAAACAATATGAAGGGTTGCTTGATCTTTCTTGTCAGATGCTCAAGAATATATGCAAGATGATGGATGCTTGCATCACAATGTACCATAAACCATGGATCTTTGAAACTCCATGGCTATCATTCTTGGAGGGAAACAAGGGTTTGGTCTATGATCTCAGTAAGCAGCCAAACAAGAAAAATCTACATGGATTCTTTGCACGCCTAATGTTCATGCCATCCTACTTCATGAACACATTTGAAGACTTGATTAGCTAATCTCCCCCTTTTGATTTTAGCTAGAATTAGTTTGTTTTGTCTTAGAAAAATAGCTAAATTATATAAGATAATTTTCAAGGCTTACTTATGATGTATACTAACTCTAATAAATAGCACATAATTATATATCTAACTTGATTAGCTAATTTTCCCCTTTTAACTTATGGCTTAAAATAGCTAAGTTTATCTGAATTAAATACCTAGACTACTTTTCTGTTAATGAGATAAGTACCTTGTGTTGCTAACAGTATTTCCTAGTTGTGATAGTTAACTTAAGAATATTTGAGTTAATTAAGTAAGTTTACCATTAATTTTTTGGTTAAAATCAGCTAATTTTTTCCATATTAAATACAAAGACTAATAAAAAAATTAGAATATAAAATTTCTAGCTTTTCAATAGTCTAATAAAGCTCTAATAGTTATCTTGTACTAATCTAAGCTTAATTAGTATATTTACTCTTAATTTAAGACTAAAAAGATCAACTTTAATGGCCAGGTCTCCGAGTCTAATTCAAACTAAGAGGCCTAGGATCCTATTTATAGTTTTTCTGGCACACACAGTCTATCTTTGGCTAAAACTGACAATACCTTGCTACACAAGAAGCCCCCATCCTCAAGAAGGTGCCATCTGGTGCTAAATCAGCGCCTGGAAGCTCCTGCAATCTCCTCCCACAACCTGCCTGATTAAAAAATTAACCTTGCTAATTTTTAAAGCTATTTTTTGCTATTTTTATAAATATCTGGAGAAAATATTTAGGAGGCCTTATAAAAATGATTATTGCAACCATCCAATTTTTCTTAACAATCTAATTTACATTGAATCTTCTGGAGGGACTAGCGGGGTCAGTTTTTGTCCAAATTTAATTTTGAAAATTTATAGCCCTGGGTTTGCTGTGCTTAAGGTTCCAAAATAAAAATTTTAATTGCTTTTGAGATAGTGTTTTTACCTATTTGTATGACCGATGCTTTCTCCTAAAGCTTTGAGTTCATTCACGGCAGCTAGAAAGGTGGAGACCTTACAATCACCCCAACTTAAGAATTTGAGATGCCCTCATTTCAACCGAAAATGGGAAAGTCTTTGAGAAGAGAGGTTTCATCTTCCCAAGTGGCATCTTTTGTGGGATAATCTTTCCACTTTACCAAATGTTCCTTAATTACTATGTTTCTAATAGTTCTTTCCAGGATGCAATCTGGCTGAAGTTTCATCACTCCTTGTTGTTGCATTACAATCTGTTCGTCCCCCAATGCATGGTTGGGATTTGAGATGTAGGGTTTTAGGCTGACGTGAAATACATTATGAACTTTGATATGATTGGGCAGCTTTAATTTGTAGGCTTGATCACTGAGGACCTTGATTATTTTATAAGGACCGCAATACCTAGGGCTAAGCTTTTCCCAGAGATAGGTTGCTTCTTTTTGGAAGTGCTTGAAGAAAAACCTTATCTCCTTGTTTGAAGATCTGATTGGATTGCTTTTGGTCTGTATAATTCTTTTGACAATCCTTAGCTGCCTGAATATCTTGTCATGTGGCTTTGGTTTGGGATTCCATTTCCTCTAACATTTTCTTTGAGGCTTCTACCCTTATAGTAGGGTCAAAAAAATTCAATGGTGATATGCATTCATGCCTATATAGAGCATTGAAAGGTGACATCCCAATGATTTTATGGAAAAATTCTACCAAGGGAAGAAATTGAATCCACTTACAGGGTTCTCTACTGCAATAAGCTCAAAGGATACCTTCAATTACTTGGTTTACCCGTTCTGTTTGTCCATCTGTCTAAGGATGATATGCCGAGCTGAAGCATAGTTGTGTTCCTAAAGCTTCAAATAGAGCCTTCCAAAACTTTGAAGTGAACTTTGCATCCATGTCACCGATAATTCTCTTTGGAAACCCATGTAGTCTAAAGATCTCCTTAGCAAAGATCTTGCTTATATTTGAGGCTGTATAAGTGGTTTTTACTGGTATTAGATGAGATGCTTTGGTAAGCATATCCACAACTACCATTAGGAAGTCGTACCCTCCTTGAACTGTGGGAAGGCCTGTGATGAAATCCATGTTAATGAATTCCCACTTCATTTGAGGAATGTCTAAGGGTTTCAGCTTTCTTGGCATCATCACTCGTTCAGCCTTGTTTCTTTGACGAGAGAAGCATTGTCTGATATATCGAAGTACATCCCTCTTCATTGTTCCGGTCTAGAAGTAGATTTTTCTCAAGGTATTAAGAATTTTTTCATATTCTAGGTGTCCTGATACTGGAATATCATGACCTTCAGGAAGAATTAACTGCTTTAGGGGGGTATCCTTAGGAATGTAAAGTCGATGTTTGTAATAAACAAGGCCATCCTCCATAGAATGGTCCTTTACTAGGGCTTTTTATTTTTTTGTTACATCTTCCTGGCTGAGAATTTGAATGATTTGAAGATAGACTTCATCTTTCTGTGAGCATTCCCTCACCTTATCCAATCTTGGATTGTTGGCCATGGAGATGGCTCCAAGGAAGTCTTTTTCGCTAAGGGCACCGACATCCACATTTTCCTGTCCGAGTTTGTATTTTATTTGGAAATTGTATTCTTGAAGAAGTTCTATCCAACGTCTTTGTCTCATGTTAAGGGTTGGTTGGGAAAAAGTCCATTTTAGACTCTAGTATCAGTGATCAGCAGAAACTGGCGTCCCAATAGATAACGTCTCCATAACTTGAGGGCATGTATAACAACTAATAATTCCAAGTCATGAGTTGGATAGTTCAATTCATGAAGCCTTAATTTTTTGGAAGTGTAGGAAACTGGTCGGCCTTCCTGTGTTAAGACTGCTACAGACGGGAGCATAGAGAGCCCTGCAAAATACCGAAAACAATATACTGCAAGCCATAAAACGGACAAATCTCCATACCTGGCGAATCCACGAGCACATAATCGACGCTATACGTGAACAGAGAGAGAGATAAAGAGCGGGAGAGAGCGAAAGAACATGCCCAGGCGCACCTCCGAGAGCGGAGTGCTACGCCTGGCATGGCCAGAGAGAAGAGGGGAGAGGAGAGAAGAAGTACACAGGCACTGGGTGCAATCTCCCCCCTGTGCAAGAGTGACCCTTTCCCTCTTGCACGTATTTGTTATATAGATTTCTTGAATGGTCAAATTGGTTACAAACTGGCCGGCCGGACATAATTGGCCAAAGCTCACAAAGAGCACTTGAATAATCAAATATACATAAAATGTAACATCCTTCTGCATAATCCATTATCTGCTGATGCTCTTGCCACCTGTCAGCTGCAATAGATAATAAAATATCAATTCTATAACATACCTCTCCGTTGGAAAGCAATTGTCCTCAGTTGCGAAGATAAAAATCTGCAAACAGTACTTGTCAAAAACAGTGTTTAGTATGTTGTATCAAAAACATCACATAATAAAAGAAAAATGTATGAAACTAAACAACATTAGCTTATGCCTGCCGTCATCCACATACTACCTATTCTAGTGTCCCATACCACTAGAATAAGCAGTATATGGCATACCCTGATGAATTAGGATATCATTGGTCACACTCATCATTAATCTCATAATGTCAAGTCTCATCACATAAAGACTGCCGTAATAATCACCAGATACTAAATCCCAATCCAATTCCAATTCCACAATATAAGTCCAAATCCAAATCCCTGTCATTATGTACCCGGGTAACAAAATCATACCAGTTGCAGTGGTGGCCAGCTACTGCTGCATGATTTTGTGATCGGTGTTGCCTAAATCAGCGAATCTACACCAAGATGAGCATTTACACACTGCCTAAATTGGCGGATCTGTGTGTATGTGACCAATGGACTAGACAAGACATAAAGGAGAAAAAGTATATTTACTCCGTTGTCGACATCACAGTGAAGTATATCACCAAACGACTTACAAATGGTTGTGCACTATCCCAGAGCACCTTAGCTCGCATGAGTAGCTACATAGCTTACTGACAAATCATCTCAACAAAAATTCTTTCAATACAATTAGAGGGCATGAGCTTAGCAGTGTAAGAGGTAATCATAAAATTGGATAAAATATGGTTAGGATACTAGTACGAAAGCTGTAAAAATGAGTTTGCAAAATAAAGTAAAGAGATTACTTATCTGACGTCCTCGCATTATGGTATGCATAGGTTTTTGTGAATCCTTAAATGAGTTAGAGAAATGTAACAAAAACAAGTGAAGAACACGATAAAAACCTTTTGAGTAAGGTCAATCAAGATAGCTGCTTTATTTCCTTGAAAGTGTGGTAAACCAAATAAAGGTAATTGTGTGGAGCAGTGCTATTGTACAACAACTAGTAAAATATAACAGGGGGCCATTTGAAGAGGAGGAAACCTACGAAATCTTCAAAATTTTAAAAGTGCAACCAATTGTAAGTCATCAATTAAGAATGCATGACATTTGATAACGTTGATCGATAAAAGGAATTTCAGAAAGAGCATGCAATATAGCCTAGCCAGAATTAGATGAATTTGCAAAAAGTGGTCACCGAGCAAGCTGAGAGTAGGAGTATGAGCCTAGAACATTTTGTACCAGCTTATGCTAATTAAAAATATTAACCAACTGAAAATAAAATGCTAACAACATTGCTAGGTATCGCAAAGGATTTAAAATATTGTGCACAGTACCGAAAAAAAACGATCATGCAAATTATGCCATAAAAATCCACAGATTATAAGTAAAATAAAATCTCTGCAAATACTGTGATGGAATCTATTTGAAGATATTAGTTATATAAACCTAGGTCTTATGATCACTTTATGAAGCTTGATTGTGGTTGTCTCCAGCATATCATTTCATAGTTGTGTTCCAAATACTTTCTGCCTTAATTAGTGTTGTTACCCATCACAAATTTGTACTATTCGTCAATATCCCTTAGTACGCTTCTAGTCAAATTTGTGCATACATTATCATCTAGTCGCATTGTAATTGTCGATGGGGCATATAGTCAATGTAATTCTGGGGGGGGGGGGGGGGGGGGGGGAGTTATATGAGTAGATGCTAGGGTATAGAGACGAAGATAAAGCTACATCATATATGTCATCGTCCAGTATACTATGAGATGTGAAGGAACTTGCATTGTCTTTTTAGTGATTGAGACCATTGATTAGAGTTATGAGAGTCCTCAGGTTGTTTATGCTAGGGTGGGGTAATACGAGGAGAGACATTCACAGAGTGAGATGTTTGAGTGTGTGACAATAGAGACTATACATTTAGAATAATGAGATCAAACGGACAGAATCCGGGTGGATCTAATCCAATATATGGGTACAAAATTAAAATGAAGTAAAGGGAAAGACTACTAAAAGCCTAAAGTCTGAGGCTAAAATCATTATATGTAGGGTTTAGGGTTTATTATTAACTCATACCACCAACACAAACCACCCACTCTGCTTTTGCAGCACACAAGATAACTAGACTGTCATGTGAGGGAGAGTGGAACTGCCATTCATATCTCCAATTGGTACATTATTTGCTAAGACACTTGCGATTCTCTCACATTATTTTCTAATACGATGCCTAGGTATTAAAGAAAATGAAGTAAGGTGAAAGACTAAAACAAAAAGTCTATGAATATCAAACTGAAATCATCGTCGTCGTCATCGGCAAGTCCCGTGGATGCCCGGCATTGGGTGTCGTCTCAAAAAGTATTGTATCAATGTAGCAGAAAGGCGAGAAATGAAATGAAATAAAATGTTACATTAAATGCCTTTGAAGGTCAGAATTACATTTTGAGCTGAAACTGATACAGTCGATCAATGTGAATCAAATCCATTGTTTGGGTACTAAAATAAAATGAAGTAAAGTGCAAGACTAAACTTAAAACCCTAAAGGCGTAAGGCTAAAATCATCATCCTCATCGTCGATTCTCGTGGGTGCCTGGCAACTTGTGTGTATCTGAGAGGAAGTATGGCAAGGGCCATCGAAGAGCTTCTGCAATGGCTGTCGCGGTAAGGAATCGTAGTCGTAGGGGAAAGAGAGAGAGAGAGAGAGAGAGAGAGAGAGAGAGAGAGAGAGAGAGAGAGAGGAGAGAGAGAGAGAGAGAAGAGAGAGAGAGAGAGAGAGAGAGAGAGAGAGAGAGAGAGAGAGAGAGAGAGAGAGAGAGAGAGCGAAATGAAATTGAATGTGATATTAAACGCAGGCAAAAGGCCTATGGGAATCTAGAATAAACTAATACAATCCTTTTGGAGCGGGTACAAAATAATTTAAAATAAAAAATTTGAACATCGATGTGTGAAACTTTGGTTGCTGGCATCGGCGCTGTCCGAGGATTAGCAGCGACGGCTGCAGAAGATTTCCGTCAATGCCCGCCGCTATACTCAACTCCATGTAGCGACTCTCCTTCTTTCTCCCCCCAACAAGCTCAACAATGTGAGATTGTTCGTCTTTCACATTTACATTCTATAGATCAGGTTACCATTTTGCAACACAAAACAAAGGTACATGAACTGAAAGGAAAGGTACGAAGTTGTCAAATGAAGGACACCATCTTGGGTGGTCGTATCCGAAAGAAGAAATTGCGCAATCTTGAAACATTGCAGGTTGCATCCGGAGGTCTCAAGAAAAGAATCCGAGCATTAAGGTGATGCTTCTTGGTTGACTAAATTGTCTTAGTTAAGTAATTTTTTTTGTTTTTTCTTGTTATGCATTGTTTTCATGTGCCTAAATAGTGTTAGTGAAGAAAATTTTCTGTTATTTACTCATGCATTGTCTTCATGTAGAGATTCAATCTATCCTGACAAGGAAAACATTGACCCCAAAGCCAATATAGGAAAGAGATTGAAGCCACTTATAAGTAGAATCCTTGCAGCAGATATAGTACATGACAAGAAGTTTAAGGTCCTACAACGAAATATAGTGGACCGCTTTATTTCATAGAACTCAGTGCCTGCAAAAGAGATACAAGGCACACTTGATTCACTTGGTGTAAGCAAAAGAGGATATTCGGCTATACAAAAATCTGTCTCATCCATCTTTGTTAAGAAGGGAATAAAATCCAAACTTTTACCATCAACCTCAAGTGTTTGGAAAGAGAGGCTTCAGCTTAATGACGCACATGGAGAATATCTTGGACAACCCTTTCATAGTAAAGCAACTTACAGTGGCCATGGAGCAAACATGGCATATGATGAGTTCAATAATATTTTTATGGACCTGCAGATGTTGCAGAAGAGAATGGTGGAGTTTTACAACATCACATTTGAAGAGTCACGAGGGGTATTACATTTTGTATTGAAACTGGATGAGTGTGAGCTTGTTAAAGAGAAAAAGCTAGAGCATGTTACTATTACTTTAATGAATGAAGCCCTCTCAAAGTTTCCCAATGATGATCCTTTGTATTTTAGTGTTAAATCAGAATCTCACATATGGTGGCTTGGTGCTTTTGAGGTAAGCGAGATTCTCAGCTAAGCTCAAATGTTCACATCTACTTAAGTCTCATTTATTTTGTGTTGTAGGTAAAGAAAGAAGATCATGAGATTCTATATTGGGTGTTCCATCAAACTAATGTTCCGGAGGTGATTGAGCGACAGACTAACCAGGGAGAGGTACTATGTCTAGATGGAAGGGGAGACTTTCAAGTTCAGTGGCATCTTGTAGGTGACCTCAAAACATTAAAGTGCATGTATAATTGTGGAATGGGTGCAATGGCAAAGTCACCGTGTTTGTTCTGCATGGAGCCTGCAAAGGTCATGGACCCAAAGTGGTGGAGAAAAGCTCCAACACGTCACATCGAGGACCATGCTTTTCGATCGGTTTTGAAAATACCACTTGTGAATGTCCACATCTGTACAATGCATGCCCTTTGTAGAATTGTGGAGAAATTGGTCTACTTATATAACGGGTTTTCTTGGAAAATCAAGAACTCAGCAGAGCGACAAGTGGCCCTGCAGTGCTTAGAATTGCTACTGTCGGATATGGGGCTTCATGGTGGCAATGTGAAAATCTAGCGGGATGAAAAGAGATCAACTGCTGAGAAGGATGTCCCATGCAAACCATCCATCGGTGGGGTGAAGGCACGGAGGTTTTTATCTAAACCCCAAGGAATACGAGATCCAAAGCTAACAAAACATGGAAAATATATAACACATCTTATGTTAGCAAGGTAGAGTATCAGAGCTAGAAAAAGCTACATATTGTAGTCAAAGATCAAGAACCAACTACTCGTAACGCGAAGGCTGAGGTTTGGCGATCAATAGACATGCTATTTTTGATGTGCGACAAAGATGACTGGTCACAAGGTGATATGAACAAGTTCAAGGAGAATCTCAACCTTCTCAAAAAATCATTCAAGACAGCATGGACAGACACCCAGATTACTCACTACATGGTATTATTGTGTATTTGATTGTCTTTTATGTGTAACTATGTGAGTGTAAAACATTCTAAGTAATCTGTTTTCATATCTAGCACATCATTTTCAATCATTTACTATATTTTATACAAAAGTTTGGGAACCCGGCAATATGGAATACCCAAGGGATGGAAAAGTCTCATTACATGGCGAAAAATACTTATTTCAGGCACACACGACATGGTGGCTCTCGAATCAAGGCTAACAGTTTGAGAGAACTATTTGAATGGCATACAACAACTTTAACAGGTCTTGGCCTCTTCAGCAACAACACAAGCCATCATACATTTACAACAAAAAAAAGTTAAAAGATCAATGGCATACAACAACTCCGGTGCTCGTGAAGGTCAACCAAGGTGGAGGGAGACAATGGTGTATGTGAACCACAAGTGGAGAAAGATACTCTAAGTGGATGACATTCTACAAAATTTTTGTAATACATGATCTTATACAATTGCTACTTGAAGTGTATCAAGATTTTGAAGGTTCAATTTTGTTTTTTGGCACATCACCCTTGTAACGAATTATGAGATGTTTGAAATACTCTAAAAGTTCATCTGGGTTTTGTCTGCCAAGAGCTAGTGCCATTGCTGTGTAAGTGTAGTAATACGCTGCCCGACCACCTGTATAGCCCGGGTAGTAACCAAAACAATCTTTGGCAAACACTTTGTCCACAAGAATGACTTTATCTGCACTTTTGGGCAGCACGGGTCCACCCAAGAAGCGTGATAGTGTCTTTAATGTGTAAGTTGCTATTGAACCCTCTTGTGACATTCCATTGTGAAAAACTACTATCGGTGACTCGCAAAGCTTTGAAAGGTACTGTGCTAGGGCCGCATCCCTTCCACAATACTCTCGAGTCCGCCGTCGAAGGAAGTCATTCTTGTCAGCAATCGAAGACTACACATATCATGTCTGAGAGAGAGAGAGAGAGAGAGAGAGAGAGAGAGAGAGAGAGAGAGAGAGAGAGGAGAGAGAGAGAGAGAGAGAGAGAGGAGTGTTACCATGAAGCTCTCATCCTGCAGAAAGAGGTTTTCCTGCCCCACAGGTCCACAAATGTAGTTGACCCCTGACCTGAATGGTTAAACCAATCCTCCACTTCTTTGTGACTTGTTGATGGTCTTAGGCTTTGTCTTATTGCTTGGATGGTGGCTTCATCCGGTAGTGTCTCCTTGTATTTTTCAAATTTCTCAAAGAATCTTCGGAGGCATTCCATTGGATTGCTAGATGTTTCCATTGCCTCATCATCACTATTATCCTCTGAAACAAATCCACTCCTCTCCTCTTGGACTCTGGAAATGATAGCCAGGGAGAAGTCCTCCCTTAAATAAAAGATGCTTTGCACATCATGTAAAAAGATATAGGTCCTGTATCCAATCCTGAAGTCAGGCACAACAGGCAGCATCATCTGAGCATGCTTCTCAGTGAAGTTACTGACATCCAAGGGTAGTTTGATTTCTGTTGTTTTCACAGAGAGCATCTTACTTCTTTGTACTTCAATTGCCTCAACCTCAAGGTCGACTGTATCTTCAACCTCCTCGACTTCTTGTTTATGTGTTGTCTCCTCGCATTCTTTGTCTGCTGTTGCATCCTGCTCCTCTAACACCTCATCAGGATTCTGCATGAGGAATCCAAACAGGTTGTTCAGGTAGATCATAAAGCCAAAGGATTCCTGAATAAGTTTGCACTCTTTTTGGTGCAAAGGGCAGGCTGAATGTCGGTAAGCAGGTGGTAATTCCCTATACTTCTTCAGTCCTTGTCCTTTTCCACCGAAGTCATTTAAATGAACGACAATCATACTAGCCAGAACAACCCTCCCTACCTGTACCATCAGCTGACATTGATCTCTGTAGGGCTGCAAGAATTCACTGTGGTGAGCTAAAAGGTCTTCAATATCAAATTTGGATTAAACATAGAATGGACTAGATCATATTTGTCTCCAGCACCACATGATGCTGCAAAATCGAACAGCCTCTCATCAGTTACAGTTGGGTCTTCCAGAGAAGGCACATCCTCTTTGGCTTTACCTTTACTTGCACAAGGACTGCTTGCTGGGAGATCTGCATCATTTGAGAAGTCTATATTCCTCTTTCTTGTATTTTTCTTGACAAGTACTGTAGAGGGTGAGGGATCCTCTTGGCCTGCTGACCTCTGTGACTCTTCTTCACAAATTGAATCTTCTTGATCAATGTCCTAACAAAAGTCAACAGTTCTTTTGGCAGAAACGCTAGCAACTGAGCTTGCAAAGGCTAGAATCCTGGCACAAGCTCTAGGTCCGGTTTTAGCCTCCTCTGCCTACTGGACCTTAATCCTGTTCATCAGGAAACATGTCAAGTATTTGCTCTCTCTCTCTCTCTCTCTCTCTCTCTCTCTCTCTCTCTCTCTCTCTCTCTCTCTCTCTCTCTCTGCAAAGCACACCAAAAAAAAACATAGACTCTCTCTCTCTCTCTCTCTCCAAATCACACCAAAAAACACACATAGACACACTCTCTCTCTCTCTCTCTCTCTCTCAACAATACTAAAGATGCACATAGAGAGTTGCAAAGAGTCCGTGTTGCTCTACGCGCCTTTAGTACACAGAGACACATAGAGATAGATAGATAGATAGATAGAGAGAGAGAGAGAGAGAGAGAGAGGAGAGAGAGAGAGAGGAGAGAGAGAGAGAGAGAGAGAGAGAGAGAGAGAGAGAGATAGATAGATAGATAGATAGATAGATTTTATTATCGTCCTCGGAGGTCAAATATGACCTATGGGACCAAAGTTACATGTGATGTAGTATGTGTATGGCTGATGAGTGACTCTCGATGCTCCAAAATTGTAGTGATGAGAGTCGCAATGGAGAGCCCACACTTTGGCTGGGAGAGGAAAGTGTGTAGGTCTAGTTATGGCTAAAAATGTGAGAGAAGCAAGTTCGGATGTGATCAAAAGCTGAGCACTCCTAGTAGTGTGTGGTACTCAGACTCTCGAACTTGCAGTGAGCATAATGTGCACAATCGATTTGACTCTTCTCCATTGCCCCAACGCCCTATCTCGCATCGAAGGAAATGGGGAGCTAAGCCGAATTGCTGCGATAGTGCATATCGCAGACAAGGGAATAGGCTCAAGCATGTAAGTGTGAGTACGGTTTCCTCTCTCAGCGAAGAACATGGTTTTGTAGTTGGGGGCAATATAGGTGGTGTAATGTATGAAGCGTGACCCACCGGATTTCTCCCAAGCCGTAATACATTGGCGTTGTAGAAAAGCTTCATTCACTTGAAAGTCAATTGAAGCATCATGTAGCAAGTGTAATGCATCCCATCTCCCAAACCACTTCTTTATTTTTTGCATCCATCCCGTGCTCAAGATCTTGCTTTTATGCGTCTTTTGAACTTTTTTGCTTGCTTCCCATGCAATTGTAGGAAGTCGATGTGAGGGGTTTTGACGCATCTTTATCATGTACTCCACAACCTTTCCATGCCCATAACCTCAATTGGAAGAGATCCCGACTCAAGAAGTAAGAGCATATATGGTGTTTGTGTCTTAACTTGGAGAAAGTTGTAAGAAAAACGCTTTTGGACATTCTCAAACTCTTTCCAAGTAGACTTTGAGATGCTCCCACCCCACACTTCAACTCCATAAAGAAGAACCGGTGTCACCAAGCATCAAAAGATACTTCTTGAGAACCCAACACTTGATGTTTCGCATTACACATGTTCTCAAATGCATAATATGTCTCTTTTCCCGCTTCCAAACGACGCATAGCACATTCATGCCACTTGTGATTGGATGGAACCTCAAGGCCAAGGTACTTAAAGCTCTCAACAACTTCAAGTGTCTCGTTGTTGTACACAATGCATGGCTTCTCCTTATGGTTGGTTTTCACAAGCATAACCTTTGTTTTAGATTCATTTACAATCAGCCCACTATGCAAGCAAAAGTTCTCAAGGACAACCATAAGCTTTTGTGCATCTTCTAAAGTGTGTGCTAGAAGCACTACATCATCCGCATACAACAAAAGCATGATTACCGCATTGCAAATAGTGACCTCTTCAATGCCTTCTTCTTGCATAAAGTCAAGTACCATTTGTTCCAATTGATCGATGCATTGACCAAAAGGAGTTGGTGACAATGGACATCCTTGTTTAACCCCAATAGTGCTTACAAAAATTTCTGAAATTTTCTTTCCCATGCGCAATTGACAAATCACCTTCTCATAGATTCGAGAAACCGCAAGCATAAACTCACTTGGCACTTGGAGTTCTTCCATCCTTCTCCACAAATTGTTACGTGGAATCATATCAAAGGCTTTCTTAAAGTCCACAAAACAAAAATACAATCGCTTGCCTTTCAACCGACTTTCCTCCATGAGAACACGAAGATGTGACAAGATGATCAATGGTGCTATGGCATCGACGAAAACCCGGCTTGTCCCTTTGCACGCTTGTCATTCTCTTCAGCCCAATCACTCAATTTTATCTCCATTATGCACCCAAACAACTTTGCCATAAGAGACCCAATCATTATAGTCCGGTAGTTGCTTACATTCTTTACATCCCCTCCTTTATGCAAAGGCTTAACCCAATTAGTACTCCAATCATAAGGCATACCATGTTGAAGTGCAAGGTTGAACATATCACACATCCACTCATGGGTAAAATCTCCCGTCCATTTGATCATCTCCGGCTTGATACCTTGAAGATCTCCCGCTTTGCGAGTGGCCAACTTTTCAAGCCCATCGCATACATCCTCAATAGTAAAAAAAGACGGCATACATGGGAGTGAACCATAAAATGGCATTTTTTCAGTATTTTCTTGCTCATATAATTGCCTACAATGTGTGTACATATCCACTAGACTCAAGTTACCAAAATTCTCAACCCGCTTGCCTCTCAAGTTTCTCCAAAATCTTCCACATGCATGTGCCTTTTCTTGGACTTGAAATTCTTGTTGCTTTACTTCCCATCTTCTTCTCTTCTTTTGAATCAATGCCTTGTATGTACGCAAATGACTTTGATAGTTGTCTTTGTCCATAGTTGCATCAAGCTTTATCAAGGACTTTCGAGCATCTTGACATTCTTTATCAAACCACCTTTTGCGTGATCTATCTTTGTGGATACCATGGAGATGGTTTATGGCAAAGCATTCTTCCGCACAAGAACAAATAGCTTTCTTGAAAGCTTCCCATTTAGTTTCCAATGGTGCATCACATTGAAGCTTTGTCATCCATAATTTTTGCTCAACCATTTCAATGTACATTGGTGCCCGTTTGAAATCCATACATACTGATAACTTCTCTTTCGTTTGGTTGAGATTATCATGCTTAGTTGCTTCTCCACATGAAAGGTCAATACATAAGGTGCGATGGTCAGATTCCGGGGTCCATTGACCAAACATAAAACTCTTTATGTGATACATGATGGCTTCAGAGAGTAGCATATAGTCAATCACACTATCCCCATTATGTCTTCTACATGTAAATCCATTGGTTCCACTCCACAAAGATACACCATTGGCAATGAGCATACCCGTGCTATTACACATGTGTAAAAGTAACTTTCCATAGTGATCCGGCTCTTTCTCATCCATTGAAGTACGATCATACAAGTGAACTTCCTCCAACTCCCTTGAAATGTATGGCATATCAAATTGTTGAGTATCATGTTGCAATGTTTTTGTGCGAGCATTCATATCCCCAAATACGATAACATCACCTTCACCTTTAAATAAGTTGTCCTCTTCCAAATCAGAAAATGGTATATCTCATCCATGCAATTAAGGGAGAATCATGATGAGGAATGTAGCAACCGGCTACAAAAATGGGTGCTCTTTTTGGTGTCATAATTTTCAGCCATACATAACGTTTTTGTCATTCTTTCACAATTGATACAAAATCTTCCAATCCTTTCTTAACCATAACATGCTAACCCTCTTGTCCTCTTCGTTGCTTGAGATCTTTGACCACATCAATGAATGTACATTGTAATCCTCCAAGCCGTTAATCCTTTGTGTATCATGCTCCCAAGTTTCAACAAGAAGTACAACATCGGCTTTGCTTGTTAGTTCATCAATGCCAACCCCCGCATTCCATGGGTATCCATTACAATTCCAAAAGCATATTTTCAATTGTAACTCGGTCTCATAGGTCACGCATCCCTATTTGCTTGAGAGACTTGCCTCCTCCTTGGGCACATTTTCTTCATGAGAGATCTTGTTTTTATTATTCTTTTCCTCATATGCCTTGTGACGCATATTTTGTTGCTTAATAGTGCGATCTTCACATACAAAACATTTTGTATCCCTCAAATAGATCCAACTATTATCAAGGATAATCTTTCGCTTGGTCTCATCCGGCATGGTGTATACAATTGGCCGTTCTCCCGAGTGAGGAGCTCCTTGCTTCCCCACTCTATATGCTCCATAGACCATAACTCCGGACATGCCAAAGTGGGTTTTGAAGAAATCTTCAATAACAATGGCAAGAGAAGGAGGTGTCTCTAACTTCTCTTCGGGAATTCCACGAATAACAATGTTCTTGGAACGTCGCTCCCGTTCCTTCAACTCCTCCACATCCACATTCTCAACATTCTTTGTTTGAACCATAGCTTGCATGAGTGAGGAATTAGAAACCACATTGCTACCACATACATCAGCCAAGACTTGTTTGTGCATACATTTTTCATGTCGCATACATCCCCGGCTCATAGTGTCAAATTTCTCCTCTTTCAATACATGGTCATGCTCTACTTTGCTCATCCGCTCCTTCAAAGCATTCAAGTCCACAAGAGAGCGTTTACATTCCTTGACTTCCTCTTCAAGTTGCATCAAACGTGTTGTTTGCATCTCAAGTGTCCTCTTGAGATTCTCATTCTCAACCACAAGTACCCTTAGTGTGCCATTCTCCATTGCAAGTGCTCGTAGTCTTCGCCTTGTTTGTTTACGGTCTCTTGCAATGATACCAAGTACGCCATGATCATGGTTTTCGATGTCGTTGGTTGGGTGGTTGTGTTGCTATCTCCATACTTAGGAGATTTTGGACCATTTTCCACAATGGTTGTGGACCTTGTTGAAGA
Organism: Adiantum capillus-veneris; assembly: GCF_014529385.1. NCBI lineage: Eukaryota > Viridiplantae > Streptophyta > Polypodiopsida > Polypodiales > Pteridaceae > Adiantum > Adiantum capillus-veneris. Next base: position 146,377,076 of record NC_140938.1, read on the forward strand.
AGAAGAACCCTTGCGAGTGCCGGAAGACATTGTATGTAAAATAGGAGATGAGAATCAATTTTGTTGAACCTGTTCACTTCGGAAATGCTGCTACAGAAATGCCTTCCATAACTCTGAAAATTTCTGTCTTTACTCAATGCGTAGAGGACTTCGTGCTCTTTGATTGAGGCTATAGATCACCCAAATCGGAGTTCGGATGAAGAAGTTATGATCAAAAGAGTGGACTGCTGTCTACTAGGTCAAAAAACGGCTGCACTGAGAGAGAGAGAGAGAGAGAGAGAGAGAGAGAGAGAGAGAGAGAGAGAAGAGAGAGAGAGGAGAGAGAGAGAGAGAGAGAGAGGTCTCTTCAAACTGTACTAAAGTCGCGTAGAGAGAGTTGCAGAGGGTATTTGGTTGTCTCTGCGCACCTTTAGTACACACCACACACCGACAAAGAGAGAGAGAGAGAGAGAGAGAAGAGAGAGAGAGAGAGAGAGAGTGCGAGGACTCATAACTGTACTAAAGGCGCGTAGAGAGAGTTGCAGAGGGTATTTGGTTGTCTCTGCGCGCCTTTAGTACACACACACACACAAAGAGAGAGAGAGAGAGAGAGAGAGAGAGAGAGAGAGAGAGAGAGAGAGAGAGAGAGAGAGAGAGAGAGAGAGAGAGAGTCTGTTTGCGACCCTCTGAGTGTGTGTGTGTATCTGTGTGTGTCTGTGGGTATATGTGTGTGTGTGTGTGTTGAACAGTATGGGCGTTTCTTTGTTTCCACACACACACACACACACACACACACACACATATACACACACATACACTCTCTGCTAGCTATTGTTAGAAATAGAGAGAGAGAGAGAGAGAGAGAGAGAGAGAGAGAGAGAGAGAGAGAGAGAGAGAGAGAGAGAGAGAAGAGTGAGAGTGAGAGATGACCTTTTGTTGGTGGAGTTTGCAGAAACTCCATGGGAGCCGTCTTCTCCATTGCTCTCTCTTCGCTTTCTCTCTGTCCCCCTCTCTTTCTCTCTCTCTCTCTCTCTCTCTCTCTCTCTCTCTCTCTCTCTCTGTGACGGTAAGGAGTCTCCCTCCCCCCTCTCTCTCTATGGTCTCTCTCTCTCTCTCTCTCTCTCTCTCTCTCTCTCTCTCTCTCTCTCTCTCTCTCTCTCTCTCTCTCTCTCTCTCTCTCTCTCTCTCTCTCTCTCTCTCTCTCTCTCTCTCTCTACACTTATAACGGTTACTCCCGGCGGCGCCCCACGTGGTTATTAAAAAATAGAATGTAGTTGCTTGATGCCGCCCGTGCGGTCATTTAATGGGCCCGGATACTTTAGTACGTGACATATAAAAGGTATGAGAGAGAAAGTGAGACACCGCGAGAGTCAAAGAGAGTGAGAGAAAGAGAATTCGAGCCTCCGTCTACGTCTCCGATAGAAAGCACGTGCAAAATATAGTAGGCCCATCTCCGACAGAAAGCACGTCTGCGTCCTACGAAGGTTTGGCCCTCTCTCTCTCTCTCTCCAAAAGGTCGCGCTATGCCTCTCTCTCTTTTTCTCTATCACCATCTCTGTTTCTCAAAGGTCTCTCTCTCTCTCTCTCTCTGTTTCTTTTTCTCTCGCTCTTTCTCTCGCAATAAATTTCATATCTCTTTCTCTCACAGTAAACTTACCCCCAAAGAGACAACACCAACCTCACAACGATCTCAAATTTGAGATTGAGAATCTACGAGAGAGGTTCTTTATTACTTGTTTAGACAAGGCACCAAACAATATGGTAATTTTTTGCAAACACTTCATCTCCTTAGAGGCCAAAAAGAGACTACAAGGTGCATACTTTTCTCTTTGGCATGAAGATATAGACATAACCTTGTCTAGGCTATATGATTTTCTTCTCCCACTTCTCACCCCTCTTCACATGTGTCTCCCCTATCTCACTGCTATTTATAAGATTCACAAATCTACCTTTAGGTGGATTACGTGTGGCTCTTCGTGTTGCTATTCAGAAATCTCCCTTCTCATGGCTTGCATCTTAAAAACTTGCACTGCTCCTCTAAAAGCCAGGGATAGAAAGCTTAATCAAAAAGCAATATTATGCCATAACATCCACATACAATCTTGGTGGATCATAGATTCCGTCTATGATTGTGTACTTAACCTACCTACACATGCAACCTCACTTTTCTCTGGAGATGTAAAGCGATGCTATGAAAATATTCCGCATCAAGGAAACCAAGGACTTCTACATCATCTAACCAAACTCTTAACATATGCATTCTCATGCATGCATGGATGTTACATCTCATTTAGAAGTCTACAAAACTTGTGTGTAGAAGGTACTTGGTCATCACAAGCATATAAATCAGGTTTGTCCTTTACAATGGAAGAAGTGATTTCACTAAACACGTGGCTCATTAATAATATGTTCATACAATGTCAAGGAGTGGTGTATAGACAAGTAAATGGCATACCAATGGGGTTGGCTTTCTCCCCATTGTGGTGTAATTTGTACCTTCACTCGTTCGAATTTGACTTTCTTAGTCAAACATTAGCAGATCCACATAAACGTCTAATGCTTCCAAAACTTGGAATACCATTTAGATACTTTGACGACATCCTTCTCATAAACTCCCAAGACTCTTTGTACTTTATTACACAACAAAACATATACCCCAGCTGTCTCACAATAGAAGTAGAGATAGGAACCATTACCAAGTTTCTAAACCTCTACCTCACCATACATAAAGGTATTCGTGTCAAAAGCTTGCATAAAAAAGACACCGACGTATCTTACACTCCCATCATGTACATCAAGCGATCTAGCAATAGGCCTGCAGATTGGGCTCACAAAGTGATCATATCCCAACTAAAACCCATCTTATTTTTCAACTCTAGTCCTCATGAAGCCGCCCAGGACATTCGGGCTCTTGTCAATGAATTTTGTATTAACGGTTTTGAAAGAGCTCGCCTATGGAGACTTGTTAGGAGATTCCTAAAGGGATTTTCAACTTCCTCGTTTGCATGCCTGCCCACTAATATTTTGGACCTTCTAAAAATTGGAGGGCACTAGGACCCCTTTGGGGGACTAGTGCCTCCAAAGTGGGACAAAGACACCCTAGTGTGGGCGGAGGTGGGCCTCTTTCTCACATATTGCCCCTACCTTTTGAAACAACATTGAAATGGCATATTCTCTCAAAACTCTACATCTACACATACCACAAAACAAAAGAGTTGATTTTGTGAGTAGAAACGGTACGTATTCCTTTTTCAAAAAAATAGGTGGTGACCACTACTTTTTTTACACCTCTCTTAAATGAAAAAGGGACCCCCCACTACCTCACCCCACTGCTCTCTAACCGATGTCGTGCAGCTCCTCTGCCATAAAGAGAAAAAGATGAGAGAAATGTAAGCTAAGCTTCTTTGAAACCTACACATTAAGTGAGCAGTGATCAGGGCTTGATAACAGGCCAAGTTTAATGATTAATGTATGCCAGATGCGGCTTAAAAGGGCCAACAGATGTCTCAATGATGCGAAAAATGAGTATGCTTGAAGTGAGCACAGATGGAAGATTATGATCTAGAACTGCAGTGCTTGAAGTGCATTACCGGCCTGTCTTTACGACTCGTCGATAGGAGCTACGGTGAAGAAGTTATGGCATATTGAAGTTTGAGTCGATTGCAGATTCGTACCGGATTGGGCAACTGCAGCTGAGTTAAAAGAATTGAAATGAATGCACGGGCCTGAAGTGCTCACTTTCCGGAGAGCGTCGGTCTTTTCAGATCGGTGTTTGGATTTACGGTTGCCAAGTTATGGGCCGTTAAAGATTCACCAGGGGCTGGCTCCGTAACAATCCGGTCGGCTCGTACAGAGTGTCATCTGGGAAATTTTGAGCCTTAGCAGAGTTTGTATGCGTTGTATGTAGCTTGAGAAGTCTAAAGGAATTAACGGATCGTCAAACCGAGTTCGGGCTCATGAGATAATATGGCTTGAGGCCGGTGCCACTGGTGCCGGCACAACTGAGCAGGATGAATTTTGGAATCCAGATGATATTGTCAGTCAAGGGCTGCTTTGGCTAGTATGTCACTCTGAACAATGATTTGGCCGATTTGTATACCAACTATGGTGCCGTTACCAAAGCACGATGTTTTTGATGAGCATCCAATTAAGAAAGTGCCTTTTAAAGAGCATTAATTTTGAGATATGCCCAAAGCTACGGCAAGGAGATCTCGGCTATGTTCATCGAGTGCGAGGCGGAGCCTTGGTTGATACATATGTCAAATGTAATGCCCTTAAATGGTGCCCAAGCCGATATGTATGCCAAATGTGGCCCCTTTGCCGCCCATGGCCAAGGGCCCACTTAAGCTAAGGCCGCCCAAGGGCCCATTAGAAATGGCCGCCCATAAAATCAATGGCCACCCTAAATAAAATAGGGTGTGAAGCCATAAAACAAGAAGCAATGGCATGAGCAGGAGGGCGCAGGCAACACGGGGAGAGGTTGGGATGCTCGCGCAGGCGGCATGGATGATCTGATGAGCGCGGCGAGAAAGAGAGAAGACGCCAGGGTGAATAATTTCGGCACTGGTCCGGCCGCATTTTGTGTGCCTCGGCATTCAACCTGCCACGTCATCAAGCCGTGTCCCGCGCCACGTCAGTCACGGTGCCTTTACTGATGGGCCGAGGAAAAAATTGGGGAGGGGGCCTATTTTAGGGCAGTATGAGCGAAGATTAAGAGGATGAGGGAGATGAACGGCATGAGCGAGATGGAAGGCCAACGAGGGCAGGGAGGGAAGAGCTGAAGGAAAGAGAAGAAGCAAGCTCCCTTGATCGCCATCGAAGCTAAGCAAGGTTTTTTCTCTCTTGATCCATCGAAACTAAGCAAGAGGGAAGCTAGGCAAACCAAGGGCGAGCTCTCTCTCTCAAAAATCGAAACCAAGCCAAGGATTGGGCGAGCTCTCTCTCTCGATATCCAACCCAATCAACCAAGGTGAGGTTTCTCTCTCGCGCTCTTGATCTCGAATTCAACCAAGGCAAAGCATCTCTCTGTTGATCGGCAATCCAAGCCAAGAAAGGGAAGCCAAAGGAAAGCAAAGCAAGGAGTTCTCTTCTCTCTCGACCTTGGCTACCAAAGCAAGGAACGAAGGCTAAAGATACCTCTCTCTCGACCTTGGCTACCAAAGCAAGGAACGAAGGCTAAAGATACCTCTCTCTCGATCTCCGACTCTAGCAAGGTGAGTCGAGGAGGTAATCAAGGCGTGCTTTCTCTCTCTCGATCTCCAATCAAGCTAAGCAAGAGAGATAACGAGGGTAAGGAAAGCAAGAGGAATAAGGAACTGGAAGCTTTTTCCGAAGCGACGAAGACGAGAAACCTGTTGAAGTAAGCAAGCAGGCTTGAGAAGGCGAGAATTGAGGCAGATAAAGCGACTGAACATAATCTCTATCACCGTCATCAGCTTGAAGTTTGATTAATTATCTTGTTGAGGCCCGGTGTCGTTAACGACCCGGTTAATTTTGTAAAGCGGGAGCTTAAACTCCTCGTAAGCAGATGATCCAAGTGACGGTGATGTTAACAGCCCCCCTTGGCTAAAGATTAAGTTGTACTCAGACATATTAATCGATTTAATTGATGATTACGGTGATTTCCAGATTCAGTTGCATCTGTTGTTCTTGTTCTCTCTCTTTCACACCTCCCGCAGCCAGAGGCCCGGCGCCTGCCCGGCTCACATAGCGAACACATATCCCCCGACATATTTGGTGAACCCGACGTGAAACGAGCCGGGGTGGGAGGTTAAGATGGAGAGTTTAGAGCAGATGATGAAGATGATTGCAAAATTAAGTGCGAACGGTTTTGATGATAAGTCAACAGTTCCTGATTTTGCAAAGATGCTTCAATTGGTTCAAGGATCTCTGCTTGAAATAGCGACCGTAAGGAAGAAAAATCAAATGGATGAAGCTTTAGATGCAGTATACGACGAGAGATGACTTTTTGATGGATACGATCCAGAGGGTTACCTTAAGTGCTATGACCTGGAGACCAAGGTACGAGGGATACCACAAGAGTTGATGATTAAATCTTTTGAGCAGTTAGTGAGTTCAGATGTGAAGGAGCAGATTCAAAAAGTTACCAAAGCTTGCAACGACGACTGGGAGTATTTCAAAGAAGCTATTGTGCAAGCACGTTATGAGGAGTATGAAATCTATCAAGAACAGAGTTCAAGTCTACCGGACTACTCAGATATCCGAGGACAAGTACGATCAAAGTTAGAAGCTGTGATTGATGAGTTTATAATGCAGGATGCTACTTTCTTACATGCTAATGATGAAGACATAGTTGAAGCTGTGTATGCAAATTTGGGTTTTGCAGATGTTGTCGATGAAGTAGAAGTCCTTGACGGTGAGTCTCTACAGCCTCAAACTACACAGGGTAAATTTTTCAAAGAACATATACCTGTAGTACAGGAAGAAAAAAAATCATGGGATCAAGATAATGAATTGGCTAAAGCTCAGGAAGATGTGCAAGTGAATGTGTGCAATCGTATTCATGTAGACATGCGGAAAGATTCAGGCACATCTAATACTTTTGCTACTGAACCAGAATTAGAGCAAAATTTTTCTGGTGCAGCTTCTACCATAGACGTGATTGAAGATACTTGTACAAGTTTTGCCAAAGAGTTGATTAATGATACAGATGTTATAGGTCAAAGCAGGGCTGCTGTTGAGAGCAGCAGGACCATGGGTTTTGCTATACCAGATTTACCGAATTTGGATGTACCAGATTTTGAGGACTTGACTAAGCAAGAGTATGTGCTTGAAGATCTGCAAAATGTTAATTCAGAGGGGGTGCAAACTCCTTCATTGACAAGTTTTTGTGAAGCACAAATACAAAAGTGGAAATTCGGTCTCGAATGTGATGATAACGAATCAGAGGGGGTGCAGACTCCTTCTTCGAAAAGTTTCTGTGACCTAGAGCTACCGATCTGGCATACTGATCTTGAATTTGATGCTGATGATTTAGAGAGGGAGCAAACTTCTTCTCTATCAAGTATTTGTGAGACAGGACCCACACTATGGCAAAATAATCATGAACTTGATGATGCTGATTCAGAGGGGGTGCATAGTGAAGTGCACTCTCTTGTTGATGAATATGATTGGTTTCATTGTGCTGATGATACAGACAGGGCAGTAGATAAAATTTTCAATGTGCATGCTGAACTTTGTGCTACAGAAGTGCAAAGATATTTACCTGAGGATGAAAGACTTAAAGAGCAGTTTACAGCAGATGCATTTAGTATGCATGCCACATGTGAAAATCTTAGTTTACATCAACCTGAGATGTGCAAGATGGAGGAACCTTCTGAAGTGGTGGACCTAGACCTTATGTGATTACTGGACGAAGCTTTGGAAGGGTTCTCAAATACAGATGCTAAGGATACCAATCAATCCAGAATCATGCATGAGTCAGTTTGTTCAAATTCAGTAGATGATGAACTTATGCAGCTATTAGATGATGCACTACTTGATTTTGAGCCTCTACAAGATAGAGGGTTGTTTTCAGATGCATCTTTTGAGCCTAATGAAGAGGACTTGATGTATTCAGATATGCATGATCAAGATTTCAATACTAGTGCGAGTGAAGGTGAAATGCCAATGCTTTTACCTGTGATTGATGATCAACAATTGGATGAGCCAATTGCACAGGGGATATGGCAGTATCTGATGCTACCTGATGCTATATGAAATTTGATGCTACCCTACGATGTAGGAGATTTTGAGCTAGCTTTTGACCCATTAGGTGACATATATATGCATGGTCTGGGGCAATTGACTTATATGCCATATGATCCAGGCGGTTTGCATGAAGATTTGTGGGTTAATGTATGTTTATGCTGTAATTATCGGAAATTCTTGTATTATCCTTATGATCCTGGAGGATGGTGCAAAATGTTTAAAGGAATGCTCAAAGTGGGGCAATTGATTGGTTTCCCGTTTGATCCCGGGGGCTACTGAAGTGCACTTTGTAGATTTGAAGAGTACCATCTATCTGTTGTAACAGGTTGCACGGTACAAGATTTTGTTTTCTAGATCTATGCTAAGTCATAAGAGTTTTTGGTTATGCAGTCAATAAGATTACATAGCTGGCTTCTAGTTGATTTCTTTGGATAATTGATGAAGTGTCTTCACATCTTTTGAGTTGGTTCTGCTAACAGAACTTGAAGTAAAGGACTTGACGGCCATTCCGTGTGCAGATAGTGTAAGGCATACTTGAGCTTGACAGAGTTCCTCAAGGAGAGATTAATGGTCAAGCCGTGTGCATCATTAACTAGAGCACTTGAGTATGGCGGGGTTCACTAAACATGTTATCCATAATTGAATGCTTTGAAGATACGACAGATATGGTTCAAAGATTTTTGATGGGTAGCTACCTAATGATAGTTACCTGAGTCTGATGATGGTAAGGAGCTTAAGGTACCTGTAGAGTAGATGCAGATTGAAGTGTTGTTGGCACAGACCGGAGGCTGTGCAGGTTCAGAGGGGGTGGATGTCGTGCAGCTCCGCTGCCATAAAGAGAAAAAGAGCAAAGAAATGTAAGCTAAGCTTCTTTGAAGCCTACACATTAAGTGAGCAGTGATTAGGGCTTGATAACAGGCCAAGTTTAATGATTAATGTATGCCAGATGCGGCTTAAAAGGGCCAATAGATGTCTCAATGATGCCAAAAATGAGTATGCTTGAAGTGAGCACAGATGGAAGATTATGATCTAGAACTGTAGTGATTGAAGTGCATTACTGGCCTGTCTTTACGACTCGTCGATAGGAGCTACGATGAAGAAGTTATGGCATATTGAAGTTTGAGTCGATTGCAGATCCGTACCGGATTGGGAAACTGCAGCAGCTGTGTTAACAGAATTGAAATGAATGCACGGGCCTGAAGTGCTCACTTTCCGGAGAGCATCGGTCTTTTCAGATCGGTGTTTGGATTTACAGTTGCCAAGTTATGGGCCGTTAAAGATTCATTGGGGGCCGGTTCCGTAACAATCCAGTCGGCTCATTCGGAGTGTCATCTGGGAAATTTTGAGCCTTAGCAAAGTTTCTATGCGTTGTATGTAGCTTGAGAATTCTAAAGGAATTAACGGATCATCAGACCGAGTTCGGGCTCATGAGATAATATGGCTTGAGGCCGGTGTCAGCTGGTGCCGACACAACTGAGCAGGATGAATTTTCGAATCCGGATGATATTGTCAGTCAAGGGCTGCTTTGGCTAGTATGTCACTCTGAACAATGACTTGGCCGATTTGTATACCAACTATGGTGCCGTTACCAAAGCAAGATGTTTTTGATGAGCATCCAATTAAGAAAGTGCCTTTTAAAGAGCATTAATTTCGAGATATGCCCAAAGCTACGACAAGGAGCTCTCGGCTATGTTCATCAAGTGCGAGGCGGAGCCTTGGTTGATACATATGTCAAATGTAATGCCCTTAAATGGTGCCTAAGCCGATATGTATGCCAAATGTGGCCCCTTTTCCGCGTGAGCTTGGAGGAGGTTACGTATCTTGCCTTGTCTAGGTTGACTGTCAATGATCTTGCAGATAACATATGTGGCCTAGAGGTGATCCATCTCTGCTACAAGGCTCTCTTGCTCCATTGGAAATAGAGAAAGTCCAATGGTGGGCTTGATGGGCTTGGGAGAGGGGGCTTCTTGTGAGTCCCTCTAGGTTGGAGCACGAGCCTCCATCTGTGTGTGCTACTGTGAGGAAGTTGGGGTTAGCCATTTTCTTGCTGGTGTGGAAGGTGAACAAAACAACAGAAAAACCACCAATGGTGAAGGGGCTGCAGGGGCAAGAGAGAGAATAAAGTGGAGGGAGGAGGGGGGGTATGGCTTGCAAGATGTAGGGCATCAGGCTAGAAGAGAGTAGGGGTGATGGAAGCAAGGTGAGGGTAGGAAGTAATGCACACAGAGGTAGGAAGAACAGGAGCAAGCAATAATATGCGCAGAGGTGAACAAGTTGGCGGGGGGGGGGGGGGGGGGGGGGGGGGGGGGGGGGGGGAACAAAAAAAGAGGTTAAAGATTACTAGAGAACATGTGACCAGCCTCTTAGGATTTGATATGTCCAATGCTCAAGAAAGGGTGAGATTCTTGAATGAGGTAATGGACAAGAGTGACATTTTGAAACTTTTGAAACTTCCCAAAAATCGAACCCAAAAGAAATTGGCATTTCAAAGTTTACTGAAACATATGGATTTATTGGTCCAACCTTCTCAAATGCAAGAACTTTGTGACACAATGAGAGTGATTAGAAGGGGTTATAGGGCCATCTCTAAAACTTGGTTTTAGGTCCTTAAGTATTACAAGATTAAAGATTTTGGGTTGCTTAGGCCTCACAATGTTTAAAAAGTAAGGACTTTGTTAAATGAAGAAATATCCGAACATTTTGGAGAATACTATCATCTAGAGGGAACAATGCCATACGAAAAACAGAAGAAGATATATTTTTTTGAGTATAATTTTTTAAATAACATTTGGATGAGTATAAAAAAAGTTCAATCTGCTATGGTGAGATACTATAAAATGCAAGAAGTAGATTGTGAAGGAAAAATTATATTTGTTATGAAATGGATGAGACTCAAATTTAAAAATGTCAACAAATGGAAAGAGTATCTATATACCTAATGAATAGAGCGTTGGATTATAGCCAGGGTAAGCTAGATTCCCCATACCACAAAACTCAAAAAAAAAAAGAGCTATGGTGGATTGGAGTGGCTCAAATACCAGTAGAAAAACACGATACATTGAAATGGCTCTTTTTGCAGACCACCATACCTTTTGTTATACAAGACCAAAATACAGGTGAACAACTCCATGTAGATGGCATGTGTGACTTCATTGTAGAATGGCACTTGAGGTGAAACTGAATCTACCTTTTGCAACTCATCCTTGTGGCAATGACTTTTTCTTGAAGGAGATTGCATGATCCAACCATCTCTCTTTTGTGAACATCCTTTTCAACCTCCTTTAACTTAAAGTCTCTACCAAAAGAATGGTTGCTAAGCTCAACAAGCTTCTTCTCAAAATCCTCATCTTTAAGAGTAGGTTTTCCCTCTTCCACTCTTTTCATGCATAGAGCAAGTGCATCAGGAGCAGGAAGAAACAAGTTATTGAATGTCTATAGATCAAGTACCAAAAACTCCTCTTTCAACTCTTCTTTTGTATCAATGAAGTCTTTGGCCACCTCATAAGCTTCAAAAATGGTTGCAATACAGTAGTCCTCCATGATAATAAGAAGGCATTGAATATGGTGGAGAGGGATATACTCTTTTCCATTGATATAAAAGTAGGGAAGTCTTGGAACAGTAAGCGAGGCCTCAGATAACTCTACCTCCTCTGTGGGCTCATCAATGACAGTAATAACTCTAAATTGAGCGACATCAAAATTTGAACTCTCCCGCTCCTCAGCTACGACATCAATTTCCTCCTCCTCTAGAACTTCACTTTTCTCAAGCTACAAGACTGTGGAGACATTTGCATTTTTCCCCTCTTTGTCTGCATCTTTCACTTCATCTTGACCTTTGCCTTGCATATCAACTTTAAGGAACAAAAAGAAAAGAAATGAAAATTCTTCTGGAACAAGGTTGCAAGGCTTTGAATGGACATGACAAGAAATGGTCGGGGTGGACAGACAAAATAAGTTTTTGTCAAGCCTTCCTAATCTCCTTATTACTTTGCCTTTGTCAATTGAGTTGGTAGTAAATTTAGTTAGATGACAATAAGTCTTACCATCCAATACAAAACACTTACCCTCAATTGGCTCTTCAAACTCTTTGACTTCCTCTGACATAATGTCCTTCAATTTGTCTAACATAACTACAAGATCAAACATAGGATTGCATATTTCATATGCTTTTGCGTACACTTCCATGTCACCACCATCCATGACAACAACCAAAAGATTCTCACTTGGGCTCCCCTCTAAAATCTCCTCTCAAATTTCAATAACGAGACTCATCTTTTGGTTTGGAAAGGTGGTAACAAGTGCTAACTTGAAAGACTACATGTCCTTGACTTCAAAACCAAATGGTGCAATGTAGCAGTGAGGCAGAGTCTGTGAATGTGTCTTATCACGTCGTGCAGGATGGGGAGGATGGTAGTTGATGGATGGGATAGGAAAGTTGGAAAGTAATGTAATTTCTAGATGGATCTGGAGAGGAGGGGGATTTGTTGGAGTTGATAGATCTGCATAGAGAGAAGGTTCTAGACAATGCAATATGGTAGGGAGCTAAAATCTATGACTATGCTTTATTGCTTTGTGCGGGATGCAAAGGATAGGATAGGGAGAAATGGAGTTAATGGAAAAATACAGAGGGTGGGAGGATGAGAGAGTTCTAGAGGGGTTGATGGAGTTGATAAATGGATGGGTAGGATGGAAGAGAGAGAATTTGTTAAATCCTGAACAACAAAATTGCAGTATGACTGTGATCTTTGGTCTTCGTCTTTGGGGTGTTGGAGAGATTTTATGCTTAGACTGAGAAGTTCTCATGCCGATTTGAAGGGGATGCAAAGAAATACAGAACCTCATGGAGTGATGTCTCCCAATTCATCGTGACACTTGTCACCATCACCTCTAAGATTAACACAAGTAATAAATTCCTCCATTGTTGATAATACAAACATAATTACTTAATGTAGTAGTCATGTTGTAATGCAAAATTGTGAGAAATGTGATGTGACTATACGCTGATAGGCAACATGTATACATCTTTCTCCACCTCATCTACATGAAAAACATCATAAGTTTCATACCTAGAAGACATGGATTTTGTCTCCCATGTAGCATCTGTATCCAAACTACTGCTAGAGCTATGAGAGCTTTCGGACTCTTCTAAACTTGTTGATTCTTGCACCACTGCTGTCACCCTCGTTGCTAGCTCTAGAACCAACACTTCGTCTTCAAGGCCTTTTGTCACCTCGTCCTCTTGAGCAAGCAATCTTGGTGGCACTCTGAATCTGCCTCTCTATATCTTTTGAGACTTGGTTTGCACTTCTTCTACCTCCTCTAGCCTGGCATCAGCTTCACGTGCTTAAATCACATTCATATCAATAAAAGAAAGGGCTTTTACCTCTTGATGCTCATCAATATGTTTGGGCCTAGGTCCACTGACTACCGTGATTGCTGACTGTAGCAATCCTGCCTCCATCTTCTTCTTCATCTTTTGACTCTTTTCTCTGGCAACTTCGACAGCTTCGTCATAAGTCCTTGGATCTTCAGAATCCATTCTCTCACGAACATAGGGATGCAAGCAGGATATAAAATTTTCCAGCTTAAAATACCCCACATTGGTTGCTTGGGTAGCAGCCACAAAATCTCCCCAATAAGCTTCAAATTTAGCAACAAAAGCATCGAATTTTTCACTTACATCCTGCTGCAAACCTTTAATATTTGCATCTGCTTCCGAGGCCGACACCACCTTTCGATACCTTTGTAAGAATTGCTCGCGAAATTTGATCCAAGTCTGCTTGTGTGCATCTTGTAAGCCATCAACCAAACTTTTTCTTTACCTCGCAGCACCAAAGGTAGAGTCTCGATCTTTGCTTCATCACCTGGCATCCGCAATACTGTCAGCATGAATAACTCAAAATCTGCAATCCAATCGTCAGCATCTTCATCTCCTTTGAACACTCGACCAAACTCCTGCTTCATCTTGATTCACGAACAGTTGGTCAGGAAGCAATTATTGGGTCCTCCGTGGGGGCACCACAAGATGGAAAGGGGAAATGGAAAACCACCAGTACATAATATGAATGCCTCTCTATAGCCCAATGACTTCACAACACCCATATCCCCTAGCAATCACAAACCTCGATACACAATTTGCAAATAATCAATGTCCAAGCCCGGTCCCGACCAACCCCGACTACTATCCCGATCTATGACCCTTCAAAAGAACCTCATAGTCGCAAACAGATAATAGAGAATAGGTCAACTCGTGTAGGAGGTACTTTCATGATCACACATCCACTCTACCGCAATCTTTTCAACTTTATGGCGTGCACAAACACTTGGAGATTATTGGCATACACCACATTTAGATAAAGAGTCCCCACACACCAAAGCTATTTAGGCTTATGACACCCTTATAAGCATGCCCGTGGAGGCAAAAAAAAGATACCGATATATGTCCACTAAAACAACAAGCATATGGAGATATTAGCTTAAATTAGGGTAAGAACTACACTGATGGATCCTAATAACACATGCTTCTTGGTGTGACTTTTGGAGAATCATGATGAATAACAAACCGGAGAGCTTTGGACGGCCCTCCTCTCCTTCTTCAAGAAACCAAGCGGATTAGAGTCAAATCTTTAAAACAACTTATCTGCAATTTGTCTTGGACCAACATGATGCCCAACAAGATATAAACTAACAGCCATAGCCACCCATATGAGCACCTGGTGTACCCATGGGAGGTCCCACATTCACTCAAGTCATGGTCCTGCTCTCATTGGCCAGCGTTTAACCAGTAGCACCTTATGGAGGATGTACTTCCCTGCACTGGTCTATCCTATAGCACTCCTCTCCATGCCTTTCAACTCCGCCCTTCAACTTGAAGCGTTTGATTGGCCTCTGTAACTCCCCTTAACTTCTGCAATATGCCGCCCCTTCCAGTGAGCACCTATCGGCCCTGCCTCTGTACTTGCTCTAGAGCTCTCCACTCTCGGCCTTCCACACCTGTCCACCTTGATCCGGTGCCCTCCACACTTTTCAAGACTTGCCCTTGCAATTGGCAAGCCCCCTTCTTTACAGTGCTGGCCCCCCTTGGCCATAAGCTTCTCCGCCCCCCTGTTTTGGCGAGCCTCCAACCTTATGCCATGCAAAACTGGCCGCCCCCCTTGCAATGCCATCCCCGATATCTTGCATGCCTCCTCCCGGTTTGCTTGCCCTCTAGATGGTGCCACCTTCTATACATTGCAACTCGTTTTTTTTATAGCATGATTATTTTTAGGAACATTTTTTTTTCTTTTTGACTTATGATTCGGACCATGTTCCCTCGAGCAAAGCAGTCCGTAACCGAGTAAACGTGCTTAGCTCAACATACCTCAACATGGGGCTTCATGATCTTGTGTCAAGGCCATCATGGCCTCAAGAAAATAGAAACCGCTCCCATTATCGATCCTCTGATGTCGAGATCTCCGCCGCAAAGAAAACCATGATGATTGTCACGGACGTCTTCCACATTGAGCTTATATTTGCTTGCTTGGGGATCCTACTTCCGACTTGTCGGGCTCGGAAAACCAATGCTTGACCTGCATATTGTCATATATGGCATACATATCATGAGGACACCAGCTCAAAATTACACCTATCATGTGTCCAAGTACCCTGTTATCACTCTGTCTGCTGCTATGCATCTGTTCCTGGCTATTTCCTGGGTCAGCATGATTGGGTGCATCAACGTGCACTTCTTTCTTAGCAGATGCAACTCCCTATTGTGTAAGTAAATCATCATCCTCATTTTGTTTCCAAGGAGTATGATACAGTTTCACGTCTTCAAATTGATTGAAAAACCTACGAATGGTATTAAATTTTGTCCTTAACCTTTCATTCTTGCATGCCCACATTCCTAAAGTCTGCTTCATTGAGAAGTGCATCCCCCTTTACCATTAGAAGTTGTATACCTTGACTAATGCACATCTTCAAACTATGAAGTAAAATGTTGTACTCCTCTTCATTGTTGCTTGTTTTACCTGGAAAATTGAACTTCTCCTTCATGACTACCTCTCCACTTTGGTCTAGCAACAATAGCCCTCTCCCTGCTTTACCTGTGGCTCATTGAAAACCTACATCAAAGAACAAGATAAATGCATTTTGGATATGTTAAGGTGGTGACAATGGTAGGATCTTTACTTCAGGCACCTTAATCACCTTCTCATGCACCCTATAAGTGAGAATCCCTGCCAATTGTGCACGTACACTATCTTCTACGTTGAAAGAGTTTTGGAACTCTTGCAATTCAATAATCCACTTTGAGATCCTAGTACTAAGATTCATTTGAGATGATACCCAACGGAACAAATTTCTACAGTGAGAATTACCAAAGATTTTGGTAGCAAGTAGGATTTAAACTTTCTCACGGCAAACATGAGAGCAAACATCATGAGTTTTGCTTCTGTGTAGCCTCTCTCCAAAGAATTCATGACCCTACTAGCAAAGTAGATGGGTCACATCCTAGTACTGTGGGAAACTTATTGTAGCAAAACATCACCAATTATCTCCTTCCCAACACTAGAACTAAAAAAGAGTGTTTAATCCCAACAAGGAGGCATGAGTGTTGGGGTAACACTAACAAAATGACAATAATGTTACAAAAGTACTCCTCAAGCTCATCAAACCATGCAAATTCTACTTGTTGTGTCAAATTTTGCAATGGATGAAGTAACTATGAGGCTAAGTGAATGAAGTAGGACATATACTTCACTTTTTGAATGAATAAAATGACTTCCTTGAGACTCTTAGGTGATTGTAGCTCAATAATATGTTTTTTCTTTAAAAGATCCACCTCAATGCCTTTATAGGAAACCTTGTGACTGAGAAAGATCACTTCATTCTCACCTATGTGACATTTGTGGGGATCGAGCCGACCTCCCATGTTGTGAAGTTTCTTCAAAACTTCTTCTACCTTTTGTAGGTGAAATGATTTTGAGAAATAAATGCAAACATCATCAATAAAAACCCTAATGGACTTTCCAAAAAATGCTTGAAACACCATGTTGATGAAGTGTTGGAAATTTGCAGGAGCATTTTTCAATCCAAATGGCATGACTCTAAAAGCATAACAATCCCAAGGAGTGATGAGGGTTGTTTTCAATTGATCCTCTAATGTGATACATATTGAAAAGTAACCTAAGTAGCCATCACACACATTTCATTTCTCATGGCCAGCTATAGTATCTCACATGAAATGGGAGGGGAAGTGATCTCTTTTTGTCACCTCATTCAGTGGTGGACAGTAATCCACACACACCCTCCACTTGATGTTCTTCTTGGGAGTGACAATGGCAGGAGAGACCCACTCTGAATTCTCCACATGATAAATGAATCTTATTGCTACACGATTTCTTACCTCTTTGAGGAGAGCCTGCTCCTTGATGACTCCTAGTCTTGGTACTTCTGTATCGTAGGTGTGGCATCATGCTTTAGCGCGATCTTGTGTTGAACAACATCTAGTCCATGCACGTCGGTGTATTCTTTAGAAAAAAGCGTAGGAAGCTTCCTTAGCACACATTTGGACTCATCTCTTTCTTCCTTTGTATGTGTTGTTGATAGCATACCTTCTAGCATCCCTTCATCATCTTGCATTTTGGTTCTCTTGGAAAGGTACCTCCTCCAAACCTTGACAAGAGGTCTCTTGGTTGTTTGTCTTAAACCTCTTCCCATGACTGCAATAAAAGACTCCTCTTCTGTAATGCTACCGCTACCTTCTTCTTCTGAAGTGCTTTCGGTCCAATCTTCCTTCATCTCATTTTGCAATGATTCTTCATGGAGCTCCTCTTGATGCTACTCCTTCCATGTCAAAGACAACCTTCTTATGATTGTCCTGCAAATCAGCTTTTCACTTTTCCAATCTTGCAAAGCTTGCATTTTCATTAGCCACGGTCTTCCTAGGATAAACAGGTAACCATTTACTTTGGTAGACATAACATAGAAATCAATAGTCTTCTTAATGCCAAAGACCTCCACAAAAACATTTGTACAAATACCTAAGCACCTAGCCTTGCTATTTTTTTCCATCTTGACTTTGATTTTAGGTGTCTCATGGATGTGCATGCCTAATATTTTCATGAGGTCTTCCTTCTTATGATGCAAATTTGTGCACCCCCATCCACTAGACCTTTCCTAACCAATTTTCCTTTAATGTAACAATCTAGCACATGTGTAATATCCTCATTCCTTTCAGCTTATTCAATCTTCACAACACACACATTCTCTTTTACCTTTCTCCTAGTGCTAACCACCTTTGTTAACTCCCTCCTAGCTTGTGGACATAATACAAGAAATTGAGGCCATGAGATATCAGGACCCTTACCTCTCATGTCTTCCAATAGGTTGTATGGAGCCATACCATGTCCAACAGTGAAGTCTTGGAGGTTGATACGATGTTGAGTCCTCTTGGATTCCTTGGTCTCCTTTGCCTTCTTGCCTCGTACATGGTCACTCTATGATGTGACTTCTTCTTTCCCCTTACCTTTCCACGGCTGCACTTAATTCCATTTGCTTCCATGTCAATCTCATTTGAATTTTTTACCTCTATCACATGCACATTTGGATTTGGCAAAGGTGAAATTACTTCCACTCCTTGTGGAGGTGGGGTCTTGCTCCATTTTGTCTTTGTAGAAGCAATGGTTGTTGACCATTTCCTTCACCTGCATTCATCATTGGATACTTCAAGTTAGATTTCCTTGGCTCCCCATGAGGCCAAGGAAAATTTTATAAGTCACATGCCCAGATTCCTTGCAATTCCAACATTGCAAAATTTTCCAAGGTCGTGGCTCCCGCTCTTCTGCCTTGTTTGATTGTCCCTTGGGTCCTACATCTTGTGCAAGGTGAATTGATAAGATGCTCAAGGACTCATTTAGCTTCTCAATCACCTCAGCTGCTACCTCAAGAATCTCTCTAGATGTTGATGCTTGAAAATTTTCCTTGGGTCTAGGACCTTATATTGCAACCTCTCCCCTTAGGCACTTGACTTTTCTATAATTCTCAATAGACCTAGTTTCATCTCCATCAAAGGTAGCAAGTGCACCAGCACCCGCCTCAAATTTATATATTGAGTGTGGAAAAGAGACTGACTATGAAACTCTCCTTCTTTAGGAACTCTACACCATCACTAGGATTAGCAATATTTCTCACCCATATAGCCCAAAGAAGTAGAAACTTTTGTTTGTACATGTAGTAGTTATCTAAGTATTTTTTCTTGTGAGAAATGATGTCTTGCTATAGATTTTGAGTGTTTTGGGGATCAAAGAAGTATCGCTTGAAATGATAAAAAACTTCCTTATAGTTTTCCTTAACTTCCTGAGATAGAGAGTCAAACCAAGTGCTAGCATCTTTCCTATGGATCACTTCAAACATTTCTAAGCATTCATCATTGCCTATCACCCTTTTTATGTGGCAAGCCATTTTGAAATTTGCTAAAAATAAGTCAGAATCCTTGCCAAGCTCTCCAAAGAAAGAGGGGATATCCTAACATTTGGCGGTGGGCCTCCATCAATTTCAAAGTGACAACACGTTTCTTTTTTTTATTCTTAAAAAGATTTACACAATAATGTTTTCTAAATTGCAATCTATTCTACAACAAAATAAAAATATGCACATAGAATGATATATGATAGTCAACAAGAGGTAGGATGATAGGCTTTGTTGATGCGAGAATTTCTCCTATTCTTTGAGCACCAAACATGAACACCATACATTATTAAAAATGGATCTTTCTACTAACTCCAACGTTTATTCTAATGTGTGGAGTGAAATGGAAGGGGAAAACCTCTATTCTTGAGCCATTATCCATGGTCTATGCATGACCTAATGTTTAAAATAGAATAAAAATATATACGTCCAAACTAAGGTCGTAACCTAATGAGAAGCAAAATGAAAGGATTTATTGAAGCGTTTATTTCGACCAACCTGGGAGAGCCCAAAAGTTTACGGATTACTCAATGAAATTGTAATTTAGTGCTAACAATAATATGCACCTTTTGTCTTGCAATGGGAATAATTGGGTCATACAAGTTTTTGTGATTCATGCAATCTACTTGATTATGCTAAAAGCTAAGCATTTATGCAAAATGGAACAACAACAAACACCAAGCACTCCTTAGTGAGGGCACCAAAATTGAGGCGGTCCGGGGTGGGAAATAAGAGAGGTGACCGCTAAACACCCGCAAAGATCCTGTGCTGCTCAATTGGGGCTGGGGAAACCACAAGGAAGAAAAACAACAACCAACCCACAAGCAAACAAGTGAAGGGGCACTGCCTAGTTATGGGATGCGACCTAGGATACAAGAAATATTTTATCACAATTAAAAGTGGTGTAACAAAACACACACAAGTAATCTCACACCAATACACACACCAAGTGGAGCAAGAGAGAGCTAGAGCAAAGGAAAGAGAGAGAGTAATGGAACTTGCAAATACCTTGTTTGTGACTTACAAATGGAGATGGTTCATTATGACGCTATCGTAGAGCTTGCACAGAACTAATGCAATGCTTAGTGAATGCTAAATATCACCATCACACTTGGGTGTAGGCTTGAGTGAGGGATGGAGGTTTGTGTGTGTGTGTGTGTGTGTGTGTGTGTAGAAGTGTGAAAGGAGGCGAGAGAAGCCTAGGGTGACTTGTGAGAAAAAGTTGGTAGACTGGGTCCACCAAAAAAATCATATTTCATCGATGGTAGCTCCAAAAATTATGAATTATTTGAGGCGATTACTCAGCTTGTGGGCTATATTTTTTGTGTTGATAGCTAAAAATTTTACCAAAACGCTTGTTTTTTCTCCCCGCAAAATTCTTCAATGGCCCCCTCTTTTGTTGAATTTGCATAATCCTCCAAGAGTGAAGCCTTCCTTGTATGAGAGCATGAACTAAAAGATTCATAGGGTTTTGAACACATGCACGGATGTGGATTATTCATAAATATGATATATGGATATGATGAGAAAAAACATGTTAGTATATAAATAATTCAAGGAATGTGGAATATTGTCAGCTGTATATAAGCGTAAAATGGAAAAAAGAAATATATAAAAATATAGGGAATCAAATGCGGGGACCCTCATTTGTTTTTATTGATGTAGGACTATTTACAAGAAGTAAAGAAAAATGCATGTAAAAAAATGATAATTATGTAAAAGGGAATGACCCGATGAAAGGTATTTTTGTGATTTTTTCTCGGAGTGGGTTCACACCAAGATTTAGAGAGGCTTGCATGAAAATATTTATTTATATAATAAAGAGTATGGTGAGTTAATGCACATAGCATATTTAGGCACATGACACACACCTAGGTAAAAGTATTTAACTAAACAACAAAATAATTTTAATCAAAGTTTTTGTATTTAGGTCCTCCATAAAATGAAATATTTACATAAAAATGGATCATAATATATTTTTTATTTTTATTTTTTATACTTTTGGTTTATCTAGCCAGGTGATTAGCTAGTTGAGGATTTTTAGGAGATCTTGAGAAAGTCCCCTAACTCATGCATGGCTAGGTACAATGAAAAGGTAGAGATAGCCACAATGTTTGAGTGATTCTGATAGGGTGAGGTAGCTCACTATGGCAATTTTGGATAGCCAAAAAATGGCTATCATTGGCCCTCTCCCAATGATTGGACATTCATGTACCATTAGAAGGAATATTATCCAATGAGAGTGTTTACAAGGTATTTGTGATGTTTTGTGCCTCAAACAAGTCTTCATTTCGTAGTTCTTCTTCAACTTGTCTTCAACTATTGACACAAACCAAAGTACAAGATTTACACAATGATATAGCTTCTTGGTGTGATGCTCTTGCATATCCCTTGGTAGTGT
Source organism: Adiantum capillus-veneris (assembly GCF_014529385.1). Classification (NCBI taxonomy): domain Eukaryota; kingdom Viridiplantae; phylum Streptophyta; class Polypodiopsida; order Polypodiales; family Pteridaceae; genus Adiantum; species Adiantum capillus-veneris. The sequence goes on from NC_140938.1 coordinate 146,398,614, forward strand.
GTAACTCAAGTAGGGATTAAGTCGATACCCATTCACCTTCTTAGGATGCTCCTTGCCATCTAAATCCATGAGCTGATAGTAACTTGAGTTAAAGAGATTTTTTTGACCACATATAGACCTTGCCATCTGGTGTTGAATTCGGCATCAACCCTATTGTCAAGTCAATTGTTATACCTTAACACCAACCCACCTTCCTTTATATCCTTGTCCTTGACCTTCTTATCAAGCTTCTCTTTGCTTAGATAGCTTTTCTCTTGTGGCACTTGTAAGTTGCTTCTCTTTTTCACTCAAGCTCAACTAAGGTAAGAAGTCGATACATACATGCTTCTTGATTATTTTATGCTCCTTTTCTATGAAGTCACATTGTTGGAATGTTGAGCTCAATTTCCTATAAAGCCTCTTGACCATACACCAACAAGAGAAATGGTGTGGACTCTGTGGCCTCCCTATATGTGGTTCCATGCACCCTGTTAAGTATGGAGCCTGATTTACTCCTTGTAAAATTTTTGTGTTAAAAACACACATTTGTAAGACCCCTGTTTAGAGGAGAAGCCATCATGCGTGAAGATAAATCACTCGCCGAAATGTTATGGCCGAACGGTGGCCAAAAAGTAGTCGCAAAATGATCGGTTGGCCAGTGGTCGATAGTCAATGGCTGGTGGCTGATTTCAAATTGGACTTGTCTTTTCAAGAATGGCCACACATGGACACATGGGAGAATTCAACTCGGACTACACAAGGGCGGCTACATACGGCTACCTCTCATGGAGAGGGCAACCCTTTTGGCCTATAAAAGGAGGCCTTTTCTACACACAAATATAGATTGAAGAGGTGAGACATTGTGAAATTGATGTAACAAGGTGGATGTGAGGTGGTGAGAGTGAAGCAAGGCAGGAGATTCAAAAGGGTATTATCCCTTTGTAATCTAATTCTTGTTTTGAAGTACTAAAGCCATTGAGTGACTGCTTTCCCGTGGACGTAGCCCACATTGGGTGAACCATGTATATTGTGTGTGCTCTACTCTATAATCTCTCTTGCGTAAAAAATCATCTCTCTCCATTAAAGTAAACTACTCAAATATCTACTTAGCTACGTCGTATTCCCTAACATGCCCATAATGTTTCATCCAAGAAGTCATCCCATAACTTTGTCTTATTCTTCACCATCTTTTTGCTGATGACGCATGCAATGACACCATTAGCCATTTCTACCAAACCATTTGATTGTGGGTAGTAGGGTGTGCTATGGGGTGTATGCAAGATAGAGTGTACCCACTTTCCTTGTGTCCAAAGTAGGAACTTCCGATGCGTGGCATACTTCTAGAACTCAACGAGTTACCGGTAAGAAGCTCCACGTAACTTGCCGAGTGACGTGGTCATTCCATAAAGGCAACATGTTATTTCCACGTACATGCACACACAACATTGCGACGTAACTCGCCAAGTAATGTGGCTACGCCAACATAGGCAAGCCACGTAACTCGAGGAGTTACATGGCAAAGCCTACTAGATTGTCACATAGGCAAGCCACGTAACATGGAGAGTTACGTGAATGCCTTCCTGGAAAAACTCTCAACAAAGACGTGGCATACACGTCACATGTCCACGTAACTCGACGAGTTACGTGCTCGCCATGTAACTCGGTGAGTTACGTGGACACGTCTCAACCGTTGCATGCCATGCAACTTGGCAAGTTACATGGCACTTGATGAGACTTGCAGAGATGATTGAACATGGACCCATATGCGTGCATGGATTTTTTTGATGAGAATCTTATTGAGTGTCTAGCTCAAAGAATGTCAAGTTCAAATCTTTGTCACTCCTTGTCTCTATTGAGATTCTTTTTCCCTCTCTTTCTCTCTCTCTCTCTCTCTCTCTCTCTCCTCATACAACGTGTATAAGAGTCCCTCTACCACATGATAAATATCATATCATTTTTTGTAAATTATATACAAATTCATATCCAAAAATACATCTATTGCCGCCCCCCTTGGATCCCCCTGGAGAGAGAGAGAGAGAGAGAGAGAGAGAGAGAGAGAGAGAGAGAGAGAGAGAGAGAGAGAGAGATCTACCACATGATAAATATCATATCATTTTTTGTAAATTATATACAAATTCATCCAAAAATACATCTATTGCCGCCCCCCTTGGATCCCCCTGGAGAGAGAGAGAGAGAGAGAGAGAGAGAGAGAGAGAGAGAGAGAGAGAGAGAGAGAGAGAGAGAGAGAGAGAGCGAGAGTTTTCTTTTAATTTTAATTGATGAAAATCTAGTTGTCCATATAAACAATGAGCTAGTTGTCTAAGTATACACCAATCTGGCTGACAATATATGCGACAATAAAGATGATGATATATAAGCCCATATGTCCCATTTTAGCACATAGTATGGCCCTTGACCGCCCAACCCATATTGAATGGCTGTGTGAATTTTAAGGAGTGGGTGAATGGTACTCACACCCATTCATGCAAAGTCTCATGGTCATCCGATATGGTTTGGTCGGTCCCGACCCATACTATGCACTAAAATGGGTCATATGAACCATATGTCCCATTTCAGTGCATAGTATGGGCCTTGACTGCCCATACCATATTGGATGGTTGTGAAACTTTTTAGGGGTGGGTAAGTGGTGCTCACACCTATCGGTGAAAATTCTCATGGCCATCTAATATGTTTGGACCATTTCAAACCATACTATGCACTAAAATGGTCCGTATGGCTCATATGACACATTTTAGCACATATTATGGGCCTTGACCATCCATACCATATTGGATGGCTATGAAAATTTTTAGGGCTGGTGAAATGGTTCTCATACCCACCCATGAAAAGTCTTGTGGCCATCCAATATGTTTTGGGTGGTCGCGAACCATACTTTGTGCTCAAATGGCCATACAGCCCATGTTAGCACATAGTATTGGCCTTGACCACCCATACCAGTTTGGATGGCTATGAAAATTTTTAGGGATGGAGGTGCGGAAAATTTTCCTACATGTGAAAAGTTTCACATCCATCTTCTATGGTATGGGCGATCAAGGCCGATACTATACGCTAGAATGAGTTGTATGAGCCAACCGGCACATTTTAGCGCATAGTATGGATCGGGACCTCTCAAACCATATCGGATGGCTATAAGACTTTGCATGGGTGGGGATGAGTCCCATTCCCCCAACTATATAAAGATGCACATCCATCCAAATTGGTACGGGCAGTCAAAACCCATACTATGCGCTAAAATGGACCGTATGACTCATACTACCCATTTTAGCGCATAGTATGGGTCAAGACCGCCCAAACCATATTGGATGGCTGTGAAAAATTGTACGGATGGGAGTGAGAATCATTTCTTACACCCATGAAAAGTTGCACATTCATCCGATATGGTATAGGCGGTCAAGTCCCATACTATGCGCTAAAATGGGTTGTATGAGCCATATATCCCATTTTAGCACATAGTATGGGCCTTAACTGCCCACATCATATCAAGTGGTTGTGTAACATTGTGGGGGTGAACTAATGGTTCTCACCTCCACCCGTGAAAAGTCTTGTGGCTGGTTTGGTCGGTCGTGGTATGGTATAGGCCGTCAAGGCCCAAACTATGTGTTAAAATGGGATGTATGGCTCATACGACCCATTTTAGGGCATAGTATGAGTCGGGACCACTCAAATCATATCGAATGGCTTTGAAATTTTTCACGTGGGGGTGAGCACCATTTCCCCATGCCTGCAAAGTTTCACATGGATCAATATGGTTTGGGCGATCAAGGCCCATACTATGTGTTAAACTGGTTCGTATAGCTCATATGGCCAATTCTAGCGTACATTATGTATCGGGACCTCCCAAACAATATTGGATGGCCATAAAAAAATTTACGGGTGGAGGTGAGTGCTATTTACCAACCCATGCAAATTTGCATAGCCATCCAAACTACTATGGGTGTTCAAGGTCCATACTATGCAGTAAAATCTATCATATGGCTTGTATGGTCCATTTTAGCATATAGTATGGTTCGGAACCACCCAAACCCAACTGGATGGCCACGTGACTTTGCACGGGTGGGTTTCAATTGTATTTTTTCACCCTTGTAAAGTCTCGTGGCCATCCTTCTAGTTATAACACAGGTGGCCCTATCGACGCTACCGGTCTCGTCATGGTGTCATCGGCCATGGCATTGTTCGCTTCGTTCTTTACGCACCCATGGCCCTCGTTAAGACACCCCTCATGTTGGCTCACCCATCCACCCATGCCATCCCATTATCACACCCGTGCACGGCCCATTGACCTCATTGATGCTATTGGCCCCATCATGATGAAGTCCGCGGTGACATCGTTCGCTCAGTCCTTCACACATTCTTTGATCCTTGCGTGGCTCACACGTCGACCCACGCGGCCCCATCATCCTTGACGTGCATGGCTTGTTGGCTCCATTGGTGCTACCAGCATCACTAGGCTCCATCACAATGCAATCAACGGTGGCATCATCTGCTCCGTGCTTTAAGCACCCGTTCACCTATCCACCCCTGTCGGCTCGATCCATCTCGTCATCGAAGACTTGCATGGATGACCCCTCGGTTGTCCTCCCTTGACGTAGTCAGCCCTGTAGGTGTACCCGACCACGATCGACCCTATCACGTTGTCATCGGCAATGACATCATCCGCTTTGTTCTTCATGTACCTATCATCCCTCGTTGATATACTCGGAGCGTCAGCCCAGCTGTCGGCCCACATTGTCCCATCAACGTGTCCATGCCATCGGTTATCCTCCGTCCACTTACTCGGCCATATCATGATGGAGTTTTCGGTGGCTCCGTCAAGCACCTGTCGGCCCTCATCCGTGCGTTTGGCTCCTCACCACACCACAAGCCATCCTGTCAATGCATTGGGTGTTGTCAATGAATGCATTGTTTGCGTCCTCGGCCATCGCATCCTCTCATGGAATCCTTCTGTTGCGGCCTTTCCCCAACAAGGTGGTTTCCCCCGTTTGCCGTCCCGTGGGTCATGGTTTTTGGGGGGTTTGTCGGCCCACGCCGGATTGTGTATATATTTTAAGATAGTGGTGCTCAGTTGAGATGGAAGGGAGGCAGACCATTGAGCAAAGGACGGGTGAGGTGAGGTGATGAGTTCTCCATGCCCCTCTTGTGACATTGGGATACAACTCCCCCCCCGGGTGAGTGCCAAGGCCACCTTCCACCGATAGGCTTGGCTACTTTCGGGCCGTTTTCAGGTTTCATGGGGCTCAATGTGCTCGGGGTGGCTAACGGGGCTCAATAGGCGATGAGTGATGGCGGACCCTGTCCAGGGCCGAGGCATCGACTACGGTGAGCTCTTGCCCGGGCCGCGGTGTGATCAAGAAACATGATGGACGTTTTTTTGGTTGCTAGCTATGTGCAGCTTGTATCGATACGGAAGGTCCCAAATCCATGTGCATAAGTAAACCAAAATCTTTTTTTTTGGTGATCCAATGATATTTCAAATAAATATAATTTTATTATTAATTTATACTTAAAAAAAAAATTACATTAAAAAAAAATATTTTTTTGCTTAAATTGCCACTTGAATAATTAGATTAAGATATCTTGAATTTTTAATTTATTTACATTATTTAAAAAAATAAAATAAAAATGACATGGCTATTGAGGTGGCCATGCATGAATGACATGGTCATGCATGTGGCAAGCTGATGTAGATGATTGATGACATGGAATGCGTAGGTGGAAAGATAAGGTGGCGGATGGGATCCCCTCATTTGCCATGTCATATGATGACGTGTCAAAATGGTGAGATGTAATGATTAGGTAGCAAAAAGGAAGTGATAAGTTGGCAAGGTGGCAATGTGGCATGCTTGGTGGCTTATGAGGTGGTGAGTGATGTGGCAAACCATGCTTGAGCAATACTTACACGTGGCATGTGAGGTGGTGGATGATATGGCACTTAAGGTGACGTGGCATGCAAGGTGGCAATGGAGGGTGGTGGATGAGTTGGCAATTCAAGTGACATGGCAAGCCGTGTTACGGTCAAAGTGTTAATTATGGTGATGTGGAAGGTGAGATGGGGTGATGACATGGACCTTTGGTGACATGGCGGCCTAGGATTGGGAGAGTAGAACCAAGCCATGGTTGGTTGACAAGTGTCAAAATTTCTAGGTTTGGTATTTACCAAACCTAAGGAGGCACACCTCAAGTGAATGGTGCAAGAGAAAAAATCAAAACAATGAAACTTGTCTTTGCCTTACTCAAATTGACTTAAATTTTTTATATGAGGACCTTACACTAAGAGTTATGACATATATGAAAATAAAAATGAGTGGCAATGTACATTATTTATTAGATTAAAAAAAAACTATATCAAGGTTCTCTAGCAATCTCTATTATTTTCTAAGGTAGATCTTTAAAAAATGAACCGTTAAAGTTAAATTTTTTTTTTTTGCATGGTCACATTCCTTGGGTCATTATCTATCAAATGACGTTGGATCTTGCAAAATAAGTTCTACATCATTAGATATCTGGTGTAAAAAAATTAGGTTTTTGTAAATAGAAATTCTAACAAAAAAAATGAATATTAAGTATGCAAAGATCCAAATATTTATCCATAAATCAAGTTAAATTTCTTGCCATTCATGTGCAAGAGGGTAAGTAAAGAAGAAAATCCCATAAATGTTATAAGCATTTCTTCATCAAGGTCACAATGTTGTGACAAGGTTTGACAGGCTGAACCAGATTAGTTCTTGCACAATAAAATTACCGTTTAGATGGGAAAAAATGAAGATCAAAGCTTTCCATTGTGTTTGCAACTATGTGTTTTGTGTGCCAACCAAATCTTGCCTCTTCAAAGTAAGTGCAAGCAAGTCAAATGTACGTAGGAATGGCAAAAAAGAGCTTGTTTCTTGGCTGTCTTGGTGGGGGCAACAGTTGAAAGTGGGTACACCTTATCATGCATACACCCTATGACAATATAGAATGTGAAGCTCTTCACAAACTTCTGTGAGTAAACCCTTCCTGAACCCTGGACCATTATCAAAAACAATTTCCAAAGGTGTGCCAAATCTACAATAGATGTGAGTGTAGAAAAACTTGCTCATCGTCCTCTCACTTACCTTTGCCACACTTTGTGCTTCAACCCACCTAGTCATATAGTCTAGTGCCACCAGAATGTAGAGCTTACCATTTTTAGTTCTAGGTAGTTGACCCATAGCATCAATGCCCCACTTTTCAAAGGGTCCATTTGCAAGAAGTATTTGCCTTGTATTGTGTACCAATATTTTATTTCCATTTACCTGACAGTTGTGACAATTTTTACACCAATGTTGGAAATCCATATGTAGGCTTAACCAATTATACCCCGCAAGAAAAATATTTTTCACAGTTAACTCTTGGGAAAAATGACCACCACATGCTTCCTCATGAAAACCTTCTAGAATGGCTAGAATTTTCTCCATCATTGGTACTCTTCGACACACATGATCCTTTCCTCTTTGATAGAGGGATCCCTCTAGGAAGAGATAAGAACTTGCCTTCTTCATGAGTCTCCTCTTCTTCTGAGATTTTTTAAAGCCTTGTGGAAACTCTCCCTCCAAAATGTATCCAATAATGGGAGCCCATGACATTCCATGATACCTCGACTGCTTGACAACTATTTCTACCATGAAGACATGTACTTCTTTCTCAACACATGCAACTACATGTTGTGCAAGTAAATCAACATCCTCATTTTGTTTCCAAGGAATATGATACGATTGCACTTCTTCAAATTGATTAAAAACCCTACAAATGGTATGAAATACCATGAGACGTTGTATACCTTGACTAATACACATCTTTAAACCATGAAGTAAAATGTTGTACTCCACTTCATTGTTGCTTGTTGAGCCTGGAAAAATGACCTTCTCCTTCATGACCACCTCTCCACTCTGGTTGAGCAACACCAACCCTCCCCCTGCTTTACCTGTGGCTCATCAAAAACCTCCATCAAAGAACAAGGTAAATGCATTAGGAATTCTTTTAGGTGGTGAAAATGGCAGGATCTTTCCTTAAAGCACTTTAATGGCCTTCTCATGGACCCTATAAGTGAGAATCCCTGCCAATTGTGTACGTATACAATATTCTACCTTGAAAGAGTATTGGAACTCTTGCAATTCCATAATCCACTTTCCAAGTACTAATATTCATTTAAGATGACACTCAACGGAACAAATCTCTACAGTGAGAATTACAAAAGGTTTTGGTAGCAAGTAGGATCTAAACTTTCTCACGTCAAACATAGAGAAAGCATCATGAGTTCTACTTCTGTGTACCCTCTCTTCAAAGAATTCATGACTAGTAAAGTAGATGGGTCACATCCTAATACTGTGGGAATCTTATTGGAACACAACATCACCAATTATCTCCTTCCCAACACTAGAACTAAGAAAGAGTGTTTAATCCCAACAAGCAGGCATGAGTGTTGGGGTAACACTAAAAAAATGACAATAATGCTATAAAAGTACTCCTCAAGCTCACCAGACCATGCAAATTCTACTTGTCGTGTCAATTTTTGCAATGAATGAAGTAACTATGAGGCTAAGTGAATGAAGCGGGACATATACTTCACCTTCTAAATGAATGACATGACCTACTTGAGACTCTTAGGTGATTGTAGCTCAATAAGATTTTTTCCCTTTGAAAGATCCACCTCAATGCCTTTATAGGAAACCTTGTGATCGAGCAAGATCACTTCTTCTCACCTATGTGACATTTGTGGGGATTGAGCTGACCTCCCATGTTGTAAAGTTTCTTCAAACCTTCTTCTACCTTTTGTAGGTGCAATGATTTTGAGCTATAAATGCAAAAATCATCAATAAAAACCCTAATGGACTTCCCAAAACAAAATTGAAACACCATGTTTATGAATCATTGGGAAGTTGTAGGAGCATTTGTCAATCCAAATGGCATGACTCTGAAAGCAGAACAATCCCAAGGAGTGATGAAGGTTGCTTTCAATTGATCCTCTAATGTGATACATATTTGAAAGTAACCTGAGTAGTCATCACACACATTGCATTTCTTATGACCAACTACCTCAATTATTATTTCATCCTGAAATGGGAGGGAAAGTGATCTCTTTTTGTCACCTCATTCAGTGGATGATAATCCACACACACCCTCCACTTGATGTTCTTCTTGGGAGTGAGAATGGCGGAAGAGACCCACTTTGAATTCTCCACTTGATAAATCAATCCTACTGCTAGAAGCTTTCTTACCTCTTTGAGTAGAGCCTACTCCTTGATGATTCCTATCCTTTGTAGCTTTTGTGCCTTAGGTGTGGCCTCAAGATTTAACTCAATTTTGTGTTGAACAACACCTACTCCACGCATGTCGGTGTAGTCTTTAGCAAAATCTTAGGAAGCTTCCTTAGCACACATTTGGACTCATCTCTTTCTTCCTTTGTATGTGTTGTTGTTGATAGCATACCTTCTAGCATCCCTTCATCTTGCACATTTTGGTTTTCTACCTTGAAAGAGTATTGAAACTCTTGCAATTCCATAATCCACTTTCCAAGTACTAATATTCATTTAAGATGAATGGAACAAATTTTCTACAGTGAGAATTACAAAAGGTTTTGGTATCAAGTAGGATCTAAACTTTCTCACAAAAAACATAGAAAAAGCATCATGAGTTCTGCTTCTGTGTAGCCTCTCTCCAAAGAATTCATGACCCTACTAGCAAAGTAGATGGGCCACATCCTAGTACTGCAGGAATCTTATTGTAGAAAAATATCACCAATTATCTCCTTCCCAGTATTAGAACTATAAGAAAGAGTGTTTAATCCCAACAAGGAGGCATGAGTGTTGGGGTAACACCAACAAAATGACAATAATGTTACAAAAGTACTCCTCAAGCTTATTAGACCATGCAAATTCTACTTGGTGAATGAAGCGGGACATATACTTCACCTTTTGAATGAATGAGATGACCTCCTTGAGACTCTTAGGTGATTGTAGCTCAATAATATTTTTTTCCTTTGAAAGATCCACCTCAATGCCTTTATAGGAAACCTTGTGACCGAGCAAGATCACTTCATCCTCACCTATGTGATATTTGTGGGGATTGAGCTGACCTTCCATATTCTAAAGTTTCATCAAACCTTCTTCTACCTTTTGTAGGTGAAATGATTTTGAGCTATAAGTGCAAAAATCATCAATAAAAACCCTAATGGACTTTCCAAAAAATGCTTGAAACACCATGTTGATGAAGTGTTGTAAAGTTGTAGGAGCATTTTTCAGTCCAAATGACATGACTCTGAAAGCATAACAATCCCAAGGAGTGATGAATGTTGTTTTCAATTGATCCTCTAATGTGATACATATTTAAAAGTAACCTAAGTAGCCATCACACACATTTCATTTCTCATGACCATATATAGTATCTCATCCTGAAATGGGAGGGGAAGTGATCTCTTTTTGTCGCCTCATTCAGTGGACAATAATCCACACACACCCTCCACTTGATGATTTTCTTGGGAGTGACAACGGCGGGAGAGACCCACTCTGAATTCTCCACATGATAAATGAATCTTGTTGCTAGACGATTTCTTACCTCTTTGAGGAGATCCTGCTCCTTGATGACTCCTACCCTTTGTAGCTTCTGTGTCTTAGGTGTGGCATCATGCTGTGAGGAGTTTTTTGGAAGAAGTGGTTGCACCTATGTACATACATATTCATGGTGCATCGAATAAAGGATTGCCCATTTTCCAAAGGCAGTGGTTACGGGGGGCCCACATGTGTACAATTAGGACGTGTACATAGTACATCGATTTTCATTATCACTAGTACCAGTGTGTTTTTTCTATAATAATGAGGAGTTGCTAGAGCGTAAAACTTCTCAAGGAAGTTATGAGTTGGGCGCATGCCATGAGGTAAGCAGGTGCTTCAGATGGCATCTAGTTCATCAGGAGGTCGAATAGGGTCAAAAATTGCACATGGTAAGCGAGGACACAATGGTGGTACAGCCAAAGTGTGTCAACCATAGAAGATGGCATGGGTAGATATGTGTAGGCTAGCAGAAGCATGGAAAAAGGCTGGAGCGGCTAGGAAGATCATGGACTGACTGGTAGCAACGGAGATGTATGACTGATGCAGTTTATAGGCCAAGAAAGGCTCCAAAAGGGGCTAATTTGGAGAGAAAATGAAGGAGATGCGAGATGTAGTCTTTGGGTCCAGGAGTATAGAGCTTGAATTGCTGAAGGAGAAGGTCCAGACGGCGCATAAACCGAGGTACGGAGCCCAAGATATTGTGGATTGAAGGTTCAGTGTGTTGCAAATTCTTGCCGGACAAGGGAGCTAAGGACAGGTGGTCCAAGTGGAAGTCAAGATACAGGCATGTAGTGCTCTATTTGTGGAGCCTAGCCGTCTTTTCAGATTGCAGATAGGAGCCACGGATTGCAAGTTATGGCCAGTTGAAGTTTTGTCGGGATCTAGGTTGGTGCCCACCTGACCACATGGGAGATCGGCAAATCTGACATCTTTTGAGCCTCGACAAGGTTCTAGAGCAGGGTATGCAATGTATGGAGCTAGCAAGAGTTGACTGCTCGTCAAATGGAGCCCGGAGAAAAAAGTTACAGCAGTCGAAAGATTGGGTGCCTTTGTCCGAAGTTGATTGCAGATGATTTGATCAATTTTGGCAGCCTCAGTTCGAGGGCTAGGAAAATTGTGAAGGGCAGCAAGGAAGGGTGAATTTGGAGTCAGACAAGTGAGTTTGCGGCCGGGCTTTACGGCTTGGCAGTCCAACATTGGAGCAGGGAATGGGAGCCTAGAGGAGGAGGGCCAAAAAAGATAAGAATGGAGTCTTTTTTTAGAAAATTTACAAGGGCCTTGGAGGCTTGATGAGCTCATGACTGTGTTAGCAGTAAGCTAACACGAACACCATTTTTCGGAGTTCTCCTTGTAAAAAAATTATTATTTTGATAAATCAAAAATATTATAACTCCTATTTTTTTGGTAAACTTTAAAATTAATGAGTTGGGGCTACAAGCTTCCAGATTGTATCAGCCAGTCAATTCCCAGTTTTGGTAGAACTCTAGATTATTAGTTTTGACCACTCAAAACTGTTCTCAAACATTTAGTCTGGTAAGTGTCATCAAACAACCTGTTATTCCTCTCCTTCCAAATGATCCATAAAGGTATAAAAGCCAATTTTTGTAAATTTTTTATAAGTTTTTGGATAAGAAATACACAGCGTGAGCTAACGTCGCTCACTTCTCTCCTTCTTGCGCTTCCTACTCCCTCTCCAGTTATCACATTGCGAATGCATTTGTTGCGTTGCAATTGCAGGTAAGAGCTCTACGCATTGACGTAAGCCATTCACAGTATTTCCTGGCTTTTGGTGTTGCCGACTTGCGGCCTAATTTCATCATAATTAGGAATTTACATTTTCAAATCAAAAACTAAGCATAGGCGGGGTATTGGGACATCATTGCTAAGCATTTAGATGCATTCTAGGTAAAAAACGACTAGGTCAAAAATCCACTGCTGTTAATAATCGCGATTTTGGAACTTGACCTAAAGTGGGATTTGAGGCCATAGGCATGTGTGCTTAGGTCTTATAAACTTGTCCTAGAAGTTTTCTTACGTTTGGATGTTATTTGATGCTGTAACGGATGTGATTTGTTTGTCGATGAGCGATTGGCTTTTGGTGATTTCAGCCACTTGAGTGTAGCTGGAGTTAGATGCGAGTTATTAGTTGTTTTCTGAGAGATTGACAACCTCTTGTAGTCTCTATGCACTAGTCGAGTCAGCTTCGTCCCATGGCTAGACAAATTAATTGTGGTTCTTGCTAATACTGCAATAAGATAGGATGGTGAGGTTAGACATGCGTCCCACATTTGGCGTCGCTTCTGGGGATCGAAGAGACCTAAACGAGGGAAAAACACGAGCGTCTTGTGTAGTTTTCCTTTAACTTCCTCTAGGTTCGCCTAGAGTTCAAAACTTTTCTTTTAGAAACCGCATAGCTTAAGATTGTCGTCTTTTGCTGTGTAGAGGTAGCTTGGAAGTAATTGTACTTACTGAGTACCTTTAGGACTGTAGGATTGTAGGTTTAGATTAGGATTTGAAGAATGATTGGTAGACGAGCAAGTCTTAAGATCAAGACTCTGAAAAACATAAAAAACACAAGAAAACGAGTGTTTGTGGACACTTTCCACAACCCCATTGCATGAGAAACTAGGAGTAGGGTAAATAGAATCCGAGGTGGATTTCAAAACATTGCTCTCTCTGAAAAACATCAAGTGTGAGTTGTTATTGGAAGTTGCAAAATTTTAGGTCTACGACTAGAAATAGCTTGAAAAGACTCGAATCCACTCAATCCGACTAGAGAGTAAGCCTAAGAGTTGTCCAAACCAATGGGTAAGCTCAAAGACACTTCAAGGTAAAAATTTCAAGAAGTTGACCAAAACTCGGATTATTTACTTTTTCTTGACATTTTAGGCCAAATTAAGTTTTGACTTGATTTATAGGCTTAAAAAGACAGTGTTTGAGAAAATTGCGAAAAAGTGCTCATTTTAAGCCTCAAATTAATAATCGTGATTATTATAATACTTTCTGCTCTAAATTGGCCAAGGTTCATACCATTGACTCGTTGCATGTGTACAAACAACTTTTGTAAAGGCCCAAAAGATTTCGATCACTAAACTGGCAAAATACAGGGTAAAAGCTAAAGTTTGTACTGACTTTTTGAATCTTTCTTGTAAATTGGGAAAAAATTTATCCAAACCTATTGAAAAATTGATCCATAGGCTTATATTGATATATCGAACAACATGTTAGGGAACTACGGAAACAAGGCGAGTCTTGCGAAGGATCTGAAAACGCTAAAAGGGTAGACTTTGTTGAACCAAGAGAAGAGCTTAGACTTGCTTACATTGCAAATGACCTAACAGAAGAAGAATAAAAGCTTTTGCTGAGCTTGTTAAAGAAATACCGAGATATCTTCGCTTGGTCTTACAAGGATCTCAAGGGTGTTGATCCAGAAATTTGTCAACATACTATACCCATGAGAGATGATGCGAAACCAAGTAGACAGAGACCATACACTTATAACAAAACATTTCCAGGAAGATCAAAGAAGAGATTGAAAAACTAAAGGAAGCTGAATTCATTCACGAAATTGAACATACAGATTGGGTGTCTTCAATTGTGGTAGTACCTAAGAAGAATGGGAAATTATGAGTGTGTGTTAATCTCAAAAAGGTGAATGCAACTATCATTAGAGACAACCTTCCTCTTCCGATAACTGAGCATGTTTTAGAACGAGTGGCAGGAAAAGAAGATTACAACTTCTTAGATGGATTTTCGGGATACAATCAACTTTTGATTGACCCAAAAGATCAGCATAAAACTGCTTTTGCAACAGAATGGGGTATATTTGCCTATCGGGTTATGCTGTTTGGGTTAATTAATGCTCTAGCCACGTTTCAGAGGTTGATGAGCCATGCTTTCAAAGAGTATCTTTGGAGATTCTTAGAAGTATACATGGATGATCTATGCGCACATTCGTCAATCCGGGTTGATCATTTTGAACACCTCAAAAAGGTATTCGAGAAATGTAGACATTATAGGATTTGCTTAAATCCTGAAAAGTGCACATTCATGGGAAGACAAGGGAAAATTCTTGGACATATCGTGTCTAAAAATGACATAACTATTGATATCGAGAAGATTCATGGCATTGATGATTTGCCTAGACCAACAACAGTCAAGGTGGTACAAGCCTTCATGGGACATTGTGGATATTATCGACGGTTCATCTACATATACGCTATAATTGCAAAACCCATGTATAGCTTGATTACGCACTTTGAATGGACTGAGGCATGTGAAGAATCCTTCATGAACCTAAATCAAGCTCTCACCTCAGCTCCAATATTCAAAGCACCAGATTGGGATAAGGTATTCGACGTACATGTAGATGATTCAAACTTTGCTATTGGTTGTATACTAGCCCAACCAGAAGATGGGAAAATTGACTTTCCTATTTCTTATGCTAGCCAACAATTGAACATGGAAAAAAATAATTACACCACCATCGAAAGAGAAGGACTAGGAATGATCTATGCCGTTAAAAAGTATAAACTTTATCTATTAGCCAACAAGTTTGTGTTCTTTGTGGACCACCAAGCTTTGGTATATTTGGTTAACAAACCATGCAGCACAGGGAGAATAGTGAGACGGTTCATTATTCTTCTCAAATTTGATTTCACTGTGGTTGTAAAAAAAGACACTACACATCAACGAGCAGATCATTTGTCAAGGATTGTTTCAGGGGAATCACCTAAAGGGGTAGTCGATGATCTACCAGATGCCTATTTTTTCTCCGTGGAAATGATACCTAGATGGTCAGAAAACATTGTGTCATTGATGACAATAGCTCAAGTGGATTCACAAATACCACTTTCTATCACAATTGATTTAATCGAGCAGTTGGCTATGTTCAATTACTAGCTGGAAGGCTATATAAAAGAAATCGAGAAGGGATATTCCTTTTATGCATTAACCCTGAAGAAAAAGAACAATACCTAAGTCAAGCACATGTTACCATAGTAGGAATTCACTTTGCGGAAGACCAAACTATGCAACGAATCTTGAGACTTGGAGTATGAGGAGAGATGTTAGATCTTTTGTAAAAGCTTGCCCTCAATGTCAAAAACAACCACCCATTCCTTATGTAACATTGTTTCAATTGTCACATGTTCCTAAGTGGAGTAATTATCTGGTTACTTACTTATCGAGCCGAACATTTCCTGAGGATATGAGTAAACGCCGTCAAAGAGAAATTGAAACTGAAGCAAGAGACTATGCTCTTATTGGGGACCAATTGTATCGAAGAGGTAAAGATCAACATTTGTGTCTTTGTGCAAATGAAAACGAGTATATTCCGATTATAGAACAAGCACATGCTGGATTAGCTGGAGGTCACTTTTCTAGTGAGACCACCGCAAGAGAAATCTTGATGGCAGACATATGATGGCCAACACTTTTTACAGATGCCAAAGAATATGTTCGAAGGTGTGATGCTTGTCAACGATCAAAAATGCCAACACGAGTAGATAGCATGGCCTTAAGACCAATGATGGGGGCTAGAGCCTTCACAAAATGGGGTACAGACTTTGTTGGACCGATACAACCACCTGCTTATAGAACCCAATCTCAATATATCATTGTAGCTACGGACTATTTGACCAAGTGGGCCGAGGCTAAAGCGACTCAAAATAATGATGCCAGAACCACTGCTGCATTCTTATATGAGTATGTATTCATGAGATATGGACTGCCAATAGAGATTGTCAGTGATCGGGGAACTCATTTCCTCAATGAGGTAATACAATATTTGCTTAATGAGTTGATGGTCATCCATAACAAATCAGCTCCCTATCACCCACACACAAACGGACAAGCTGAGCATACGAATCAAATTCTTAGCTGGGTACTGACCAAAGTGGTTAGTTCAGGAAGGGTAGACTGGGAAGTGAATCTCCATGCTGCTCTATGGGCTTATTGAGTTTCATTCAAAACAGCTCTAAATGCTACACCCTTTAACCTTGTTTATGGTCTTGATGCCATACTGCCAATAGAATTTCTATTGCCGATATTAAGGGCAACACAGAATCTTGAGTGGATTGGACATGAATTGTCAGAAAGACTTGAAGATTTGGAAAAGCTAGATGAGCAAATGCTAACTGTTGTAGATCATGCAAAAGCAGAAACGAAAACAGTTTTTTGTTTTTCAAGAAAGGGGACTTAGTTCTAGTCTATTCCCTTAAGCAACACATTCCCAAGTTTAAGAAAAAGGGAAATGGACCATTTATCATTGAATATGTATCTCCAAGTGGAGCAGTAAAATTGTCCACCCTAGATGGTGAACCAATGGCTAATTGGATTAGTGGACGTTGTTTAAAGAAATACAATTTTCCACTAACCAATGAATTGCTAGAGAGAATGCATGCAGCCAAAAAAAGGAAGATCAAGCGACAGGTTATTGATGAAGCCCAAGAGGAAGCTAGACTTCGGGTACTCAAGCGTAAAGCTGCTGTCAAGAATCAACAGATACCGATTCCCATCAACACTTTGGAACTAGATGATCGACAATGGGAATTACCTAAAGACGCAGTTTCAACAGATGACGAATGGTTAGATGGAATGGATCTGCGCATCAAAGTACAACTCAACAATCATAGCACCAATTCTTTGGTAGACACAGGAGCTAGAGTGAATGTAGTCAGTTATTCCACATATAGGAAGGCAACAAGTCAATCTCTGGGTGCCTAAAACTTCCTCGAAGAAACAAAGAAGGTTCCAAGGATTGGAACACAGAATCGAGCATCTACGAGCAAGGAACCTAACATGAAAAGGGTTTGGAAGAAAAAGGAGAACTTATCTTCTCCACAGACCGCGAAACCAATCAAGCAGTGGCGAGTTAAGTCTCAACAGACTCCACCACTCCATGCAACACCAAGCCGACCAATCTACCAATGGAGAGAAAAAGCTCGACAAAAGTCTAAAGTGCTACCAACGGCTCAAGCATTCAGCATGCTAAAGCACCCTGATGGTATAATCAAACAGAGAGCACAAAAGTTACAAGATTTTCTCTTTGCCAAAAGACATTACCAACAAACCTCAACATTGAAAACCCTTGAGTTAAATACTCAAGACCCAGCTCTTGCACAACATATTGGTTTGCATTGCATTGATCTTCATATCATGGTAGATCCAATCACGGCTATGCATAGACACAATTGTTCAACCCATGCATGCAGTTGTCCCGGAGTACGCCATCTAGGAGGGGTGGAAGGGCACTAAGTACTAAGTAATTAAGGGCAATGTTTGAAGAGGGAGAAAAAAGTTCCATGTTAACGTATGATTTTTTTGCAAAATTACCTAATAATATCCTTATAATTCATCAACAAGGAAAAATTCACTGATAATATCTTCCCGATGAGTGTAAATAGTGTATATACTATCAAAAAGTCATCAAAAATAGTCATTTTTTGGGTATTTTTCAAAATTTTTGTTAATAAGGAGGCTTAAAAATGAATAAATTGAACAAAAAACAATAAAGCTATGTTTTTCAAGTGATTTTCTTAATTTTTGGATTTTTACTTTACATTTTTAGAGAATTTTGCTATTTTCTTTGATTTTTTCAAATAAACAGGTCAAAATTAATAATAAATAGCAAGAAAGCTCAGATGAAAAAATTGAAGACACGATGGTGACTAGAAGGAAAAGGCAGACAAGCACAAAAAGTTTCAATGAAATCAGAAGACGGAAGCGGACAGCCTAAATTAGGCGGCCAAGCCTACTTTTGCAAAATTCTTGCAGAATGAGCTACAGGAATCCGATCAGGGAATTTTTTGAGTATAACATAGATTTCATGGCCTAGTAGGACTAACGGGGGAATCTGGGGAAATTTGGTTCGGGAAGTCCAGGTATAGATATCCATGGTAGGCTAAAACCACCTCATTTCCACTTGGAGCCTTTGCAGAGAGAGATTTCGGCCTCTTTCGTGCGACATTTTCAGAGTCCACAGTTGACCATTTTCAGCGCCATCTCACACTAGACATGAGGGGTAAGTTCTTTACTCGATAATGATCCATTTTGTACGGCCGGTAGCTAGTCTAAAGCCTTAGAAAAAACTCTAAAAATTGAGCAGTGCACAAAGACCTACGACCTAAAACTGACCATCGCGGTCTGCCAGCTTGACCAAATCGAATGGGATTTGAACCATAGCATGCCCTAACATAATAGAACCTTTCTTTACCATCAGATGACCATTCAAGAGGGTCCCCAGTAGAAAAGTTAGGTTTTTGCAGATGCAGAATTCCGACCTGACTCCACAGATGGCTTGCTAATGAGGTTCATATACAATGTATATGATTGGTTTGGTGAAATCCATCAAGCAAGGCCCTCAAAAATCAGAAAATGGCTTGAAGGTTACAAAGCGTCAAATTTGACATACGAGGCCAAACTGACTCCAAATGAACCAGAATTGGACAGGTAGCTTCACGACTATGTTACGGACAAGTCCAAAGCCTCAAAGTTGACCGACCAACCCAATAGACAGAGTAAACACAAAAAACGATGATTTCAGAGTCAATCGAGCACAAAGTGATGCCAGCATGATCAAACTTGAACAAATTCAATTTAGGACTTGTATTAGGTGTATAAAACATGTCTAGGTCAAAATTTGTGGGTTTTGCAAAGTTTTTGTCACTAAAGTTAATAATCGTGGTTATTTACTTTTGCATCATTTTTGCTTGGAAATTGTCAAATCACCTCACCTATCATGTGTATACACCTATTACATGCCAAAAATCAAGTATGAGCCAAAATGACCACCCATTATTTATAAAATTGCCAAAAAACACAAAGAAGTCTTTGCAAGCCAAAATCTGGGTTATGAACAACTTTTCTTGATCCAAATCGTCTCATATCTCATACCCAAGGTCTATAACATGCATAGAACCAATTTGTACCAAAAAATGTCAATTTTGGAAGAAAAGTTAATAATCGCGATTATTTACTTTCTGGTCAAAATTGAGGAATTTGATATTTGGCCATCATACATCCAAAGTACATGTTGTGATAAGCCCATTAGCAAACTTTGAATCAATTTGGAGTTCAAAATCTCAGATTTCCTTTATATCTACTGTTTCAAATGACCTAAAGCCAAAATATGGTACCATTTTCAACATGTGCATCCAAATGAGCCCATATTTCACTCAGAGCATGTATTTGGCATATACTTCAAGCCTATAAAGCCAAGTTTGCAAAAAGTTGAAAATTTTTCTCGGTTGAATAATCGTGATTATTTACTTTGGTTGTAAATTTTTGTTTTGACCATACAGTTTTGTTCCTTGCATGATCTTATGCATCTTTGCTTGTTCAAAACTTGATTTGAAGCAATTTGGACCAGATTATCAGCATTTCGGTCTAAAAGGACATTCCAAAGAATAATCTAACAAATTTGCTAACTTTGCACTCTATTCACTGAACAGGAGCAATGCAAGCATCGGAGAAGTCCAAGAAGAAGCTAAACCAAAAAGAGAAACTACAAGAACTGCCCCTGTATCAACTAGACCCCGAGTCAGTCAAAGCGGCAAAGGCATTCTATCTTTCTAAAGAACAGCTGGAAGAGCACCACACTACGGTCTTTACTGGCAGATTCAAGAGTGAAGAAGGGCATCAGGTGGAGTTGCAACTCCTCCCTAAAGAGGTCTATGATGTAGCTGCAAAGCCAGAAACCAAAGAGGCTAACCGCAGGTTGGAGCTCAAGCATTTTTACGAACAAGAGCCTTGCGGAGTGGACTTTCAGAAAGCTTACGAGCTTTTGTCCACAATCAAAGAAGACGGAACCGCCCAGATATCAGACACCCAAGGGAACAAGGTCGAGGTAGTAATCACAAAAGAAATAGTGGCAGAGGCACTCAAACTGCCCACTGAAGGAATGACCATGCGTGCAAGAGACAGGAAAACTGTAAGCACATTTACCAAGAAAAGAGCCACGGCTACATTCGCTGATCTTATCCACAAAGAGGTGGAAGAGCCAGCTCGTTTGTACCATCAACACTTTCATTTTTTGGCAAAAATTCCACCAAGGTACACCACCAAATCACGCGGTGGTCACCACCTTCACTTAGGATCTTAAGTCAACAACAAGGTAGCCTGTGGACCACATGCAATATGTCTTGACAACCTTGAAGGGCACCAAGAAAGAGGGTAAAATCACATACTTGGGCATGCCAAAAGTGCTGACAAGAATAGCCTATCATGCCATCGTCATGGCCAGAAACCTACCGCCTGCCCCTGATCAGAATACATGGATCTTGGCAGCACAACCCTCTCCAAGAGCTACAAGATCAGGTAAAAGATCTTTTAAATCAGGTGATGACTCAGATGACAGCTCACCAGAGCGGCACAACAGCGAGAGCTCTGACAACAAAGAAAAGAGAGCTCGGAGGGAAGAGATGAAGAGGAAAGTTGTAGCTGATCACCAAGAGGAGCCAGCTCAAATACAAGAGCGTTTTGAAAGAGAAAAACAAGCTTACTAGCGCAGTAGGCAAGCACAAGGAAAGGACCCAGAAAAGTGGGTACCCACAGGATTGAAAGGACCTCGAACAAAGCATCATACAAGAAAAGAGGCAGATAATCCAACAGATTATTTAGAAAGAATGTACCAAGATTCCGAAGCCCTAAAGCTGAAAGAGGTAGAAGAAGTGGCCAAGAAAGCTGAGAAAACGACTACTCAAGAGCAAAGCTAGGGATCTCCCCGACCCACCTCACCACCGTCGGAACAACAGGACCATCCCATGCCTAGCCCACCACCATCACCACTAGGCCAAGGTACCAATGAAGAAGCAGAGACTGAAAAAGAAAAAGATTGTGAATCCACCCAACGAACAGAATCCACACAAAAAGCTGATCACACCGACGAACATGAGGAAAAAGAAGCCGAGACAGAAACCAGAGTAGACAGCATAAGAAACTCAAAAGCCAGCGGAAGAAATTGATAAGGAAGTAGATACAAAAAAAAGAGCATACCACTACACATGAGACGGAGCTCGAGCCAGAGAAGGTAGAAAGGCCAGAACTTGAAGAGACAGTAAGAGTTGAGACCACACCATCTACTTCTAGTCAGCCAGAAACTGCCGAGGCATCAAAGCCTCAGGATGGCTAAGAAGAAGAATGACCATCTACCTCCACAGAACCACCAGCAATTACGATACAACAAGAAGCAACACATGAGGCCGCAGGCACATCCCAAATGGTAAGATAGGAGGAGTGGAAATCAAATAATGAGGTGATTTTACAAGTAAACGAGTATGCAAGGCAGATGCAAGACATGACGAAGAAACTCCACTCAGTAGCTTTGAACCGCAGCACAAAGGCCAAGGAATTAGAAATGGTCATCGACGCTCTTCAAGGAGAGCTAGAAGACAGGATGGCCTCAGGATGGCCAAGAAGAAGAACGACCATCTACCTCCACAGAACCACCAGCAATTACGATACAACAAGAAGCAACACATGAGGCTGCAGGCACATCCCAAATGGTAAGATAGGAGGAGTGGCAATCAAATGATGAGGTGATTTTACAAGTATACGAGTATGCAAGGCAGATGAAAGACATGATGGTGAAACTCCACTCAGTAGCTTTGAACCGCAGCACAAAGGCCAAGGAATTAGAAATGGTCATCGACGCTCTTCAAGGAGAGCTAGAAGACAAGATGACTATCATCACTGATCTCCAAAGGCAGGTGCAAGAGCTAAAGACAGAATCAGAACACCATCAAATAGCCAAAGACAAACAACAAAAGGAAATGGAGGAGTTAGGTGACCTCCTCACTAAATTATCTGATGCCTGCAAGGTAAAAGACGAGCAGCTGACAGAAGTCACGAATGAACTTTTTATGACCTCTCTGTCAGCTCAGAAAATCCAAGTGTAGTTAGATGTTGCCAATGCTTCCCTGCAATATACTGAATAGAGAATCAATGATCAGGCCATTTTCTTACGGCAAATCAGAGAAAACCCAGCCGTGGCCTCGATCAAGGAAACTGATGAAGTGTACAAGGGACTAGAATGTCAATGGTCCACATCACAGATGAAGATACAATGCCAATGGTCCAGCTGTCAAAAGCTAAAGAAGACGCACTGAAGGAGAAGATCACCTTAGAGGTGGATGAGCAGTGGAAGGCCGCGATGGATTGGGAGTTGAGAGTTTTACACTCTGTCAACGTCACTCAACTCACTCCCAATCAAATCAATGCGCAATGGCACCAACTATCCCTGTCGTACCCCATCAAGGTAGAACTTTTACAAGTAAAATAAAGGTTGTACAAGGATATGCAAGAAGATGGTCCAGATAAAGATCACCCAAAGTGGAGGTTAAGCTGGCTGAACAAGAATCCGAGATACCTGATTCTGTTCACAAGAGCACCCGCAGCCTTACAAAAAGATCCAACATTCTGTCCTATACCCAGAGTAAGGACATGGCAAGCTCATGAAGCACTGCAGAAGAAGAGGCCAACTTAGCTCAACTTCCCCAGGCTGCCAGCTCTAGAGAGAGGCCAAGCGACTGAGGAATACATGGTGAAAACCCTAACGGGCACCATGTCATTCTTCAAGAGTCTACCATATCTCTCTTGTGAAATGTTATATAAGATCTACAGGATGCTACTCACATGCATACAAGTGTTCAATGAGCCTGAGAAAGCAGGAGCCCCATGGCTCTCATTCTTGGAAGGGAACAAAGGCTTATGTTACGATCTGAGTGGGCAACCTTCAAAAGAAATCCTTTATGGACTCTATGCCAGATGCATGTTCCTGCCCTCGCATAATATGCTAGCCTTTGAAGAAGCATTCTACAATGGATTCTTCACCTGGCGAACGAAGATATTTGCGCCGGTGATAAGAAACCTCACATCCAGGTTTGCAGCCTACTGAGCGGGTGGAACTGAAGAATCAAGTCACCATGCAATTTCTACAAGTCCCTGACAAAGAACGAAGAATCAGATACCAAAAGGCATTGGAAGCACTTAAAGACCACCTCGTCCCCCGTTAACCCGAAGACTACTTCAGCCCATAAAGTTGTGTCAAGGGACGACACATGCGAGGAGGGGGGAAATGTTAGCAGCAAGCTAACGCGGAAACTATTTTTCGAAGTTCTCCTTGTAAAACAATTATTATTTTGATAAATTGGGAATATTGTAACTCCTATTTTCTTGGTAAACTTTGTAATTAATGAGCCGGGCTACAAGCTTCCAGATTGTATTAGCCAGTCAATTCCCAGCTTTGGTAGAACTCCAGATTATTAGTTTTGACCACTCAAAAACCTTGGCTAAGGTATAAAAGCCAATTTTTTTGTAAGTTTTTGGATAAGAAATACACAGTGTGAGCTAACGATGCTCCTTTCTCGCGCTTCCTACTCCCTCTCCGGTTGTCACATTGCAAATGCATTTATTGCATTGCAACTGCAAGTAAGAGCTCTACGCATTGACGTAAGCCATTCACAGTATTTCGTAGCTTTTGGCGTCACCGACCCG
The DNA here is from genome assembly GCF_014529385.1 of Adiantum capillus-veneris. NCBI lineage: Eukaryota > Viridiplantae > Streptophyta > Polypodiopsida > Polypodiales > Pteridaceae > Adiantum > Adiantum capillus-veneris. The sequence goes on from NC_140938.1 coordinate 146,422,673, forward strand.
CGGCCTAATTTCATCATAACTAGGTATTTATACTTTCAAATCAAAAACTAAGTATAGACAGGGTATTGGGGCATCATTGCTAAGTATTTAGATGCATTCTAGGTAGAAAACGACTAGGTCAAAAATCCACTGCTGTTAATAATCGCGATTTTAGAACTTGACCTAAAGTGGGATTTGAGGCCATAGGCATGTGTGCTTAGGTCTTATAAACTTGTTCTAGAAGTTTTGTTACATTTGGATTTCATTTGATGTTGTAATGGATGTGATTTCCTTGTCGATGACCGATTGGCTTTTGGTGATTTCAGTCACTTGAGTATAGCTGGAGTTAGATGCGAGTTATTAGTTGTTTTCCGAGAGATTGACAACCTCTTGTAGCCTCTATGCACTAATCAAGTCAGATTCGTCCCATGGTTCGAAAAATTATTCGTGGTTCTCGCTAATACTGCAATAAGATAGGATGGTGAGGTTAGACATGCGTCCCACAGACTGCCACGTGGTAGAGGAGTAATCCCGCATGCAAAATTCCATGGTGCAGAGCAAAGGTATATGAGCTGGAACGTTAGCCCTTTGTAAATTGGAAGGTGACGAGGGATCTCCTCGGTGCCCTGGCGATGGAAGCCCATGTGTGACGGGCGCTGCGAATGCAGGCCTCACGGTGCTCAATGGTGGTTTTGGCGGAGGTAGTGGTACGCACTGGCATTGCTGGCCGGCAGCGATGGTTTATGCAATGGTGATGTGGCACCCACCATGCGCTAGTCCCACGGCCCCCATTTTTGAAGGAGATTGCCCCCCCCAATAGCGACATCACTATTGCTTATGGAGGGGAGGGGTCCCGCACGAGAGAGAGAGAGAGAGAGAGAGAGAGAGAGAGAGAGAGAGAGAGAGAGAGAGAGAGAGAGAGAGAGAGAGAGAGAGAGAGAGAGAGAGAGAGAGAGAGATAGATAGATAGTTCTATTATCGTCCTGGGAGGTCAAATATGACCTATGGGACCAAATGAACATGTCACGTGGTGTGAGTGGAGTTCATAAGTGACTCTCGATGCTCAAAAATGGCTGAAATGAGCGTCGCAATAGAGAGTCCACATCGTGGTTGGGAGAGGAAGGTATGTAGGGAGAGATCATGGCTGAATATATGGGGAAAAGAGGACCTAATGTGGTCAAAAGCTGAGCACTCAAGTAGTGTGTGGTACTCACTCTCTCGCACTTGATGAGGGCATAAGGTGCAAAGTCGATGACACTCCTCGCCAGTGCCCCAACGTCCTGTCTCGCAGCGTAGAGAATGGGAGCTAAGACGAATGGAGGCAATGGTGCGGATCGCACTCAACGGGATGGGCTCAAGGATGTAGGAATGGGTTCGGTTACCTCGTTCCGAGAAGAAGAGAGATTTGTAGTTTGGGGCAACGTGTGTGGTGTAATGGCTGAAGCGAGAACCTCCGGATTTCTCCCAAGCCGTGATACATTGGCGTTGTAAGAAGGCCTCATTAGCTTGGGAGTCGATCGACGCATCCTTGACCAAGTGACATGCATCCCATCTTCCAAACCATTTCTTGATATCAAGCATCCACCCCGAACTTAGTATTTTGCTCTTGCATGTCTTTTGAACCATTTGACTTGCTTCATATGCGATTCTAGGAAGTCGATGCAAAGGGCTACATTGTGTCTTACGCATGTACTCCACAACCCTTTGCATGCCCAAGACCTCAATGGGAAGCAATCCGGACTCAAGAAGTAAGAGCATGTAGGGTGTTTGTGTCTTGACTTGGAGAAAGTTGGTGAGAAAACGCTTTTGGACATTCTCAAACTCTTTCCAAGTAGACTTGACGATGCTTCCACCCCACACCTCTACTCCATAAAGAAGCACCGGTGTCACCAATGTGTCAAAGAGGTACTTTTTGAGAGCCCAACACTTGATCTCTCCTGCATTGCACATGTTCTCAAATGCATAATAGGCCCTCTTTCCGGCTTCTAAGCGACGCATTGCACAATCCTTCCATTTATGATTGGATGGAACCTCAAGGCCAAGGTACTTGAAGTGATCTACCACTTCAAGTTTCTCATTGTTATATACAATGCATGGATTTTCATCATTGAGGGTCTTTACAAGCATAACCTTGGTTTTGGATCCATTCACGATCAGCCCGCTATGTAGGCAAAAGCGTTCCAAGACACTCATAAGCTTTTGTGCATCTTCTAAGGTATGTGCCAAGAGCACTACATCATCGGCACAAAGCAAAAGCATGATCACCGCATTTCCAATCTTAACCTCTTCTATGCCTTCTTGCTGCATAAAGTCAAGAACCATGCATTCCAATTCATCAATGAGTAGCCCAAAGAGGGTTGGGGAAAGTGGGCATCCTTGTTTGACACCAATAGTGCTTGCAAAAAATTCTGAAATTCCATCTCCCATACGTAATCGACATATCACTTTTTGGTAGATGCGAAAGACTGCATGCATAAATTCTCTCGGCACTTGAAGGCTTTGCATACGTCTCCAAAGATTTCCTCGCGGTACCATGTCAAAAGCTTTCTTGAAATCCACAAAGCAACAATACAACTTTTTTCCTTTCAATCGAGACGCTTCCATAAGAACTCGAAGAGTGACAAGGTGATCAATAGTGCTATGATGCTTTCGAAAACCTGCTTGGCCAAGTGCACGTTTGCCATTCTTTTCAGCCCATTCACTTATCTTCATCTCCATGATACATTCAAATAACTTTGCCATTAAAGAACCGACCATTATAGTGCGATAGTTGTTCACATTGTTTACATCTCCTCCTTTGTGCAAAGGTTTGATCCAATTTGCACTCCAATCATGAGGCATGCCATACTGAAGTGCAAGGTTAAACATATCGCATATCTAATATCGTGTTTTCTTGCTTGTCCATTTAATCATTTCAGCCTTGACACCTTGAAGGTCACGTGCCTTACGAGTAGCAAGTTTCTCAAGCGTGCGGCATACATCTTCAATGGTAAAGAAGGGAGACATAAACGGAAGGGAGCTACAAAACTCCATCTTATCAACATTGGGTTGCTCATAGAGATTCTTACAATGCATATACATATCCTTAAGAGTCAAGTCACCAAAGCTCTCAACGCGCTTGCCTTTTAGATTTTGCCAAAACTTGCCACATGCATGTGCTTTCTCTTGTGCTAAAAGAAGTTGTTTTTCGACTTCCCACCTTCTCCTCTTCTTTTGAACAAGTGCTTCATATGTGTGTGAACATTCCAAGTAAACTTCCTTGTCTTTGATTGCATCCAATCTTAGCAAGTGTTTTCGGGCTTGACTACATTCCATGTCAAACCATTTCTTCTTGGTGCTACCCTTCTTAGACCTTTTGCAAGACATGTGTTTCACTGAAAAGCATTCCTTCGCACAAGAGAAAATTACTTCTTTGAAAACTTTCCACTTGCATTCTAATGTTGGGCTCTCTTGATGCTCTATCATGCTTAACATTTGGTCCACCATATCAGCATATATAAGTGCTCGTTTGAAGTCTAGACATAGGTACAAATGATTCACATCATGATTGGAGGCTACATGCTCGGGCCGTTTACCACACTTGAGGTCAATATATAACATCCTATGATCCGATTCCGGATTCCATTCACCAAGTGTAAAGCTTTGTATGCATTCTAGAGTGGCTTCCGAGAACAACATATAGTCAATCACGCTAGCACCGTTGTGCTTTCTACATGTAAAGTCATTGGTGCCTTGCCATAGAGATACACCATTTGCAATGAGCATTCCGGTACTATTGCACATATGTAGAAGTGACTTTCCATAGTGATCCACTTCTTTTGCATCATTAGAACTTCGATTATACATGTATGAGTCATCCATTCTTCTTGAGACATGCGGCATGTCTACTTGTTGTGTGTCGTGTTGTAGCATATTTGTGCGAGCATTCATGTCTCCAAAAACAATGACTTCACCTTGATCCTTGTAATGAGCAATGTCTTCCTCTAGTTCAACAAAGGGCTGATCTCTATCCATATTCAAGCAAGCATAAAAGTTGGAGTCAAAGTGAGGAATGTAGCAACCGGCCAGAAACATGACTTGACCATTTGGTGGGCTGATTTTCAGCCATAAGTAGCGTTTATACTTATCTTCTTTGACAATGGAAACATCTTTCAAACCCTTTTTGGTCATACATGCTACGCCTCCTTGGCCTCTTCGTTGCTTTGCATTTTTGGCCCACATCAAAGAATGCACATCGTATTTGTCAAATCCAAGAATTCGTTGCGCATCATGCTCCCATGTTTCGACAAGAAGTATCACATCGGAGTCATTGGTAAGCTCATCAATGCCAATTCCCGCATTCCATGGATACCCGTTACAATTCCAAAAGCTTATTCGCAAGCGTGAGTTGGTCTCATAGATCATATGTCCCTATTTGTTGGGTGGACTTGCATCCTCCTTAAGTGGATTTTCTTCTTGAGGTGATACCTTAAACTTCTTGCTTCTTTCCTCATATGCTTTGCGACGTACATTTTGTTGCATAATAGTGCGATCCTCATATACATTACAACCTGTTCCTTTGAGGTAGTGAGGGCGACCTTTTTGAAATGGTGCCTCTAAACCCAAACCAATGGGCCTACCCTCACAAAATGTTCGTAAAGAGGTACGTACACTACTTGGGGCACCACCTTCTTTTTGGAGTGGAGAAGGAAACCAATCAAAATAACACTTGCACTCACCCACTCAAGCAACACACTTTGAAAACCCCCTTACTCTATATACACTTTGGACACTTGAACACCATCAACGATTATGCAACCCAATGCCGTGCATCAAAATGAAATATGCAATTTGTGGAATAGCATTCACCTTCTCCCCATAAGAATACCCATAATACATCCAAACTCTTCCTCTCTCAAGAACTCATCAAAAAAATCATGCGCACAAGACTTGCCTCTCAAACACACAAGAGAATCACTTACATCAAACTAACACACTTTGCATAGAGAGCTCATCTCCATCTATGCGATGCCGTGACACAAATAAAAATCACCATGAGAGGTAGCCACATGCATATCTAATGAAGCAAAAGAGAGTTGGAGTGAGAAATTTCTTTAGACCAATTGAATAAGTGTGGAGAAACAAACCAATGGTAAATTGAGAATAGAACACTTACTTGATTTCTCGCACACCTTTTAAGGGGAGGACAGACGCTGGCTAACCATCACGAATTGCGATACTTGAAAGTTTTGAAGATGATTTCATGATCATTAACATAACCATGAGAGAGATCATGATGTATTTACAAGTTATTGAGGTGCTACAAATGATTTATTGGGTTGATGGAGTAAGAGATTGTAGAATGGAAAGAGTGGAGAATAGAGTTGCACTTCCTCTAAAGAGGAGGGTTAAGAGGGAGGATGTGAAAGAGGGAGAGTTGGGGTTTCCTCTACTATTGATCAAGAAACAACATGAAGTTGAAAATATAGGTGTGTGTCCTTGAGTCTCTCCAAGGGGGGCTATTTATAGTTGTGTAGGAGTGGGATTATGCTACACTTAATTAGAGTAAGTGATTAGACCTAATTAAGTGTCCTTTGACCACTCATTGAATATTGGACATAAAAGGGACTATTTATTCACCAAAAATATCATTTTAGACCGTGAAGGCTCCATAGGGGTGCATAATGTAGGTGGGCCCCACCATGAGGCCCTACGGGTGGCTCCTGCGGGGTATCTCAACTTGTCTGTCTTGGCATTTAGAAAGAATCTTTAGGTTGGTACCATCACATGCAAGTGACCTTGAACACTCATTGCTCTTCTAGAAGATGAGTAGGGGAAAAATAAGATCTCACCCTCTTGATTTACTTGATTTATAGTTCCCTTTTGCTGCGAATCTGACAGATTTACACTATTTTGACCATAACTTTTTACCTATAGCTCGGAATGACATGCTTCAAAAGGCAAAATTGACCTTCTCAACATGTTTGATATGAATTTGGACTATTATTCACGCCCATGCACCAAGGAATTCGGTTTGGAAGGTCCACACTAGGCTAGGGAACCTTTTGCTTCCAAGTCTTCTTGTATGGGCCCTTTGCTTGTATGCATCCAAGGGGAATCATGCTTTTTCAAAAGGCTATTTTGCTTAAACAAATAGAGGAGGGCCCAGTATTATTTGCTTGTGAAAAGAATATACAATTGGAGTCTTTTTGAAAGGAGAGAAACTATATGTATATTCTTAAGAGATATTGGGCCACCTATGTAGGGGGGCATAGAAGACTTGTAGAGAGGGACCATAATCTTTGGTAAAGACAAGTGGAGAGTTGATTTCCATGGGAATTTATCTATATGAGGTGGAAGATGGATATATTATTCACAAGAGGTAAGAAAGTTTGGGGGTATATAGTTGGTTATTGTATGCTTATTCTATTTACAAAGCAAAAAGAAAAGGGTGGTAATATAAATATATGACTAACGTGAAATTTTTGGGAAGAGTATAATGTATGTGTCGCCACAAAGGTTAAACGAAGAGGGAGAATTTACTCTAGATAACTTAATAGCGTAGAAAAATATATACACATATGAGGAAGAGGACGTTGAGTAGGCTGACAAATGTTGCAAAAAGATGGTTACCATTTTATGCCACTCATATTAGCCCTCCCCCAAGCCTAGAGATATTCATATCTTTAGGAGGACGGTGTTGCTTCTTTTCTTCTTTTTTTTTTCTTTTTTTTTTTGTCATTTTTCCTTTTCCACTTTTTTTTTTTTTTCAATAGGAGGAGTGCCATGCACTCTTTTACTCCATTAGACCCGCTTTTCATTATCTCAATCCCATAAATCGGAGATGGGAGGGTTGCCTTGGGTATGTTCAGATTCCAAGGCTGGTTCTTCTTTGCACATCAAAGCTTTAAAAATAGGTGGAGCATTTGCCAAGCCGAAGGGAGCCATGTCAATTTGTAGCTTAGACGATGTAGGTAGATGACTGCCTATCAACGGATTGATACGTTGAAAGTAGGGCTTTAATCTCCATCCATTGACTCTGGTCTTGTGGAGTTTTCCTGATAAATCTGCTAATCTGTAACTACCATTCCCAAACTTTGTTTTTATCATGAAAGGTCCCTCCCATCTTTGCAAAAACTTTTTGTCAAGTCGAGTATCAAGTCGGTTATCATAGCGAAGAACCAACATACCTTCCTTCAATCCTTTCCCCTTGAGATTCTTGTTGATTTTATCCCTTTGGCTTGTCGCTTTGGTGATGTAGTGATCAATGGACTCTTCTCTATCTAGCTCAAGTCGTTGGAGATCTAAGATCCTTTCATGTAGAACCTCTTTTGGTTTTTTTGCCACTCTTGCAAGAACGTGAAAGCTTGAGAGCACTACCTCAATGGGGAGAAGTGCCTCCTGTCCATAAACTAGATGAAAAGGGGTGAATTGGGTAGATACCTTGAAAGATGTCCTATACGCCCAAAGAGCAGCCGTCAAATGGCGATCCCAATCATTAGGCCGGTCCACAACCTTCTTAGAAATGATCTTACATATCATTCCATTCACTTTTTCCACCAATCCATTGCATTGAGGATAGTAGGGTGTGGAATGCAGGTGTTTCACTTTTAACCTCCTCAAGAGATCATTCAGAAGGTCAGCCCTAAAACCCGGGCCTCGATCTGATAAGATTTCTAGGGGTGTTCCAAACCTACTACAAATATGATCAAAAATAAACTTTGATACCTCTTCAGCTGTGATTCGGGTTGTGCTTGTTGCTTCCGCCCATCATGTCATGTAGTCAACACCCATGATGATGAAAACCTTCCCTGTAGAAGTATGAGGTAGGGGACCTATTGCATCCACACCCCACTTTTCAAAAGGGCCATAAGATATTATTGGGACTCGAGGCTCATATGTTAGTCTTCTATCCCTAGCAATTTGGCATGGCTTACATGCCTTACACCAATATTGGACATCATGATGTAAGCTCGGCCAAATAAACCCTGCTTGTAAAATCTTCCTACTTGTAATATCTTGAGAAAAGTGACCACCACAGACATCATCATGACATGAAAGAAGAATTTTCTCTATCTCTTGCACACCTGGTACTCTCCTCAAGACCAAATCTTTCCCTTTGTGATATAAATCATCCCCGATCAACTGGTAAGGTGTGGACTTCTTAACTAGTCTATGTCTTTGCACCTTGTCTAAGTGTTTGGGACACTCACCTGCTTGTAGAAAGAAGATAATGTCTTTTAGCTCCTCTTGACCTTGATATTTGGGTTCATATAGTTTCACACCTCCTACCGCCATTTGAAGCTTTTCATTTGCGAGTAAGTCTGCTTCCTTGTTATGAGTTCTCACAATGTGTTGTACCTGTGTTGCTTTAAAACCCTTCATCAAAGCTCTTACACTACTGAGCCACTCAAACAATGTACGATTCTTGCACCTCCAAGTCCCTTCGATTTGCCTGACCACTAGCAAAGAATCACCTTTTATAATAAGTCGTTGTATGCCTAATTCTTTGCATTCTTCTAACCCAAGGGTTAGAGCAGCATACTCAGCCTCATTGTTAGAGTGAACACTGGGTAGAGTGATACCTTTTCTAACCATTACCTCCTTTTGTGGGTTCAAAATGATGATCCCCCCTGCTGCTTTGTCTTGTTGGCGTTGATAAGCTCCGTCAAAGCATAAAGTATGGGCATTATCAATCTCCTTCACTTTGAACTGTTTTGAGCCTTCCTCTCTTTGTAGTCGTGATCCTTCCCTTTCTCTCACTTTGTAGGTGAGAATGTCTGCAAGTCCTGCTCTTGTGCTATCTTCTACAAGGAAAGTGTATTCAAATTCTTGGAGTTCAAGCACCCACTTTGCTATTCTAGATGAGAGGCTCATGTGTTGTACTACATATGGTAGATTGTGCTCTAAGGTGAGAAAAACAAATGGCACAGGGAGAAGATACGATCGAAACTTCCTTACCGCAAACAAGATTGCAAAGACCACTTTCTCCATTTCAGTGTATCCCTTCTCGGCCGGAGTCATCACCTTGCTTGCAAAATAGATCGGCCTCATGTATGATGTTTTAGGATCTTTTTGTATCAAAACAACACCAATTGCTTCGAAACCTACACTTGGAGTGACATAGTAGGTCTCCTTTGGATCTGGTGGCATTAGGATTGGGAGAGAGCTAAGAATTCCCTTCACTTCCTCAAAACATTTTGCATGTTCCCTCCCCCATTCAAATGTAGATTGTCTTGCCAACCTATGCAAAGGGGCGATGGCTTCTGCTAGGAGATGGATGAAACGAGACATGTACCTCCCTTTGTGGTTGAAGGTCATTAGCTCCTTAGTTGTTGTTGGTGGAGATAATGACAAAAGGGCCTCTACTTTAGAGGGATCCACTTGAATTCCTTGTGAAGAAACCACATGGCCTAGCAAAACCACCTGAGATTCACCGATATGACACTTCTCTGGGTTGAGTTGTCCCCCAAACTGATGGAGCCTCTTAAGCCCCTCTTCAACCTTTTGGCAATGAAGTGATCTACAACTATAAATACAGAAATCATCCATAAAGACTCTTATAGATTTTCCAAAGAATGGCTGAAATACAAATATTGTGAATCTCATGAAGGTGCTAGGAGCATTGGTGAGCCCAAAAGGCATTACTCTGAATGCAAAACATCCCCAAGGTGTGATGAAGGTGGTTTTTGGTTGGTCCTCTTCTGCTATTCTAATTTGAAAATATCCTGAATACCCATCACACACAGTGTAGCATTCGTGACCTGCTACTTCATTCAAAATTTCATCTTGGAAACGGAGAGGGAAGTGGTCCCTCTTTGTCGCAGCGTTGAGGGGTTTGTAATCCACGCAGACCCTCCACTTACCATTCTTCTTGGGAGTGACTACAATAGGTGATACCCATTCGGAGTTGGATACTGGATAGAAGCCTTTTGTTGCACAGATCCTAGTCACCTTAACTTTTGAGCCACGGGTTTGGTCCCTGGTTTCAATTCAATTCGATGCTCTATTACATCTACACCTCTTATTTGTGAGTAGTCAGTGATAAACAAATTGGGATACTTCCTTAACATATTGATGTAGGACCTCTTCTCCTCACAAGTAAGATCTTTTGCAAGCATCTTCTCAAATCCTTCTTCAAGGTGGTGGCATCTTTCATCCCCTCGTGTGTGATTGTCTGTTGGCTTTTCTTCTACTGGAACATCTTGAGTGTTGGCGTTGAATACAATTCCCATTACCTCCAAAGAAGACTCCTCTTCACTGGTTGATGCACTGGTTGATGCTTCCTCATCACTTGAGTAAGGACTCTCCTCCTCGCTCTCTTCATCTGCCGTGGTTTCATAGTTGATATCTAGTTGCTTTCCTTCTCGCCAATCATACACCACCGGTTGACCCTTCTTAAGAATCAAACGACCACTTCCCCATTTTTGATCTGCATTCACAGCAATGAGCCAAGGCCTCCCTAGGATGATGGGATAGCCCTCCCCCTTAGCTGGCATGACATACATATCCACTCGTGCATCTATGTTACATACAGAGACTTTTACATTTTCAATGATCCCCAAACACTTCACACTTGAGTTGTTGGCTAGCCTAGCTTGACAATTAGAGGACTTTGTAATTTCAAGCCCTAACCTGTTCATTGATTTTTCCGTGATCACACACATTTGAGCTCCACCATCAACATATACATTAGACACCTTTTTACCCCTTATGTAAGCATCCACAATGGGTTCCACATCTTTTTGTAGCTTTGAGGCCACAACCTTAATGGAAAGATTTTCTTTCTTTTTTGGAATTCTTGTACTTACCAACTTTGGCCATTGCCTTCTTACTTTGGCTGATAGGTGTAAAAGTTGAGGCCATGAAATGTTTGGCTTTTGGGTTTGTAAATCCTCCAGGATGTTGTAGGGCTCTAGCTCCTTTCCCAATGGGAAGTCGTTGATACCAATTTCCCTTCGCCTTGATCTTTTCTTCTTGCTACTTTCAGCTTCTTCCATCTTTGACTTCTTCTTCTTGTCCCTTCTGGCTGAATTTGTTCCTTCACTTCTCATGTCTTCATCCTTATCATGTGCTCTTGTGCGTTTTTCTGCCGGCATAACATCAAAGTTTAGAGTATGCTCATCTATTATCTCTTTTAGCTTGATGATGTTGACTCCTCTTTCTTCCTCCTCATGTGGGACGGGAGGTATATTTGCTGGTGGTGGTGGTCGATGAAGGATTTGTGGGCCTTGAGCTTGTTCTTGCTGCACAGTGAGAGGAGGTGGTCTGGGGGGATATATGTCTCCCGGAAGTCGCCTTGGATGTGGACAATTGTACATGCCATGGACCATTTCATTGCAATTCCAACATCGCAACTCTTGAGCTTGTCTTCGTTGATGGCGATTCCCTTCTCTTGGTTGTCGTTGTTGAGGTAGGCCTTGTACTAGATTCAGAGTGAGGTTCTCAAGCTGTTGAGTTAGCCTTTTTAAAACCTCTTGTTGAGAGTTATCTCCTATTTGTGAAGATTGTGTAAGAGGAGCCCTAATTGGTGCTTCCATGGTTTGTGAAGTCTCCCTCTCACTCACTTCATTCAAACCCCTTGCTCTATGTGCTTGGAAGTGTAGTTTTCTAAACTTGATGATGGCTACCTCACGTGCTTCTTCAAAGGTGGATGGGAATTTTAGCTCTACTTTAGCCTTTAAAAGTGGATACAGGCCAACCATGAATCTCTCTTTTTTTAGAAAGTTAGGTGCACCACCATGATTTTCTAATGCAGCCTCCCACCTACCCCATAGATTGACAAAGGTTGCTTCATAAGAGGGATAGTCTTCAAGTGATACCTGCTTATGTCCAATAAGACATTTCCATAGTCCTTCAGAAGTATCACCTTGCCCGAACCTGGAGAGGAAGCTTGCTCGCAGTCTCTCCCAATTGGACTTGATTTGGGGTTGCAAGGTCTCATACCATGCTTTAGCTTCTGCTTTTAGAACCAACGGGAAGGCTCGTAGCTTTACTTCCTCTTCATCTCTCCCGGATATGAGATGTGCCATCTCCAAGTTGTCAAGAAACTCTTGCGCATCTTCCCCACTTCTTGCATAGAACGTGGGAAAAGAACTTGACATTTTGTTTAGACTTTTTGAAATCTCTTTTTTTTAAAGAAACTTTTCTCTTTCGGGCCGCACAAGATTATTGACACTATAAATCTGATTACATTAAAATGAAGATGTACACATCCATTGTTAGTTCGTACTTTATCATAGGTAGAATAAATGGATTAATTGAAGCATTGATTTCATTGAGGCGAGTGGATCCAAATATCCTCCTTATGATAGACTGAAACCTAAACTTAGTTGCAATGATTATATGAATGGATTGCCAAGCAATAGGCCTAAAAGGTTCATTGTTTTGATCGTGATTCATGTGCTACTCCTTGTTGTTGGTTTGAAGACCTCGTTCCTTCATATGGCCCTTGAGCACCCCTTCACCACTCCTTGTTCCTGCCTTTAAAACAAAATGAAAACGTGAACATCAAAAGAAGTTTCATAATTGATGATTGGAAGTATAATTGGATTGGGTGATGCCAGTATTTCTCTAAGTCTTTCTGCACCAAACATAAAAACAATGTGTTGCTGGAAAAAGACTTTTCTATCTATGTGAACATTTACTCTAATGTGTTGTGCAAAATGAAATGGATAGATGGGAACTCCATTGTTCATCACTAAAAAATTTGAAGGTAACTTGGAAATATGTTCCTCAGTGGGGGCACCACTTTATGAGGGCGAGCTTTTTGAAATGGGGCCTCTAAACCCAAACCAATGGGCCTACCCTCACAAAATGTTCGTAAAGAGGTACGTACACTACTTGGGGCACCACCTTCTTTTTGGAGTGGAGAAGGAAACCAATAGAAAAAACACTTGCACTCACCCACTCAAGCAACACACTTTGAAACCCCCTTACTCTATATACACTTTGGACACTTGAACACCATCAACGATTATGCAACCCAATGCCGTGCATCAAAATGAAATATGCAATTTGTGGAATAGCATTCACCTTCTCCCCATAAGAATACCCATAATACATCCAAACTCTTCCTCTCTCAAGAACTCATCAAAAAAATCATGCGCACAAGACTTGTCTCTCAAACACACAAGAGAATCACTTACACCAAACTAACACACTTTGCATAGAGAGCTCATCTCCATCTATGCGATGCCGTTGAGTAGCGTTAAATGGTAACTTTGCATTTGCACTACATTTCTACTCAAATGTATATATTTTTTATCAAAGTTTTAACCTAGTGTTCATTGTCTCTTTCCGTAATAGCCTTTTTCCATACAAACACCTTACCCTTATTAGATCTTTATGCATTTACATCATATTTCTCTCTTCATGCTGAATGTAAATAGTAAACTTAATTCTACTCTCCTAGTTTTTTTATTGCATATTCTTTTAACTAATTACCTTTACTAATTTAAATAGCTATCTACATCCCATAATTTGTAAATAAATAATTTATGGGCACTTATCTTACCCATCTTCTCTCAAGGGTAGGGTTAACCTTGTAGGCCTTCCCTTCCCCACCACTATGTGACCCAAGTCTTGGATCATTTACTTGTGTTGGTCAACAAATCTTAAATATAATGTATATCCCCAATAAATCAAACTTTATTGGAGCCTACCTCATTTGTTTAAGGTGGATTCCCTTTTGAAAAAGCATACTACACCTTGGATGCATGCTAAAGGGCCCCTACAAGGAGACTTGGTTCAAAAGGTGTTTTGGATGCATCTTGAACGCCTTAGATCGTGGGTATACTTGAGGAACACTCCAAAATCAGCTTAAACACTTTGAGAAGGTCAACTTTGCCTTGTACAACACCCAATTCTGAGTTACAGGCTGAAAGTTATGGTGAAAACAAGGTGCTGTGGACACTGTTACTGCAGGTCAAAGTTACAATCAGGTAAACCACAAAGGTGAAAAGTTTTCTTGACTTCTTCAACATTCTAAAATACCAATGGGGAGTTAAAAACCACTTGCATGTGGAGGGGTCGGCTCAAGATGCTTCCAGAGACACAACAAACAAGATGGGGACACTCTACAGGAGCCACTGGAGGGACATCATGGTGGGGCCCACATACATTATCAACCCTTATGGAGCCTCCACGACCTAAAAGGCTATTTTTAATGAAAAAATAAGTCCCTTATTTGCATACTTGAAGGAATGGTCAAAAGGGAACCTAACTATGGTTAATCACCTACCCTAGTCAAGTTTAACCTAACCCAAGGTCTTGTACAGCTATAAAAAGGCCCTTTGGCAAGCACAAAAATACACACACCTACTCCATTGCTGAAAATAAGCTCCTCTAAGGTTAGGGAATCCATAATCTCTCTCTCTCTCTCCTCTTGTCTCCCTATCCATTTCCTAAGCTCGCTATCATAAGCGGCACCATAGAGAGAGCATCAATATGCTATTCCTACCATTCTCTTGCAAATATTTCTCTTACCATACTCATCCCTAAATAAGGATTGTAGATTCTATATAAGAGCAAGGATATCAAGTTCAATGATCTATCTCATGGTTTGATCAACAAATCGTTGCAATTGGGGTGTCGTCGTCACGCTTTTGCTCTAAACGCATGTAAAATTGGTAAGCATATCTTGGAAGCTTCTCATATTTTGTGCTCATTGGGTTGCTTGTTTGTTGAGAAAGTTTTTTGTGCACCATGGTGTCTATTTGCTCGGTTTCTGTCCTTATGTTGTGTGTAAGTAAGTCTTGGGGCTGCATAGATGGAGAAGAGCTCTCTATGCATGCCGCCTTATATGTGTAAGTAGTCTCTTCTTTTGGGAAAGGAAAGGAGTTGTCAAGTATTTGTGCATTATGGTGTTTTGAGTTTTGAGGTTTTGTGCTTGCTTTTCTCAGAAAGTATATGAGCACTAATATGGTGAAGGTCAATCTTTGCATGTGAGTTTGTGGAGTGTTCAAAGGGATTGCTTAAGGAGTGTGTGTTGAATGGTTGAAGGGCATTTTGTGTTGAAGCACATAAGGAAGGTGTGAGTGTGTGTGTGTGTGTGTGTGTGTGTGTGTGTGTGTGTGTGTGTGTGTGTGTGTGTTGTATATGGTTTGTTTTGGTTTCCTTCTTTCTCCATAAAAGAGGGTGGTGCCCCTAAGAAATATGCGTGTGTAGGGTCTCACGGAGTGGTTGTCTGGTGGGAGCCTTGAGTTGAGCCCCATCTCAAAAAATCCGCTCTCATAAAAGTGGTGCCCCCACTGAGGAACTTTCCTAATTGCCTTCTATTCTCCTCATGAACAATAGAGTTGCACCATATGCTTTTCATTTTTCACAACGCATCAGAATTAACATTTGTGTAGATCGCAATTTTTTTTACCAACAACGCATTGTTTTTATGTTTGGAGCAGAAAGACTTGGTGAAATCTTGGCATCTCCAAATCCCATCATTCTTCCATTCATTAATTATGATGATTCATTTGATGTCCATGTTTTTATTTTGTTTTGAGGCAGGGACAAGAGGCGCTTAGATAGCGATCCACTCAAAGGAAACTTTCTTCAAGAGAAAGAAAAAGGAGAACACATTGTCACATGAACCAACCTGTAGCTGCTTCTCCTTTTACACCCATAGCTCGTCAATCTGTGCACATCATAATTACTACAAAATTTAGATTTGAAGCAACCATTAGGAGAATTTTTGGACCCACTCGCCTTAATGAAATTAATGCCTCAATCAACCCTTTTATTTTGCCTATGATAAATTATGAACTAACACTTGATGTATATATTTTCATTTTGATGTGATCACTCATCGTAGTCAAAACTTTGTGGTACACAAGCCTCCTTGTATTGTAAAAATGTCAAGCACTTTTCCTACCTTTCATTCTAAAAATGGTGAGGATACACAAGAATTTTTGGATAATTTGGAGATGGCACACCTCATCTCTGGGAGAGATCAAGAAGAGGTAAAGCTGCGTGCTTTTCCACTCGTTCTCAAAGGGGAGGCTAAGGCATGGTACGAGGCCTTGCAACCTCAAAACAAAACCAATTGGGAGAGGCTACATGCAATTTTTCTTGCCAAATTTGGGCAAGGAGATACTCCAGAGGGTCTTTGGAATTGTCTACTTCAACATAAACAGGTATTCCTTGAAGACTACCCATCTTACGAGGCCGTTTTCCTTAACCTATGGGATAGATGGGATGCTACCTTACAAAACCAAGGTGGTGCACCAAACTTTCTAAAGAAAGATAGGTTCATGGCCGGCTTGTATCCAAATTTGAAGACCAAGGTAGAGTTAAATATCCCATCAACATTTGAGGAAGCACGTGAGGTGGCCATGGTCAAATTCAAGAAGTTAAATTTTCAAGCACATAGAACAAGAGACCTAAATGAAGTCATTGAGAGGGATTCTTCACAAAGCATGGGAGCACAAGTTAGGGGCTCTCTTGCCCAAACTTCACAAATAGGGGAAGGATCACAACAAGAGATCTTGCAAAGATTAACTCAACAACTAGAGAGTCTCACCTTGAATCTAGTGCAGGGCCTACCCCAACAACGAAAACCAAGAGAAGGGAATCGCAATCAACGACGTCAAGCACAAGAGCTGAGATGCTGGAATTGCAACGAAGTTGGTCATGGCATGTATAATTGCCCTCACCCTCGAAGGCTTCCAAGGGACATATACCCTCCTAGACCCCCTCCGCTCATGGTGCAGCAAGAGCATGCTCAAGCCCCGCAAATTCTTCGTCGACCACCACTACCTCCAGTGGCAAACATCCCTCCTGACCCACCAGTGGAGGAAGAGAGAGGAGTAAACGTCATAAAGCTGGAAGAGGAGATAGAGGTGAGCCCTATACATTTTGATGTTATGCCAGCAGAAAAGCTCACAAGAGCACACAACAAGGATGAAGACACGAGGAATGAAGAGTCAGAACCTGCAAGGAAGGAGAGGAAGAAAAAGTCAAAGAAGGAGGAAGGAGGCAAGAAGCAGAGGTCAAGGCGAAGGGAGATCGGCATCAACGATTTTCAACTAGGAAAGAATATGGAACCCTACAACATCTTAGAAGATCTGCAAACTCAAAAGCCCAATATTTCTTGGCCTCAACTCCTACATCTATCACCCAAGGTGAGAAAGCACTGGTCCAAACTTGTAAGCACAAGACTCCCAAGAAAGAAATAAAAGGTGACAGTAAAGGCATTGACTTCAAAGCCACAACAAGATGTGGAACCTATTGTAGATGCTTATGTAAGGGGTAGGAAGGTATCCAATGTGTATGTTGATGGTGGAGCACAAATGTGTGTGATCACGGAAAGAGCCATGAATAGACTAGGGCTTGAAATCACTAAATCCTCTAATTGTCAAGCTAGGCTGGCCAACAATGCAAGTGTAAAGTGCCTAGGGATCATCGAGAATGTAAAAGTTTCTGTATGTAATATAGATGCACGTGTGGACATGTATGTTATGCCAGCCAAGGGGGAGGGCTATCCCATCATCCTAGGGAGGCCTTGGCTCATTGCTGTAAATGCAGATCAAAAATGGGGACGAGGACAATTGATTCTCAAAAAGGGGCAACATGTAGTATACGATTGGCATGAAGGAAAGCAGCTCGACATCAACTATGAGACCACGGCTGATGAAGAAAGTGAAGAGAGTTTTGGCTCAAGCGACGAGGAAAGTTCAAACACTACATCCAATAGCGAAGAAGAATCATCTTTGGAGGTAATGGGAATCATCTTCAACACATCAAAAACTCCATCAATAGAGGTTGACCCAACAAAGGAGCAAACAAAGGATGACAAAGGTGACCACAAGCACTTTGAAGACTTTGAGAGGATGCTTGCAAAAGATCTTACCCCTGAGGAGAAGCGGTCCTACATCGATATGCTCAAGAGGTATCCCAATTTTTTTATCACTGATTACTCACAAATTAGAGGTGTGGATGTTATAGAGCATGGCATAGAATTACAACCAGGTACTAAACCTGTGGCTCAAAAGCTAAGGCGCCTAGGAAAAATACAACAAGAGGCACTTTTGACAGAGGTTAACCGACTCCTCAAAGCTGGTTTCATTTATCCTGTGTCTAACTCTGAGTGGGTGTCCCCAATTGTAGTAACCCCTAAAAAGAACGGAAAATGGAGGGTCTGTGTTGACTACAAACCGCTCAATGCTGCAACAAAGAGGGATCATTTTCCTCTTCCTTTCCAAGATGAAATCTTAAACGAAGTAGCCGGCTATGAATGTTACACAGTGTGTGATGGGTATTCAGGGTATTTTCAAATCAGAATAGCAGAAGAAGATCAGTTAAAAACCACTTTCATCACACCTTGGGGTTGCTTTGCCTATAGAGTGATGCCATTTGGGCTCACAAATGCTCCTAGTACCTTTATAAGGTTTACAACTCTTGTCTTTCAGCCCTTCTTTGGAAAGTCAATTAGGGTTTTTATGGATGACTTCTGTATCTATAGTAGCCAAAGACTTCATTGCCAAAAAGTTGAGGAGGGGCTTAGGAGGCTTCATCAATTTGGGGGACAGCTTAATCCTGAGAAGTGTCACATTGCAGAGTCACAAGTGGTATTGCTAGGTCATGTGGTTTCTTTGCAAGGAATTCAAGTGGATCCATCAAAAGTAAATGCTCTCTTGTCACTACAACCACCAACGACAACCAAGGAGCTCATGACTTTCAACCACAAAGTAAGGTACATGTCTCGTTTCATTCACCTTCTAGCGGAAGCTATTGCACCTTTGCACAAGCTAGCAAACAAACCCACATTTGAATGAAGAGAGGAACACGAATTATGCTTTACTGAAGTAAAGGGTATTCTCAACTCTCTTCCAACAATAATGCCACCAAATCCAAAGGATACATATTACATCACGCCAAGTGTAGGAATGGAGGCCATCGGTGTAGTTATCATGCAAAAAGACCCAAAAACATGCTACATGAGGCCAGTATACTTTGCAAGCAAAGTCATGACCGCTGCAGAGAAGGGCTACACCGATATGGAGAAGGTGGTATTCACAATTATGTTTGCGGTAAGAAAGTTCCGATCATATCTCTTACCTGCACCATTTGTCATTCTCACCATGGAAAACAATTTACCATATGTTGTGCAACACATGAGCCTCTCATCTAGGATAGCCAAATGGGTTATAGAACTTCAAGAGTTCGAATACACTTTTCTTGTGGAAGATAGCACAAGGGCAGGTCTTGCAGACATTCTCACATACAAAGTGAGAGAAAGGAAAGAGTCACCAAAGGCAGGAGACAAAGCTACACCACAAAATAATGAGGAGGAGATGGACAATGCACACATTTTGTGCTTTGATGGAGCTTACCGACGACAACACGATAAGGCAGCAGGGGGGGTTCTTATTCTAAGTCCACAAAGAGAAGTTCTTGTTAAGAAAGGTATCACCTTGGAAAATGTTCATTCTAATAATGAGGCTGAGTATGTCACCTTAAAGTTGGGGCTTGAAGAATGCAGAAAACTTGGCATCGAAAGACTTATAATAAGAGGTGATTCCTTACTAGTTATTAGGCAAATCCAAGGGATATGGAAGTGCAAGAACCCTACTCTAGTGGAGTGGCTTAGACAGGTGAAGGCTTTGATAAAGAACTTTGAAGCTACACAGGTACAACATGTTGTGACAACCCTCAACAAGGAAGCAGATTATCTCGCCAATGAGAAACTTCAAATCATGGTGGGAGGTGTGAAGCTCTACGAACCAAAGTACCAAGGCCAAGAGGAATTGAAGGACATCATATTTTTCCTCCAAACTGGTGAGTGCCCTAAACACTTGGATAAAGTGCAAAGGCATAGATTGGTAAAAAAGGCAACTCCTTACCAACTCATAGGAGATGATTTGTATCATAAAGGGAAAGATTTGGTGCTAAGAAGGGTGCCCTCTGTTCAAGAAATAGAGAGAATCCTCTTTTCATGCCATGATGATGTCTGTGGGGGTCATTTTTCTCATGATATTACAAACAGGAAGATTTTGCAAGCAGGGTTTGTTTGGCCAAGTCTACACCGTGATGTCCAGCATTGGTGTAAGTCATGCAAAGGTTGTCAGATTGCTGGAAATCGATGACTCACTTACGAACCTCGAGTTCCAATAATTTCGTATGGTCCTTTTGAGAAGTGGGGTGTGGATGCAATAGGCCCCTTACCTCGCACATCTACCGGGAAGGTCTTCATCATTGTGGGAGTTGATTACATGACACGATGGGCGGAGGCAGCAAGTACAACACGAATTACAGCTGAGGAGGTATCAAAATTTATCTTTGATCACATATGCAGTAGATTCGGCACACCACTAGAGATTTTGTCAGATCGTGGTCCAGGGTTTAGAGCAGAGCTCCTAGATAATCTTTTGGCAAAGTTAAAAGTCAAACATTTGCATTCTACACCTTACTACCCTCAGTGCAATGGGTTGGTTGAAAAGGTGAATGGAATGATATGTAAGATCATTTCTAAGCAGGTTGCAGATCGACCAAACAACTGGGATCTCCATTTGACCGCAGCTCTATGGGCATACAGAACATCTTTCAAGGTATCTACTCAATTCACTCCTTTTCATTTGGTATATGGACAGGAGGCACTCCTTCCTATTGAGGTGGAGATTGCAAGCCTACGCATTCTCTCACGGGGAGCAAAGAGGCCAAAAGAAGCTTTGCAGGAAAGAATTTTAGATCCTCAACGACTTGAGCTTGATAGAGAAGAGTCCATCGACTATTACATTGCCCAAGCCACAAGCCAAAGAGACAAAATCAACAAGAAGCTCAAGGGGAAAGGATTGAAGGAAGGTATGTTGGTTCTTCGCTATGATAATCGACTTGATACTCGACTTGACAAAAAGTTTTTGCAAAGATGGGAGGGACCTTTCATGATAAAAACAAAGTTTGGGAATGGTAGTTACAGATTAGCAGATTTATTAGGAAAACTCCACAAGACCAGAGTCAATGGATGGAGATTAAAGCCCTACTTTCAACGTATCAATCCGTTGATAGGAAGTCATCTACCTACATTGTCTAAGCTCCAAATTGGCATGGCTCCCTTCGGCTTGGCAAATTCTCCACCTATTTTTAAAGCTTTGATGTGCAACGAAGAACCAGCCTTGGAATCTCAACATACCCAAGGCAACCCTCCCATCTCCGATTGAGGTAATGAAAAGCAGGTCTAATGGAGTAAAAGAGTGTATATCACTCCTCCTTTTTTTAGAAAAATAAGAAAAAAAGAAAAAAAAAGAAGAAAAAAAAAGAAAGAAAAGAAAAAGGAAAAAAATCTTTTGTTTCATCTAGGAGCATGAATGATCCTAGATGAAGGGGGAGGGCTAATATGAGTAGCGTTAAATGGTAACCTTGCATTTGCACTACATTTCTACTCAAATGTATATATTTTTTATCAAAGTTTTAACATAGTGTTCATTCTCTCTTTCCGTAATAGCCTTTTTCCATACAAACACCTTACCCTTATTAGATCTTTATGCATTTACATCATATTTCTTTCTTCATGCTGAATGTAAATAGTAAACTTAATTCTACTCTCCTAATTTTTTTACTGTATATTCTTTTAACTAATTACCTTTACTAATTTAAATAGCTATCTACATCCCATAATTTGTAAATAAATAATTTATGGGCACTTATCTTACCCATCTTCTCTCAAGGGTAGGGTTAACCTTGTAGGCCTTCCCTTCCCCACCACTATGTGACCCAACTTTTGGATCATTTACTTGTGTTGGTCAAAAAATCTTAAATATAATGTATATCCCCAATAAATCAAACTTTATTGGAGCCTACCTCATTTGTTTAAGGTGGATTCCCTTTTGAAAAAGCATGCTACACCTTGGATGCATGCTAAAGGGCCCCTACAAGGAGACTTGGTTCAAAAGGCGTTTTGGATGCATCTTGAACGCCTTAGATCATGGGTATACTTGAGGAACACTCCAAAATCAGCTTAAACACTTTGAGAAGGTCAACTTTGCCTTTTACAGCACCCAATTTTGAGTTACAGGCTGAAAGTTATGGTGAAAACAAGGTGCTGTGGACACTGTTACTGCAGGTCAAAGTTACAATCAGGTAAACCACAAAGGTGAAAAGTTTTCTTGACTTCTTCAACATTCTAAAATACCAATGGGGAGTTAAAAACCACTTGCATGTGGAGGGGTCGGCTCAAGATGCTTCCAGAGACACAACAAACAAGATGGGGACACTCTGCAGGAGCCACTGGAGGGACATCATGGTGGGGCCCACATACATTATCAACCCTTATGGAGCCTCCACGACCTAAAAGGCTATTTTTAATGAAAAATTAAGTCCCTTATTTTCATAATTGAAGGAATGGTCAAAAGGGAACCTAACTATGGTTAATCACCTACCCTAGTCAAGTTTAACCTAACCCAAGGTCTTGTACAGCTATAAAAAGGCCCTTTGGCAAGCACAAAAATACACACACCTACTCCATTGCTGCAAATAAGCTCCTCTAAGGTTAGGGAATCCCTAATCTCTCTCTCTCCTCTTGTCTCCCTATCCATTTCCTAAGCTCGCTATCATAAGCGGCACCATAGAGAGAGCATCAATATGCTATTCCTACCATTCTCTTGCAAATATTTCTCTTACCATACTCATCCCTAAATAAGGATTGTAGATTCTATATAAGAGCAAGGATATCAAGTTCAATGATCTATCTCATGGTTTGATCAACAAATCGTTGCAATTGGGATGTCGTCGTCACACTTTTGCTCTAAACGCATGTAAAATTGGTAAGCATATCTTGGAATCTTCTCATATTTTGTGCTCATTGGGTTGCTTGTTTGTTGAGAAAGTTTTTTGTGCACCATGGTGTCTATTTGCTTGGCTTCTCTCCTTATGTTGTGTGTAAGTAAGTCTTGGGGCTGCATAGATGGAGAAGAGCTCTCTATGCATGCCGCCTTATGTGTGTAAGTAGTCTCTTCTTTTGGGAAAGGAAAGGAGTTGTCAAGTATTTGTGCATTATGGTGTTTTGAGTTTTGAGGTTTTGTGCTTGCTTTTCTTAGAAAGTATATGAGCACTAATATGGTGAAGGTCAATCTTTGCATGTGAGTTTGTGGAGTGTTCAAAGGGATTGCTTAAGGAGTGTGTGTTGAATGGTTGAAGGGCATTTTGTGTTGAAGCACATAAGGAAGGTGTGAGTGTGTGTGTGTTGTATATGGTTTGTTTTGGTTTCCTTCTTTCTCCATAAAAGAGGGTGGTGCCCCTAAGAAATATGCGTGTGTAGGGTCTCACGGAGTGGTTTTCTGGTGGGAGCCTTGAGTTGAGCCCCATCTCAAAAAATCCGCTCTCATCGTGACACAAATAAAAATCACCATGAGAGGTAGCCACATGCATATGTAATGAAGAAAAAGAGAGTTGGAGTGAAAAATTTCTTTAGACCAATTGAATAAGTGTGGAGAAACAAACCAATGGTAAATTGAGAATAGAACACTTACTTGATTTCTCCCACACCTTTTAAGGGGAAGACAGACGCTGGCTAACCATCACGAATTGCGATACTTGAAAGTTTTGAAGATGATTTCATGATCATTAACATAACCATGAGAGAGATCATGATGTATTTACAAGTTATTGAGGTGCTACAAATGATTTATTGGGTTAATGGAGTAAGAGATTGTAGAATGGAAAGAGTGGAGAATAGAGTTGCACTTCCTCCAAAGAGGAGGGTTAGGAGGGAGTATGTGAAAGAGGGAGAGTTGGGGTTTCCTCTACTATTGATCAAGAAATAACATGAAGTTGAAAATATAGGTGTGTGTCCTTGAGTCTCTCCAAGGGGGGCTATTTATAGTTGTGTAGGAGTGGGATTATGCTACACTTAATTAGAGTAAGTGATTAGACCTAATTAAGTGTCCTTTGACCACTCATTGAAAATTGGACATAAAAGGGACTATTTATTCACCAAAAATATCATTTTAGACTGTGAAGGCTCCATAGTGGTGCATAATGTAGGAGGGCCCCACCATGAGGCCCTACGGGTGGCTCCTGCGGGGTATCTCAACTTGTCTGTCTTGGCATTTAGAAAGCATCTTTAGGTTGGTCCCATCACATGCAAGTGACCTTGAAAACTCATTGCTCTTCTAGAAGATGAGTAGGGGAAAAATAAGATCTCACCCTCTTGATTTACTTGATTTACAGTTCCCTTTTGTTGCGAATCTGACAGATTTACACTATTTTGACCATAACTTTTTAGCTGTAGCTCGGAATGACAGGCTTCAAAAGGAAAAATTGACCTTCTCAACATGTTTGATATGAATTTGGACTATTCTTCATGCCCATGCACCAAGGAATTCGGTTTGGAAGGTCCACAGTAGGCTAGGGAACCTTTTGCTTCCAAGTCTTCTTGTATGGGCCCTTTGCTTGTATGCATCCAAGGGGAATCATGCTTTTTCAAAAGGCTATGATGCTTAAACAAATAGAGGAGGGCCCAATATTATTGTCTTGTGAAAAGAATATACAATTGGAGTCTTTTTGAAAGGAGAGAAACTATATGTATATTCTTAAGAGATATTGGGCCACCTATGTAGGGGGCATAGAAGACTTGTAGAGAGGGACCATAATCTTTGGTAAAGACAAGTGGAGAGTTGATTTCCATGGGAATTTATCTATATGGGGTGGAAGATGGATATATTATTCACAAGAGGTAAGAAAGTTTGGGGGTATATAGTTGGTTATTGTATGCTTATTCTATTTATAAAGCAAAAAGAAAAGGGTGGTAATATAAATATATGACTAAGGTGACATTTTTGGGAAGAGTATAATGTATGTGTCGCCACAAAGGTTAAACGAAGAGGGGGAATTTACTCTAGATAACTTAATAGCGTAGAAAAATATATACACATATGAGGAAGAGGACGTTGAGTAGGCTGACAAATGTTGCAAAAAGATGGTTACCATTTTATGCTACTCAGTAGATCCAACCATTGTCAAGGATGATCTTTCTCTTTACCTCATCAGCCATGGTACATACAATAGGTCTTTCTCCCGAGCGAGGGACTCCTTGTTTTCCAACTCGATGTGCACCATAAGCCATGATTCCTGACATGCCAAAGTGTGTAGCAAAAAACTCTTCAATAGCAACTGCAAGAGATTGGGGTGTTTCCATGCTTTCCTCCTTGATTCCACGAATGACGATGTTCTTTGAGTGTTTTTGTCGTTCGTGCAATTCTTGAGTGTCCACATTCTCTACATTCTTTGCTTGGACAACGGCTTGCATGATAGGATATGTAGAAACCACATTATCCTTACATATATCAGCCCATGATTTGGATGCATTTCTCATCTCACATACATCATGTCGTATTGTATCTATTGTTTCCTCTTTCAATACATGATCACTCTCAACTTTGCTCAAGCACTCTTTCAATACATTCATGTCAACAAGAGAGCGTTTACATTCTTGAGCTTTATTCTCAAGATGCATCAAGCGTGTTGTTTGCATTTCAAGAAGCTTCTTGAGGTGCTCATTCTCCACAACGAGAACTCTTAAAGTACCATTCTCCATTGCAAGTCCGCGCAACTCTTCATCTTGTTTGTTGACGGTTTCTTGTAACGAGATCAAGTAAGCCATGATCATTGCTTCTGTTGTTGTAGATGATGTGGTTGGATTAGCATCCAAATTTCTTGGAGATTTTGCATCATTCTCCATGGCGAGTGTGGCTTTTCCACCCTTGCGAGTTTTGTCTGACATTGCCTTCAAGTCGGCAACAAAAACGAAAAGTTTTGATAGTTTTTTCAGTTCTGAGATGCTGTTACAGAAAAGCCTTCCATTACACAGAAAAATTCTGTCTTCACATCAATGCGTAGGGGGCTTCGTGCTCTTCGATTGAAGCTATAGATCACGTAAATCGGAGTTCGGATGAGCAAGTTATGGTCAAAAGAGTGAACTGCTGTCTACTAGGTCAAAAAATGGCTGAGAGAGAGAGAGAGAGAGAGAGAGAGAGAGAGAGAGAGAGAGAGAGAGAGAGAGAGAGAGAGAGAGAGAGAGAGAGAGCATGAGCCCGAGACCAGCCAAGGGGAGGGTCTCACGGCTAGTGGACAACTAGCAAGAGGGAGATAAGGCGAGTCCAAGGCGGCCCAAAGGTCCAAGACAAGCAAGCAGGGGAGCATGTAATAGAGGTGTCAAATGAGAGAGAGAGGGAGCCTATCCGAGAGGTGTCCACAAAGCCAAAAGGGCAAGTGCAAGGGCGGACAAAGAGCAAAGAAGTGTGCACCATGCAGTTGCCAAAAATAAACTGTGCCAAGTGGTGACCATGCAAAGCAAGTTCCAAATGAAGCTGCAAGTGAAGTGCACGAGATGAAAAGCTCACCCATTATTTCTTTTTTAGGTCTCCTAGACACACCCCTATAAAAGGAGGTAGACGTTCATTTTTTGGGGTCTTTGACCAAGGTGTTTTTTTTGCCAAAGAGAGTTATTGGAGGTTTGCAAGCCTATATATTGCAAGCTTGCCATTGGAGCTGCATACTTGATTGTACTATCTCCCTATGCAATACTACCAAGCATTTGCCCCTATTTCTTGTGTTGCTTCTCCCCATCCCCCTCCTTTTCTCTCGCTCTTTGTGTACTTGCCAGTGCTTGCAGAGGGTTTGCCTGCAACTTGAAGGGTGTTACCAAGAGGGCAGAATTGGGGTGTCTTGTGAGTCGGAAAGGGTGAGTTGAGCAGTGTGGGTGTGTTTGTGCTGTAAGGTGTTTTTGCAAGGTATGAGACAATTGTTTTGTGTGCTAAAGTGGAGCTGTTAGTGCAAATTATCCAATTTGAAGGTGTTATTAGAGAGGTTAGGGGTGCTGTGGAATCCCTCTGCTATAGAGAGACAAACATTTTGTGTGTTGGGTGTGTTCCCTATTCCCCCTCTCCATCTTCTGGTGCCCCCATGGAGGAGCTGTCTGATGCTCCAATTTGCGGTTTGAAGCGGTGTTTTTTAGCCGACAAAGTGGTTCGCTGATGGTCAAAGTGTTTGATGGTCGAGTTTGAAGCTGAGAGAGATAGTGAAGCCAGGATTTGGCCCCATATTTATGAGTGTTGAAGATCTTGAGGATTGGTTAGCAGATTTCGAGTTATGGCTGTTGTCGATGCGTATGTCAACGGATGCAAACAAGTTGCAGATGGTGCCACCGTTAATGCGAGGAAGGCCAAGGTGTGGTTTGATGGTTTAAAGAGTGGTGATCCAGAATCATGGTGGCAAATATGGCAAAGTCAATTTTTGGACAGTTTCGAGAGGTGATTACATCGGAAGAAGCTGGTGCAAGGATGAAGGCTGTACACCAGGATGTAAATAAAGATTTCTCCATTTTCATTGAGCAGTTTGAAGCTTGTTGGAAGCAGTTAGAGGTTGCTACTAGGGTCAAAAGCAATCAGTATTTGAAGTTGGTGGTGTCCTCTAGGTGTGTAGAGGTTAGCCCTTAAGTTTTATGATGATTCGACATTAGCTTACCTTTTGGTGAGCATTGGCTTCATAGGGGTAGTGGTTACGTTTTCTTAGTGTGTTTCATTTGGTTTCCTTTGGTAGTGATTGTCTTATAAGGTTGTGTAGGTCATTGACAACCATCTATTTGTTTCCATGCACCTATGGGTCAAGCTTCATCCTTGGTTGACCTCTTGTTGTTTAGCCTAGTTCTCGCTTTGCTAGCAATTGCGAGCAGTGTTTGTCCGACAGCACCTATTGAAAGACCCTCTATTTAGAAGGCTTACCAAAAAAGTTGTGAGTAAACTAAATAAGGATATTAATTTTGAAAAACCTAAATCTTGGGACCTCTTTGCTTACATTATACAAGAAATCAAAAGCTCGGGTCCTTGGATGGAAAAGGCTCAGAAAGAACATTGAAACAGCTCAAAGACAAGCTTGCTTGTATAACTTCAAAAACAACTATCGGGCTGGCATCCGAAGAAGAACACAAAAGGTGGCTGGAAGCTAATTCCAACCCTGGCCGAGAATCATCTCGAGGAGGTCAAGAGGGTGAGCTTGATATCCAATGAGACCTTCCTTTAGCCATAGGCCGCTAATCAAACACATGTTTTAATGGCCTTCAAAATCAAGAGAAGTTGGGGTTCCATCCACTCGCTCACATATGAGAATGGGAATTCTATACAAGACCAAGATTAAATGGCAGGGATGATTCTTGATTATCTAAGCCAAATCATTGGCCAACTAGAGAACCTCTCTCAAGAAGTGATTGAAGCTAGAGCAACCTTGCTCGAGAGTGGTAATAGGAAAATTTCCCAACTTGAAGCTAATCATCTTGAGATGGTCTTTTCTGAAGATGAGTGCTCGCTTGTGTTGCAATCTCTTAGCAAGGAGAAGTCCCCTTGCTATGATATTCAGACCATTGAATTCTTTAGGGAGTTCTAGGAGGACCTCAAGGTCCTAGCCATGTATATGGCTAACCAAGATTTTTTCAAGTGGTTTCTTAATCCTGGTGTGAAAATAGGGCTTATCAAGCCTATCCCAAAACATGTTTTCTACTCACATCTTAAGCACTAGTGCCCCATAACTATGATGTTTGTGGCATACAAAATCATTACTAAGGCAGTCACTCTTAGAAATTTTCCCCCTCCTAGACAGAGTCAGCTCCCCTCATCAACACGGGTTTATCAAAGGTAGGTCAATTTATGACAATATCTTGGCAGCAACGATAGGCATTGAGTATGCAGCTTTCATGAAGCAGGAGTGCATTTTGCTTCAACTAGACCTAGACAAAGCGTATGATAGGGTTATGTGCTTCTTCATTGAAGATGTCATGAAATCATTGGGCTTTGGGCCTCGCTTGTGTTGTCTTATACACACTCTGGGTGCAGGCAGTCAATTGGAGCTCTTTCTCAATGACAGAATTGTGGGCTCCTTTGAAGCCAAAAGATTATCAAGCAAGGATTCCCCCTAGCCCCTCTTCTCTTTGCCATTCGCTCGCATCCCCTAATAATGATGCTCGAAGTTGCTACTGCATGGGGTGAAATTCAAGGTTTAACTTTGCTCGAAAATGGCCGGACCCTGGCCAAGATGCTTGCAGACGACTCCCTCCTCTTTTTGAAAGCCTGCCCTCATGTACTCAGGAAGACATTAGAGATTGTGCAATCACTTACTGTGGCTTTGGGATCAAAGTGAAATATTCACTAGACTGATATCCTTGACAGAAAACAACTCATTTGACCCTTCCATTTGGTTAGGGGAGATCGCGTTTAAAGCAACAATATTTCAACATCTAGGCGCCCCCTTGGGGGTTGATGTAAGCACAAGCAAAGGTTCCAATGGATCATGGAGAAGATCCATAGAAAAATAAGAAGGTGGGAGCATTTGTTTCTCTGTTCCCGAGTCGGGTCAAAGTGATCAATTCATTTATGATTCCTTATATTGCCTTCACCAACTCGCTCCTCAAAATAGCCAAATGTAACTAGAAGGTGTTTTTGAAACTTGTTAAATAGATTCTTATGGAGGAGCATCACTAAAGCCTCGTCGCCATGGTAATGGGCAAAGTGGGAAGCTATAGCTTGACCGGGGGTTCAAGGTGGCCTCAAAATTCTCAACCCAGTTGTTCATGTCGAGGCCCTGTGTGCCAAGTTTGTGGTCTCAATTGCAAAACAGGACCGGTCTTGGGCTATCATGATCCAAGATAAGGCAAAAGTTTTCTCTATAGGTGGGAAATGGAAAGAGATTGAGGTGAACGACAAAATATTTTCCCCGAGGTGGTGGTCTAGCTTGAGACTAGGTGGCATCATGGGTGAGCTGGTGCAAAAGTGTAATAGGGCAACAAGGATTTTGGAATGGGGTGAATTGACCAGATACTTCTAGAACTCCATCTCATACTTGTCCCCTTGGCTATCTAAAGCCGTTAGTGTAATTCTGAACCCTTATTGGAGATAAATTGCGAGAAGGTTGAACAATGAAGGATTCCGGCGGTTGATCCACTTGTGGGAGAATAACAACAAGTGTTGCAAATTGTTTGTCCATTCGGCTCCCCAATTTCAACTCAATGCCATGGAGAAGCTGCTTGTCAATTGTAACATTTAATGGCCTAATAACTTATGTGTAGCGGAAATTAGCATGAACATAGTGGGCATTTCATTAGAATAGATTCCTAATGAGAATTACAAGAGTGCTTGGGTGGAGAGAGCAAAAAAAAGCATAACACCTAGTTAGATAGCATCAACAATACTTTCAAAAGAGAGAGAAATTAAGCTATTGACAACAGTTGAGGACTGGATTTTCATGGAGCCGGTCCCCCCTCCAAAAGGCTTTGTATTATGGGTTCTCCCATCAAGAGAGACATTGTACAATACAATTCTTTGTGTTCCTTCAAGACTAGATAGTGCAATGAAGATGAAAGCTTCATGCACTAAGCAAAACACTTAGCAAACACAACTTTAATTATCCCCGTTCTCAGACCCAAGACCTCACACACCTTCGAAGATGGTGAGAGCTAGCAGGGTATGAGAGTAGATTGAGAGGAAGAAGGAGTATCTTACGAGAAAGATGTACATCTCCTCACATAATCACTCATATTAGCATAGCTTAGCTTAGTAATTAGCTTGGTAGAGGAGATGAGCATGCTTTGAAGCTTGGCTCTTGGTTGGATTTGCATCCACATGCCAAGAGAGTATTGATGTAGGCTTCTATCACACAAGCTTGGAGTAGGTGATGAGCTCTCCATTAAAGCTTGGGAAGAGATAGTCTTCTCTTTCTTCACACATGAGATTGTGTGAGTGTGTGTGTGATAATGCCTTGCAAAAATCAGCCCCCTCTCTCTCTTGGGCGAGCCCCCTTGCTATTTACTCTTGCAAGCTCCCTATTGGACAATGCCAAGCTCAGCCAATGGCTATTAAGCAGCATAAGTGATAGCCTTCTGACATGTGTCCCCCTTTCCATTTTTGTGAGAGCTTAATCAATTAAAATTAATTGATTTAAATGAATTAAGTCCCCATTGGACCTTTCCCCATTCTGACCAATAGGAATTAAGTAGCCCATTGGGCTGCTCAATTCCTATTGGACCCCTTCTCAGGCTGTCCAATAATAATCCAGGAGACTTAATTATCATTGGTTCTTTTTATTAAGTGTTTTAAAATTAATTAGGCTAAATTTACTCTAGCCTAATTCTCATTGGTCCACTTCAAGGGTCATCCAATAGGAATTGGGCACACCTTGTGGGCATCTGGGCTAGGGAGCTAACATGTGTCCCTAATTCCCTTTGTGTAAAAGGAGCCTGTGTGTGTGTGTGTGTGTGTGTGTGTGTGACTTTCTCTCTCATCCCCTAGAAGAAGGGCTCGCCCCCTCCCATGTAGCGATATGCATTGACATTGGAGAGCACACAAAGTATCCAATTCTCCCTAAGCTTTAACCCTTTGGACACAACCTTTGAATTTTGGAACCTTAGCATTTTGGAAGTCTTAATGGGCTGAACCTTAGGGTCTTTTTAGCCCATTGTTGCACATGGCTCTTTTGCAGATGCCCCCCCCTTTGGATCCCTATTTTCCCTCCTTTGGATCCCTACTATGGCCGGTCTGCTAGCTTAAACAATATTCTAGATTTTTCTCCCCTGGCATTAAATGATCAGTTTAATATGAGAAAATCATTTAGGAGAATTAGATATTGATTATCATGACATTACCTCTCTCTTGAAATCATAGTCGTCCTCGACTATGGTGTAGAGAAGATAAAGCATATTCATGAGTCCTTTTCTTAGCGGGTATAGGATCCCTATGTTACCCTACGACATCATTCCACAATGGATGACTAGTCCATTTGGTGCTTGAGAGCCTGAGGCTGCCGCAAGCATGTCTGCACATTAGTCCTATCAGTCTTCCATAGTAGAGTGACAAGCTCTACTTGGTGTTTGGGAGACGTCGTCTCCGCAAACTTGATCTAAGCATGCATACTACTTTGTTTTTGTGCACAATAAAGAAAAAGAGAGTCTTATAAGACAAAAAACTTTGTTCATTTTTAACATTTTGTACATTTGCTTACTCTTGGGAAGCATTGTAAGCATTGACAAGGTTTAGGTTATCCTTTAATTGTATGCCTTGCATCCATCTAGCATCTTCAAAAGGATAATTCTTAAACTTAATAAGATATCGTCGGATAGTCTTACCGCCTCTTAATACCTTGTCTTCATGTCGGAGAATGGACTCGGGCTGCAGCACCTCCTCTTGGTCTTCGATCTCCGGTGGGTCTTCAATAGTTGGTTCTTGAGGTGGCTCTCCTTTGTAAGGCTTTAAGAGGCTCACATGGAAAGCATTGTGTATGAGCCAATGATTGGGCAACTTGAGTTGATAGGCCATCTCATTGATTGGCCTAAGAATCTGAAAGGGACCATAGTACCTTTTTGCTAGTTTAGCATAGTACTTTTGGTGGCCCGTAGGAATCTTGCCCGTCGTGTGCCTTAATCGAGCCTTGGGAAACTTTAATAAGACCCAATCATTTTCTTTAAAGGCTTGGGATCTTCTGTGCTTGTCAGCAACAGCCTTTTGCCTTTGCTGTGAGATAGAGATAGCATCCTTAATCTTTTGAAAAGATTCTTGTAGGTCTCGGCTATACTCATCTGCAGCGAAGATCTTCCCATGTACCTTAAGTAGCAAGGGACTTTTTGATCTTCCCTCAATTACCTCGAAAGGTGCTTTTCCCGTGGAAATATGTACACTGTTATTGTAAGCATACTCCACTAAGGGTAAGTACTTCTCCCATTGGGATCTTTGATCTACTTCCGTTACATAGGCTTTTAGTAGATCGAGAGTTGTTAGGTTAGCTATTTCACTTTGGCCATCCTTTTGTGGATGATAGGCCGAAGAGAAGTTTAACCTTGTCCCTAAATTCTCAAAGAGACCCTTCCAGAAATTACTGGTCATTCTAGGATCTCTATCCGACACTATGGACATTGGCAAGCCATGGTACTTGAAAATTTGTGAAATGAAGAGGGTTGCCATTTGATGGGCTTTGATAGTCTTTTTGACAGGTATAAAATGAGCATGTTTACTGAACCTGTCTACTATCGTCTACATTCCCGTATTCCCATGGATAGACTTAGGCAATCCAAAGATAAAATCCATGGACATGCTCTCCCATGGTGAATTAGAGATTGGCAAGGGTTGAAGAAATCCAAGTTGCTTCCCTCTATCAAATTTTGTCTTTTGGCATACCACACATTTAGAGACATACTCTTGTATGTTCACTTTCATGGTATGCCAATAGAAATATGTTTCAATTCCCTTTAAGGTAGACTGAATCCCTCTATGCCCCGCATAAGGTGGAGCATGAGATTCATACATTACTTTCTCACGTAGTGAGTTAGTAACGCATAGTCTATTGCCATAGAGAAGATAACCATCTTGTAAGGTAAATGGTTCTTATTTCTTCCCTAATGCAAGGGCTAAAATCACATCTCTAAAATCGGGATCTATAGCATACTCATCTATCATTGAAGATAGATCGTTGTGAGTTGCTATGGAAACCGCATTCACTCTCGGCCGTCTTGAGAGTGCATCAGCTACTTGATTATGCTTGCCAGCAATGTGAGCAATATGAAAATGAAATTGCGAAAGGAAATTTTCCCACCTCATTTGTTTGTCGGAGAGCTTGGTCTGCGTCATGAAGTACTTAAGACTTTGGTGATCCATTCGCAGAATGAAAGGAGTCCCCAATAAATAGTGCTTCCATGAGTCTAAGGCATGTAGAACTGCAAGGAGTTCCTTTTCGTATATGCCTAGAGCTTGCTCAACAGGGTCGAGCCTTCGAATCTCATAGCCTATGGCGTGCCCTTCTTGGAGCAAAACAGCTCCAAGGTAGTCACCACAAGCATCACATTGGACCTCAAATGGTTTTGAGAGATCCGATAGTGTAAGCACAGGTTGAGAGATAAGCTTTTCTTTAAGCTTTTCGAAAGCATTGTTCTCCTTAGCAGACCATGTATACCTAACACTTTTCTTTGTTAGGTCATGTAATGGTCCCGCAATTTGTGAGAACTTTTCTATGAAGCGTCTATAGTATGCACACATACCTATAAAGCTTCTTAGTTCATGAAGATTCCTTGGTTTAGGCCATCCTTTTATTACCTCTAACTTTGATGGATCCATTTGGATGCCATCTTGAGAGATAATGTGACCTAAATACTGAATCTCTTGCAAGAAAAATTCACTTTTCTTTCGATTAACATAAAGTTTATTCTCTTTTAAAACTTGAAATATTACCTGGAGGTGTTGCTTGTGTTCGTCTAATGAATTAGAGTAGATGATAATATCATCAAAGAACACTCCAGTGAAGGTTTGATGAGGACTGAACAGCTTCTCCATCAAGCGGTTGAATGTGGCTGGTGCATTGGTCAAGCCAAAAGGCATGACAATGTATTTGTAAAGACCAAATGTGGTGCAAAATGCGGTCTTTACAATGTCTTGATCAACTATCCTTATTTGATGATAGCCACTTTTTAGGTGAATCCTACTGAAGTAGGTCGATCCTTGTAGCTTATCAAATAGGTCTTCTACCCGTGGAACGGGAAACCTATTCTTGATAGTGATCCTATTTAGTGCTCTATAGTCGACACACATATGATATGTGCCGTCTTTCTTTTGCACTAATAGCACAGGTGAGCAAAATGGAGATGAGCTAGGCCTAACCATGCCCTTCTCAACTAACTCATGCACTTGCCGCATAATCTCCTCTTGTTGATCTTGAGAAACTCTATAAGGAGGTTTGTTAGGCGGTGAACTTCCTGGAAGAAGTTCAATTGCATGGTCATCATTACCTCGTTTAGGAGGTACACCAATGTAACATTTAATGGCCTAATAACTTATGTGTAGCGGAAATTAGCATGAACATAGTGGGCATTTCATTAGAATAGATTCCTAATGAGAATTACAAGAGTGCTTGGGTGGAGAGAGCAACAAAAAGCATAACACCTAGTTACATAGCATCAACAATACTTTCAAAAGAGAGAGAACTTAAGCTATTGACAACAGTTGAGGACCGGATTTGCATGGAGCTGGTCCCCCCTCCAAAAGGCTTTGTATTATGGGTTCTCCCATCAAGAGAGACATTGTCCAATACAATTCTTTGTGTTCCTTCAAGACTAGCTAGTGCAATGAAGATGAAATCTTCATGCACTAATCAAAACACTTAGCAGACACAACTTTAATTATCCCCGTTCTCAGACCCAAGACCTCACACACCTTCGAAGATGGTGAGAGCTAGCAGGGTATGAGAGTAGATTGAGAGGAAGAAGGAGTATCTTACGAGAAAGATGTACATCTCCTCACATAATCACTCATATTAGCATAGCTTAGCTTAGTAATTAGCTTGGTAGAGGAGATGAGCATGCTTTGAAGCTTGGATCTTGGTTGGATTTGCATCCACATGCCAAGAGAGTATTGATGTAGGCTTCTATCACACAAGCTTGGAGTAGGTGATGAGCTCTCCATTAAAGCTTGGGAAGAGATAGTCTTCTCTTTCTTCACACATGAGATTGTGTGAGTGTGTGTGTGATAATGCCTTGCAAAAATCAGCCCCCTCTCTCTCTTGGGCGAGCCCCCTTGCTATTTACTCTTGCAAGCTCCCTATTGGACAATGCCAAGCTCAGCCAATGGCTATTAAGCAGCATAAGTGATAGCCTTCTGACATGTGTCCCCCTTTCCATTTTTGTGAGAGCTTAATCAATTAAACTTAATTGATTTAAATGAATTAAATCCCCATTGGACCTTTCCCCATTCTGACCAATAGGAATTAAGTAGCCCATTGGGCTGCTCAATTCCTATTGGAGCCCTTCTTAGGCTATCCAATAATCATCCAGAAGACTTAATTATCATTGGTTATTTTTATTAAGTGTTTTAAAATTAATTAGGCTAAATTTACTCTAGCCTAATTCTCATTGGTCCACTTCAAGGGTCATCCAATAGGAATTGGGCACACCTTGTGGGCATCTGGGCTAGGGAGCTGACATGTGTCCCTAATTCCCTTTGTGTAAAGGGAGCCTGCGTGTGTGTGTGTGTGTGTATGTGTGTGTGTGTGTGTGTGTGTGTGTGTGTGTGTGTGTGTGACTTTCTCTCTTATCCCCTAGAAGAAGGGCTCGCCCCCTCCCATGTAGGGATATGAATTGACTTTGGAGAGCACACAAAGTATCCAATTCCCCCTAAGCTTTAACCCTTTGGACACAACCTTTGAATTTTGGAACCTTAGAGTTTTGGAAGTCTTAATGGGCTGAACCTTAGGGTCTTTTTAGCCCATTGTTGCACATGGATCTTTTGCAGATTGCCCCCCCTTTGGATCCCTATTTTCCCTCCTTTGGATCCCTACCGTGGCCGGTCTGCTAGCTTAACCAATATTCTAGCTTTTTCTCCCCTGGCACTTCCCCACATTAAATGATCAGTTTAATATGAGAAAATCATTTAGGAGAATTAGATATTGATTATTATGACATCAATAGAGTGGTAGAAGTCGTGGACAACATTCTAATGACAATCAAGGAATCTACTTTTGAGTTGAAAGCTTGGAAATGGCCCATGGGTGGCCACTTCTTTGAACCTCATACCAAGGGAGTTTACCAAGTGTTAATGCATGAGGCTATTTGGTTCATCCCTTTGAACAAATACTGGAAGAAATAATGGCCAAAATCTTGATGGGATGAGGTCACGAAGAACATTTGGAATCCACAATGGCCGTATTTTATGAATGTATTTTTGTGGAAGGTGTTGTGGGGGGCTTTGCCGACAGGTGTCAAGATTCAGGCACGTGTGTTTGGAGGTGATAACAACATACAAGTGCCCACCTAGCCAAGGTGCCCGTTGGGTCAGCCGGCCAAAGTTTTGATGTGGTCAAACCCTGTAAAAGTCTAATGACAATCGTCTATGTAAAGATGTAATTTTTACAATGATGTATGTAAAGGTCCATGAGAAGTTGGCCGCCGGCCACTTTAGAAAGCCCTAGGTATATAATACAGTAAGGTTAGTGGGAAAGGAGATTGTTTTTTGAAGATAAGTGACTATTGCGTAACGCACAGAGAGCTACCTCTTTACTCCAACTTGTAATCATCGCTTCTGTGGCTACGGTAATCCAAATTCAGTTTTGTTTCTTGCATTGTGTTCCTCTTACTCTGCTCTTTCATTCAAGTGTAAGCATTCAAGATTCGCTGAATATTTCAAACGCATCCGTTTAGGCCTTAAATCGCTGTTTTGAGTGTTTATATGCATATTTTATGTTGTTTTGACCCTAGGAGAGGCTTTAGGGACTCAAAAACGACCCTTTAGGATCATCCGTTTACTGTTTTTGCGTACTGTGGGATGAACGATCGCGATCTTTGTACCTCTCTAGAATGCTGTGACAGTGATAGGATATGTTCCTGATAGTCCCCTGTAGCTTCCCTTCAAGTTTCATGCAATTCCGATATGATTTGCATGGTGAACAGGCGTGACGACTGTAGAGCTGTGTAGAAGGACATAGGCAGATTACTTGTCTTTAGTGCGTTTGATTTGCTTGTAGAGTTAGTAGTTGCATCTCTTCGAGTTCACTTCATTAGGGTTGACATCCTTGTGAGTTTCCATGCCTCATCCAAGTCGCTTCCCCTGTATCGATAATTTTATGTTGATGCTTGAGAGCTATGCTATGGACGTCCGTCGCGGCAACCCGCAACATTGGTGCCGTTGCCGGGGAATGAATCTTAGGTGATGAGTGACGGAGTGCGTATTCAGAGTTTTCTTATTGTTCCAAAAGATAATTTCCATTCCATTTACATTTCAGTGAAGCATCTAGACAGGGGTTTAGTGCTTCGTGGAGTCTAGGGTCGGTGGACTGGCTAGATCTACTCTTGAGAGATATAGGGAGTTGTGAGTGAGGTTGCTTTAAGCATTTTTTCTCTTCAAATTTCTTTGTATCGATTGAGTACTGATCCATCATCCGTTTTTTATCCTGTTTATTTTGTTTGATTCATTTTCTTATGTTCTTTCATTTCTGTACTTAGGAGTAGGATAAGTAAATCACATTCTAGTCAAATTTGGGGCAAAAGTCAGAGCCAAAAAAACAGAAAAACCATAACTTTGGCAAAAGGGCCATAAGACTTTGAAATTAGAAAATCTTACCAAACAGAGGTGAAATTGATTCAAATCACAAAGTGGTAGCACCAAACACTGGGAAATAGGAAATACTTGTCAGAGAGAGCCTATAAATTTTCGTCAGATTTGGATCTGGTATTATGATCGCGATCGGTGTACCTCAGTGTCTGAATTGTACAAGATTTGGCATGTGCCTTCCTGATAAGATTCTAAACAAGTTTGTCGAAAGCAACCACACCCAAAAACATCAAAAATCAAGGAAATCAGGCCACTTGGGTAAAACTAGCCTGACAGACCCAGAAACTGCAAAATCTTGACTTTTGGTGATCCAAATGTAAAAAGACTTGGGGGATAGCCTTAAAATATCAGTGTCTACAAGCATGCCAAATTTGGTCTAATTTGGGCTCAGAACTACGATCGCGATCTGTGTACCTCAGTGCCAGATTTTGACCAGACTTTACCCGCACATACACCTAGGTTATATAAGATACCAAGTGTTTTCAAAATTCAAAAAAAATGAAAAAAATCACCAAAATAGCCAAAAACAGCAGACAGTCAGAAAACCACTGCAGCAGACCAAGATCTGGTAAAAACTTGACTTTTTCTTGTCCAAATTCAAAAAGATTTGGGGAGTAGACTGTACACATCATTGTCTACCATATCCACAAGTTTCGTCCAATTTGGGCTCCAAACTACGATCGCGATCGGTGTACCCCAGTGACATTTTGAGTTGAGACTTGGTGAGTAGGTAGCGGCTGATAGCTAGACAAACAACTTTCTCAAAAGAACCAGGGTCAAAAAACTAAAAGACAGTTGTCAAATAGGGCAAACACTGATCAGTGATCCTTCAGACCAAAATTTTGAGAAAATTCAAGTTTTTGTGATCCAATTGCAAAGTGGGTTTGGGAATAGACTAATCATACCCATGTCTATCAACTCCTAAAATTTCATGCAAAAAGGAGCTGGAACTACGATCGCGATCGGTGTACCTTAGTGACATTTTGAATCTAAATTTTATGAGTAGGTAGCTGACATCTGGTGCAACATATTTTCCAAAAGGAGCAAGGTCAAAAAAGCAAAAGAAAGTGGTCAAAAGTCCCAGTTACACAATCAGGCCAATAACCGCAAAACCATCGGGGATTGGATTTTCATTGGTCAAAGCATCTCCAAATTCAAAAGTACAAAGACACTTGGTATCAAGACATCAAGGGCTAGCTACTGTACAAAAATCTTCCAAATCTGTGACATGGGGTCAACGATCGCAATCGGTGTACCTCTACATAGTGAGGGTATTTGACTTCATAAGTTTGTAGATCTACTTGAGTACATCCCAAATCTGAAGTTTGAGTGAAAAATACCCTCTGGAAGCCAAGATACAAGCCAAAGTTCCTGTGTCCTGGTCCTGAGATTATTTTGAGTGCTGTTTCAAGTGCAGTTTACCAAAATTGCTCTAACTTTTGATAGACAACTCCAAATTGAATCAGGTATAGCTAGGAAGAAAGCTTGCGGGCAATTGCACACACACAATTCTGACATTGAGATACACCGATCGCGATCATAGTACCAGATCCAAATCTGATAAAATTTTATAGGCTCTCTCTAACAAGTATTTCCCAGTGTTCGGTGCTACCACTTTGTGATTTGAATCAATTTCAGCTCCATTTGGTCAGATTTTCTAATTTCAGAGTCTTATGGCCCTTTTGCCAAAGTTATGGTTTTTCTATTTTTTTGGCTCTGACTTTTGCCCCAAATCTGACTAGAATGTGATTTACTTATCCTACTCCTAAGTACAGAAATGAAAGAACATAAGAAAATGAATCAAACAAAATAAACAGGATAAAAAACGAATGATGGATCAGTACTCAATCGATACAAAGAAATTTGAAGAGAAAAAATGCTTAAAGCAACCTCACTCACAACTCCCTATATCTCTCAAGAGTAGATCTAGCCAGTCCACCGACCTTAGACTCCACTAAGCACTAAACCCCTGTCTAGATGTTTCACTGAAATGTAAATGGAATGGAAATTATCTTTTGGAACAATAAGAAAACTCTGAATATGCACTCGATCACTCATCACCTAAGATTCATTCCCCGGCAACGACGCCAATGTTGCGGGTCGCCGCGACGGACGTCCATAGCATAGCTCTCAAGCATCAACATAAAATTATCGATACAGGGGAAGCAACTCGGATGAGGCATGGAAACTCACTAGGATGTCAACCCTAATGAAGTGAACTCAAAGAAATGCAACTACTAACTCTACAAGCAAATCAAACGCACTAAAGGCAAGTAATCTGCCTATGTCCTTCTACACAGCTCTACAGTCATCACGCCCATTCACCATGCAAATCATATCGGAATCGCACGAAACTGGAAGGGAAGCTACAGGGGACTATCAAGAACATATCCTATCACTGTCACAACATTCTGGAGAGGTACAAAGATCGCGATCGTTCGTCCCACAGTACGCAAAAACAGTAAACGAATGATCCTAAAGGGTCGTTTATGGGTCCCTAAAGCCTCTCCTAGGGTCAAAACAACATATAATACGCATATAAACACTCAAAACAGCGATTTAAGGCCTAAATGGATGCGTTTGAAACCTTCACTAAATCTTGAATGCTTACACTTGAATGAAAGAACAGAGTAAGAGGAACACAATGCAAGAAACAAAACTGAATTTGGATTACCGTAGCCACAGAAGCGATGATTACAAGTTGGAGCAAAGAGGTAGCTCTCTGTGCATTACACAATAGTCACTTATCTTCAAAAAATAATCTCCTTTCCCACTAACCTTAGTGTATTGTATACCTAGGGCTTTCTAAAGTGGCCGACGGCCAACTTCTCATGGATCTTTACATACATCATTGGAAAAATTACATCTTTGACTTAGACTTGACATAGACGAATGTCATTAGACTTTTACAGGGTTTGATGTATTAAACATCGGAAAAATAATGTGACCACATCAAAAATTTGGCCGGCTGACCCAACGGGCGCCTTGGCTAGGTGGGCACTTGTATGTTGTTATCACCTCCAAACACTCCCCCCTTCCTAGCTCGTGTCGTCCCTTGACACGACCATTTGTAGTCTGCTCTTCTTGTTGATGACACTCCCCCCTTCCTTGATTGAGTTATATCTGGCTTGTTTTTCTTGTTCAAATGGGGTGCCCATTTGCCTTTGATTGATGAACATGTGTTTTTTGTGATTTGGATGTTGTGGACGAGGCATTTGTGCATGTTGTTGCACATCCTGCTTTACCTTTCCATTTGTTTAGTTGGTCGATGATACTTGCTTCTTTGGATACTTTGCCTGCCTCCTAGTGCAGTTGACTTTTTATTGGAGCTCGTATCTCAAAATGTTTGAGACTTTGACATGTGTGCATTGGTATCTCCAATTTGATTTTCTTAGCCACTTTGTCAATAGAGCTTTGTTGGTATCTTTGAAGATAAGAGCTACTTTTGTCGAAGCGTAGTTGAGAACAATGTGGCCCCACTTTATCTCTTTGAAGATCGTGTAACAGATTCTTTATTGGTTTTAGTTGATGGAAGGAATATATACAATAGAATAGTGATGGGTGTTTCTAAATTAGGGTCTAGAACCTGAATGACCAAAGGGAAAAACCCAGTGGGAAAAAATGCCTTTGGTATACTCTCTTATTGGGGTTGAACACTTGGAAGTTGAGTACCTGGTCATGCAAGGTGAGTGCTTGGGAGAAATAAAGTAAGAGTGCGCAATGCAAGTGCCAGTTATGGGACACTCTGTATGCACACAAGAGTTCTTTCAAGAAAATCATGCGGTGTGAAAAATGAGTTGTTGGGTGCTTCAAGGAACAAATGTAGCACATGTGATATCCAAGGACATCTCAATAGCTTCCACATTTCCAAGAAGGGTTTTTGATGTTGAAGCTTCTCCACTCATTACTCACTATGCACAGTGCGTGAGTGTCTTTTGGACTCTCTTCTTCACTTTACCAAACTTAAAATACATAGACTTGGACTCTTATGCTCACTTATACCAGCATGAGCGACACAACATAAATATTCTCAACTCCTCCACCTTGAGCAGTACGTAGAATAGCTAAGACTCTTAGACCACAGAGAATATTACTCGAAGCTTTGGGACTAATGCCTTGCTCATTTAGTGGCTCAGCTGCCCGACTCTTGACTTTTATGCCATGTATTTTTAATGGCGACTTGGACTTACCTGTTCATGGCCTGAAATCCAATCCCATAAGTTCTTGAGATTAAGGCCTCTATCATTGCTTTGGTCCCTGGATGCCACCATCTTTTCAAGTAAGTTGGCATACTTTGACTCCTCTAGCTTCTTTTGTTGCATGAGATGTTCCGTAAGGAGGCCGCATTGTTGTACCTTTACTTTTTCATCTTTGTGAGGAGCCTGAGTTTTCAACAGTGATTTTGGGACCCACTTTGTTCTTGCTTCATGAGT
This sequence comes from Adiantum capillus-veneris, assembly GCF_014529385.1. Taxonomy (NCBI): domain Eukaryota; kingdom Viridiplantae; phylum Streptophyta; class Polypodiopsida; order Polypodiales; family Pteridaceae; genus Adiantum; species Adiantum capillus-veneris. The sequence continues at coordinate 146,465,118 of NC_140938.1, forward strand.
TGCTCCCTTGACTTGATGGACACTAGGCTTTTGTATCCATACTTGGCTATTACCATTGTAAAAGCCTTGCTTTTGTAGTAGAAGACGAGGGATCCATTTTGAGGTTGTTTCTCCCTTGGTTGTGCTTAGTCTCCATTGGATCTTTATTGTTGTTGATTGTCTTTTTGTGGGGTCCTTTGCTACTTGGTTGGTCTTAGTGGCTCTAGGTTGAGAAACTACTTTGGGTAACCATATTTGGGTGTGGGTGTTACCTTCATAGAACCCTTGTGCTTCAAGTAGCTTGAGTGTGTTGGGTAGCTTTGTTGAAGTTTGACTTTGGTACCCATACTTGTTGTGTTGCTTTCTTGGAAGGTCTTTTCTTCTGTCCTTTTTTGTTGTTCTTTCTCCTGCTTGAGTTGTTTTCATTTCGTTGATAGCTTGGCTCGCTCATTGTAGAACTTGTTTCTTGAGGTGAGTATATCCAGGCTGTTACTTTAGGCTTTTTGGCCCAAACGTTAATGTTTCCTTCGAAGTAGCCTTGAGCAATGATTGACTCATTTGATGCTACCCACCCTATCACCTTTTGTTGTTGTGGTTGAACCCGTGTTTCATGTATCCAAACTGGGTCTTTGACTTGGATGTGCTCTTTGGATACCAACACCTGCTAGACATTCTTCGGCTTTTTCTAGATGCTTTTTTGTGATGGGAACTTTGGTTGATAGACTTTTTGCTTTTGTTTCCATTGCATTGTTGATGGTGTGGCTCTTGATGTAGAGGCTTCGTGGAAAATTTTATGGAAGCTCGTTGAAGGTAAAGTCGTCCGGCAACAGCGCCAATGCTTGCGGGTCACCGCGACGGACGTCCATAGCATAGCTCTCAAGCATCAACATAAAATTATCGATACAGGGGAAGCGACTTGGATGAGGCATGGAAACTCACTAGGGTGTCAATCCTAATGAAGTGAAATCGAAGAGATGCAACTACTAACTCTACAAGAAAATCAAACGCACTAAAGCCAAGTAATCTGCCTATGTCCTTCTACACAACTCTACAGTCATCACGCCCGTTTACCATGCAAATCATATCGGAATCACACGAAACTTAAAGAGAAGCTACAGGGGACTATCAGGAACATACCCTATCACTCACAGCATTCTCGAGAGGTACAAAGATCGCGATCGTTCGTCCCACAGTACGCAAAAACAGTAAACGGATGATCCTAAAGGGTCCTTTTTGGGTCCCTAAAGTCTCTCCTAGGGTCAAAACAACATAAAATACGCATATAAACACTCAAAACAGCGATTTAAGGCCTAAACGGATGCGTTTGAAACCTTCACCAAATCTTGAATACTTACACTTGAATGAAAGAGCAGAGTAAGAGGAACACAATGCAAGAAACAAAACTGAATTTGGATTACCGTAGCCACAGAAGCGATGATTACAAGTTGGAGCAAAGAGGCAGCTCTCTATGCGTAACGCAATAGTCACTTATCTTCCAAAAAATAATCTCCTTTCCCACTAACCTTAGTGTATTATATACCTAGGGCTTTCTAAAGTGGCCGGCAGCCAACTTCTCATGGACCTTTACATACATCATTGGAAAAATTACATCTTTGACTTAGACTTGACATAGACGATTGTCATTAGACTTTTATAAGGTTTGATGTATTAAACATCGGAAAACTAATGTGACCACATCAAAACTTTGGCCGGATGACCCAACGGGCGCCTTAGCTAGGTGGGCACTTGTATGTTGTTATCACCTCCAAACAACGTGGTATCAGATTTGATAGATGTTCACGGTGCAGATCGACTAGTGAAGACCTCACCCACCTTTTCAAGGAATGACTGACATTTAGAGGCATGGCAGGGAAGATGTGCATATGGGTATAAAGAACATGGACGATAGGGTTTTTCAAGAAGAATCAGTGCCTTGGTGGGAAACAGTTTTGAAGCCCTACACTTCTAATCTGCATGCAAGTTGTCATATATTGTTTCTTCAGTAACATCTGGAAGGTGAGGAATTGCCATGTCTTTGATAGTGTCCTCTCTGTGGCTAGTTTCTTCAAGATAGTGCAAGAAAGAAAGGAGTTCATATTTGTGTTGGGAAAAAGGCGAAGCTCGGATGATTGGCTTAGGGCGATCCTCGCCATCCACTCAAACCTTGCGGTGTGAAGGATTGGGCTTTTGGTAATAGTATGTTAGTAGATACTGTTATGTAACCATCTGGCTCTCAAGGATCAGCATGAGCTAGAGGTTGATTTGTAATTTTTTGGTGGCATTCTATTACAATCACTCAAAATTGTGAGTTTTGCCCAAAAAAGAAAAACTCATACTCATCATTATTTTGTACTAAAGAAATTAAATTATAAGATATCAAACGTAATCAGCTCATCTAGAATCAAACCATACTCATAATTATTTTTTACTAAGGAAAAAATATATCTTGAAAAAATCCCATCTTCTTTTCTTTTATGCAAACAAGAAAAAGAAATGAACCCATGCAAAGCCAACTGTTACTCAAAGTGATCATTCTTTTTCAGTTTTCAGAGGTCAACTCACATAAAAAAGATAATAGTTTTTTTTTCTTGTGACTAGAGAAACAACAAATTCTTTTTAAGACTAAAAGCATATTCTGTAAGTAAACCATGCAAAGGAACTAAAAAATTTGTTAAGAAATTACAAAACTTCTATATTTTCTGGGGTATACCTAAATGCCAAATACACTAAGAGGTTATTGTATATTCTCTTGACCAATATTATGGATATATATGTAGGTCTCCTTCGCCCCCTCGACGGTGTCTATGAACCACATTGTGGAGAATGAACATTGTAGAGTCATCTATGACTTGTGGTCTATGATAGAATGTCTGTACACGTCTTGGTCTCATGTACTTTCTTAGGAAATGTATAGATATACAAAGAAGCAACCCAACACAAAAAGCCAGAAAGAGTATGAGAGAGCTTTTCCAAGTGACTTGGTTTGAAATACTATCCAAGCTAGAACACGTGCCACTAGTGGATCCTCCCATTCCATAAATACTTTGGATCCATTGCAAGCAGCCATTTTCTGTCAAATTTAGTATTGCAATAGAGAATGGGGTTGCCAAATTCCTCTCCTTGTTGAAACCCTTCACACAAACATAAGCTTATAGTCACAAAAATGAGGCACATTGAATTTATACCATTAGAATCTTTGAAAAAGGTTAATGTTATGTTTTTTCTTCCAATGTCAATAAAATATATCAACTCGTCCACCATCCAGCTTCCCACTAGGTAATGCTTGTAAAATATCTAGGTTTTGTATAGTCCCACCTATAGATTTTGATTTTTACCTCTTAAATTTATTCTCGGGGGGTGCACTATTAAGTACCTCCCTATACAACGTGTGTTCATGGGGCAATTAAAAAACCCCTTTTTTACATGCTTGAATGAATAACATGACCCCTTATCTTAGGAAATGTTTCCAAAATTGAATGTAAAACCCCTTATTTTAATGTATCTGTGTTAAATTGCCTAAAATTTTTGCATTTTAAAACCCCTCTTGTTGAACTCATGTGGTACATTAACATGATTACACAATACACCCCAAGGTAAAACCATCATTGTTGAATGACATGTTTCCAACACTTCACCAAGTCTTTGAGCAGCTTGCTAAAAATAGCTAGTTATCACCTATAACTATAGTATGTATACATACACTTGTTTCACAATTCTAAACAATATTTGTGAGCACTGCAACCAAAATGGACCTTTCTACAACACCAAAAATTAGATCAACAAAGTCTCAAACTTTAGCGTTTATATATGCGAACGTACTACTCTAACTCCAAAACAGGAGCCAAAATGTGCTTGGAATGGAAATCTAGCTACACATTTTTAGTCCAAAAGATTGTACACAAACCAACATGCACACTGTCCAAAAAGAAGCACCTTAGACGGAGATCATTTTTTATTATGTCTCCTAGGAATCCCAACTTGGCTTCTTCTGTTACTCCTCCTTGTTGCTCCAAGCTCCTCAAACACAACTAGGCTTTGATACCATGTTAAGAGATAGAGAGCTTGAGATCTTGCAAGCACACAGACACACAATGGAGGAAAATTTTCTACTTCCTCCTCTTCACTAACTCAAGAGAAGATTTCTATAAAGCATAAAAGGGAAAAATAAAGCAAAAGGAGAGACTAGGAAAACAGTCTAGTATGGACCACTAGTGAGTGAGCTGGATGGATAAGTGTGCCATCACTTCGGTAGGTAGACCAATTTAATGGATTCCAACTATAGTATCACTGGCAAAGATATGGGTATCCACTAAGTCACACCAATGATGATGTACTACTTATGTATGACTATCGATGATAGTCATACATGAGTAGTACATGTTGGGTGTAACATCTCAAAAACCATCCATGTCAAAAGAAAACACTCCTTTTTTTCCATGAGCAACGTAGACCTTGTTATGGATCAAAAAAATATCTCTAAACACAGCCATAGATATGCAACATTGGCACAATGAGAAGCAAATCTATAGGTCTTGAAACAAGATGTAAGTGGTGATTTTTTAATATTTTGAAAGAAATTTGAAGATCTTTGGTGGTAGTTGGAAGCTACTTGTTACAATATACATGTGGTAGTGATGTGTGTGAACACACTAGGACCACCGGGGCATTTTTTCCCTCTTTAGGAGGTTTTTTCCCCCATGCATTGTATACACGCCCATCACTCTAGGGCTATCAATCTTTCCATTGCACACTAAGTAACACACTCTTTGTTGTGTCCCTTGAGCTTCCTTCGTCTTCTCCAAGCTGTGTGCGTTTCTCTGCAACCCTAATTCCAACAATTGGTATCAAAGCAGGTTGCATCTTCCTGGGCTTCGCCAGCTGCTCCAGCACACACCTGCTCACTTTCTCCGATTTTGATGAGGTTTGGCAAGCATTAGTAGGTTGACAAATATTTTAGGAAAGCTCATAGAGCTAGGTCTGCTCATATTTTTTATTCAAGCTCATTTCAATCTCTGTTTCCACTACCGACACGTCGGCACAGGCAATTTCATCATTTTGTGAAATTTTTTTGTCAGTGCCATTTTTTGTATAACAGGTGCCTTACAGTCTTCTACGGTTTGGTACAAAGTGGGTTTACAAGTTGAAACGCAAGCCAGATGGTGAAATCGATCGCCATAAGGCTTGGCTTGTTGCTTAGGATTATGCACAGCAAAAAGGCATAGATTATGAAGAAACTTTCGCTCCCACTTGTTCGTATGACTACTGTTCATTTTCTATGGGCATTGGCAACTCATTTTGTTTGGGATGTACATCAATTAGACATTGTTACTTCTTTCTTGAATGGTGACATATTTATGTAACACAGCCTCGTGGTTTTTTCAAGAAAGGACAAGAGGACAAAGTTGCAGATGTAAGAAGGCTTTGTATGGGTTGAAGCAATCTCCTCGTGCTTGGTATGAGAAATCTGACACTCATTTGGTCAAACGAGGCTTTCATAACAGTCCAACAGAAAGCACATTGTATGTAAAGCGTGAGGGTGATGTACTTCTCATTGTGGTTCTTTATGTAGATGATTTTCTAATCACTAGACCAAATGAGACACATATTGCTGAATTTAAGGCTAATTTGAATGCTACTTTCAAGATGAAAGATTTGGGACTGTTGCATCATTACTTGGGTATACAGTTTAAACAGTGTGATGATGTTATTGCCTTGTGCAAGAAAAGTTACATAGAGACATTTCTATGTAAGTTTGGACTTGAGGATTGCAAATTTATTTCCACTCCTATGGAAACATGTTTGAAGTTGATTCTACATGATACTGGTGATCCTGTTGATGTCACTCTTTACCAAAATATTGTTGGATGCCTCATTTATTGTATGCAACACGAGGCTAGACAGGTTAGCAGATTTATGCATAGCCCAGGGTCTAAGCATTGGCAGGCTTTCAAGAGGATTTTTTGCTACCTTAGTGGCACTTTGAATCTTGGCTTGTTTTATCCCAAAGGGGGATCATTGTCACCAGACTTACATGCTTTTTTGTACTCAGATTGGGCTGGTTGTTTTGACACGCGAGTGTCCACAAGTGGTTTTTGTTTCATGCTTGGCAGTTTGTGTATATCATGGTTGAGCACTGGAAGCAACCTACTGTGGCCACTTCGCGTTGTGAGGCTGAGTACAGGGCAGTCTTCACAGCTATGGTTGAGTGTGTATGGCCCAGACGCCTTATGGCTGATTTGGGTGTTGGACACGACACTGCCAACACTATCTACACTGACAGTTAGAGTGCATTGGCAATTGCAAGGAACCCAATTTTTCATGCTTGCACAAAGAACATTGAGGTGCATTACCACTATGTCAGGGAGAGACTCTCAGCAGGAGAGATCAACTTGGCTTATGTGGACAACCTTGCAGACCTTTTCACAAAGGCATTGTCTCATGAGAAGCTCGAAGCTTTCCGCAAAGCTTTGGGCTTACTCCCCTTTGTGGAATGAGCATGGCACTTCCCTTTATTCATATTCCAGCTCTCATTCACCACATCACTCCAGGAGAATTTGTTACCATATACATGTGGTAGTGATGTGTGTGAACACACTATGACTGTCGAGGCATTTTTCCCCTCCTTAGGAGGTTTTTTCCCCGTGCATTGTATATACACCCATCACTCTAGGGCTATCAATCTTTCCATTGCACACTAAGTAACACACTCTCTGCTCTGTGCCTTGAGCTTCCTTTGTCTTCTCCAAGTTGTGTGCATTTCTCTGTAACCCTAATTCCAACACTACTGTGCAGCCAAAGCAATGAATTCTTAAAGCTGAAGAGATTTCTACATTGCCTACATCCAAAGATAAAAAAGTTGTGGATTTTGATGGTCTAGAAATCTATCATTACTACCATTTATCTGGCCAATAGCACATCATGTCTAACCTATCTTTTAGATGGATTTGGAGTTAATGCTCAATGGTACCATTACAACACAGGTTTATGTGGAGTGGCTATTGAGCTTAAAGCTGCAAGCAAAGAGGATCATGTGTATTGAAACAACATACATTTGAGGCTCAAACTACTACCTTGGTTTCCATATTACTTAACTTTTTTTTAGCTAGAAAGCTAATGCATGCTATCAAGCCTGTCATGTTGTAGATTTTCAAAAGCATCTAATCAAAGATAAAGTTTGATCCTACATTTTTGTAGTGTCTTCCTAGGGATTTATCACTTTTAAAATTATATATTTGATTCATCATTGATTAGATTGGGGCAATGGGATTTATTTTGTCTCTAATTTATCTACAATGCTTAGATTACCATTTTTATGATCCATATTGTCCAAGGGACTAGATTTTGACCATTGACAAAGTCTAAAGGACAATTTTTTTGTAAATTGAACACAACTCTTGGAAGATAATGAATTAAGTGCTCAACAATCTACTTACTTTTGTTCATCTACATGTTATATCTACTCATTTATCCCTCATTCAAAGTCTATTTACAAATTCAAAAGTCACTCCATGATTCTAGGTCAAAGCTCTATGCAACAACATGAGTCCCTTGTATTATTCTCATGTTTTGGATGTGTCCCTTTGGTTGCTATTTTTGAGTCATATCTTGTTATGTAAGTTTTCTTTAAAATAAAAATAAAAATTGAAAGAAGGTATGGATTGAGTGTAAGGGATGATGATGGTGGTGGGTCCTAAAGTAATGTGCTTGACTAGATTAGTTGAGAGTTAGCAGTAGCCTAAGGAGGCTTGTGAGTAGTCGCATTCATGGTTGTATAACCTAATGCTAAGGACACAAAGTGTAGACAGAAATAGATGCAAATGGTAATTACTTTGATTGATCATTGTGCTAGAGTGAGAAAAATTGAACATAGTGAGCATGGATTTTGGGACATTGGAGTGTACTTATATAGCACTCATGTAGGAGAATAAAGTGACATCATGTGTGAGGTGTCTCATGGAGTATCTAGATAGTTTGAACTCTTGGGGATTTCTAGACGAGATAATTTCTTGCATTATTAACTATGGAGGGGGCTCTTTGACCTTCCATGTTAGCTCATGTTTATATCAAGTCATGAAATGGGAGACTCATGTGTCATACATCCCCATGGCTAGGTCATTCCCAACAAATTTCCCTTTGAGCTAGTCATACATGGGTGGGGGCATACCTTAATTATTCATCTAGGTTTATGTGGTGCACTTTGGGTACATCATAGGAGGTTCAATATGATTCATATCTCTATGGCTCACAAAGGTGGTCATTTATCATGCCTATGTTCAACTAAGGGTAGTGCATCATAAACATTAAATGTGTTGTAGATAATAAATGTCCCCTTCATGGTTCATTATTGAATCTTTATTTATGTCATTTTCATTGTCATAAAATCTAATATCTAGCTTTACCCAAATGATTTTATCATTTTACAATGATCATTTAATATGGGAAGGTAAAAGGGGAACAAGAGCTAGAACATAGAAATGTGTTGTTAGACCTAGCTCAGCACAGGGCCAAAAGGAGAGATGGTTTTGTCTTGATAGGGGCTCAAAAGAAGATGGTCTATTGAAGAACAATGTGTAAATAATGGAGCTTACAAAACCTTAGGGTTAGATTCATTAAAGACCTCCAAAGGTTATGGTCCTTAGACCTTAGGGTAAGCTAGGCATGTGCTTGAGGTGCTTGTCATGCTTGAGATGACTAAGGTTCTTGTCGCGCTTGATGACTAAGGTTATTGAGGTGCTTTTCATGCTTGATGACAAAGGAGCTTGAGGTGCTTGATTTCAAAAGGGTTCCTACAAAGGAGGTAGTGAGCCCAAGAACTAGGCGAGGAGAGAGAACACACATGTACCCTCTCAAGGGTCACCCCATCCACAATAGGCATATAGGACACATGTCAAGTCCCTAGCAAGGTTTCCCTCATAGTGTGCCTAAAGTCTATTGTTGGCCTTTAAGGAGGTCCAATAAAGAATTTAGTTTAGCTAACTAATTATCTAAGCATTATTCAAGCCCTCTCTCTCAAAGGAGAAAGGAGGACACCTGTCCAAATGCTACCTCTATTGCTAGTTATGATCAAGGCACTTGATTGGCTAATCTTGGCAAGAGCCAATGAGGTGCAAGCATGAGTAGAGACTGAGAGGGGTTGACCAAGATGATGAGGGAGGCTTTCATTCTCTCCCACACACACTTTACCATTGTGTTGAGAAAAAGCTTCCTCTCCTTCTCCAAGCTTGAGAAGTTGAGAGGCTACACCAACACCTCTTGGCAATGGAATGCAAATCTAACCAAGAGCTATGCTTCAAAGAAATGCGCAATATCTTATTCATCTCCATTTCTATGCTATGCTCTAAGAGTAATGATAAGTTATGAGACTATTTCTTTCTTGTATGCTACTTCTTGTTCCTCTTTCCTTCCCTCACTCCCTGCTAGCTCTCTCCACCTTTGAAGGTGTTTGAGGTCTTGGGATGAGACTATTTCTTTCTTGTATGCTACTTCTTCTTCCTCTTTCCTTCCCTCACTCCCTGCTAGCTCTCTCCACCTTTCAAGGTGTTTGAGGTCTTGGGATTGAGGCCAGGGACAAGTGAATGCTTTTACAAGACTAGTTACGGGCATAACTTTGGTGCATGAATTTTACTATCTTCATTGCATCAACAAGGTCTCAATAAACACAAAGCATGTATTGTACCAATTCTCTCTTCATGGGAGAATCTAAAATATAGAAACCTAAATTTGGAGCGGGGATTGGCTCCAAGTAAATATAGTCCTCAAACGTTGTCAATTTCTCTAATTTACGCTCTCTTTTACAAGTATGTTCATGCCAAGAAAATTAGGTATAATTTTCATTTTGCTACCTTTAACCAAGTGCTCTCCTTATGATCTTTAAGAATACTCTTAAGGAAATTCTCACTGTTGTTACTTTTATTTTGCTACAATCAATGTTATAGACATATTCGATTACATTGGTATCAGAGCTATTGGTTTCTCTTTTCTTGATTAAGAAGAGAGGTCCTTAAGTTTTCCTTGAAAGGTTGGACATGTTCATTGCAAGAGGGTAAGTGGGACAAGGATTTATTATCCAAGTTGAGAAGAAATTAGTTCGAGGTAAATAATGGAGTCCTTTGGTGCTTGCCTTTGACTTAACCATTATTGAGCTACTAGCAAGCTCAACAAGAATCATAATCAAGCAAGTAATGTTAGACCCTCTCCACTAGTCTTTGCATTTAACAGTCTCTAAACCATGGGTGTGGCTGCTTGAGAAAAAAGAAAAGAATTTATTCACAAATAAGTTTTCAACAAGGGGCTAAAAGGAATTTTAAGCCCATGGAAACCAAAGACCGAAATGAGCCTAGAGGGAAGAACAATGCTCAAATTTTTTCCCACGATTCTAGCAACAACAACAACAAGACCAAGGAGAAAGAAGTTTACAAAGGTAAAAACAAACTCTCTCCTGAAGACTTAGAAGCTTTTTGGAAAGACTATAAGTGTTTCAAGTGTGGGGAGCAAGGACTTGGCCATCGTTCTTGCCCCAAAATAAATGCACGCAATGAGACTCCTCAAGCTTCCATGGTCAAAGCTCCAAAAGAGGATACTCATTGCAAAGGATCATCCCTTTCCTATGCTTGGGGAAAGGTAAGGGAGCATGATGCCTTTATCCTTTTTGACCATGGCTCTACTCACAACTTCATATCAACGGAGTTGGCCACTAAGCTGGGCATACAAGCTTTTGAGATGGGGTATATTGTAATTTCCGATGGAGCTTTCAAGGGACAACAAGCCTTAGTTACTCCCTTGATTGGGAAATTGAGGCTTCATGTCCAAAGCTAAAAAGAGGACTTCTTCATCTCCTCTCTCCAACATGAGGATGTTATCCTAAGGGCACCATGGTTCAATTGCATGGCTGCCAATATGAATTTTCCTGAAAGGAGAATGTTTTTTACCTATAGAGATGGGAACATGTATATAGATGCTAATGAGTGGGGTCATACTGTACCACTTGTAAATTCACCTGCTTTTAATAAGTCAATGAAAAGCACAGTTTCCGCGTATATGATTTTTGTCAAAGAGTCCATAAATGATCCTAAATGATCCTAATGTTTTACCAAATCAAAGTAGTAGGAATCAAGACGAATTAGAGTTGCCTAATTTACTAAATAGATTCCAAGATGTTTTTCACCTCGATGACATCCTATGGAGTTACCTCCAAAAAGAGGGGTTGATGACCATAAGATAGAGTTCTACCTTGGAGCTCACTAATAAGCCTCCTTATAGAGTTTCTCAAGCTTGACATTACAAAGTATGTACTTGAGAACTTGGCAAAGCTACCATCAAATAAGGGGGATAAGGTGAATTACATTGGGTGAGAGGAAGCATTGGTAAGAATAGATTATTATGCCTTGTGCATGGTAGATAATCTTCCATGTTCTCCAAAATAGAGCTCATAGATCCATCCTGCAAAAGAAGAAATTGCACCGCCACCTAAGACAAAGCTCGCTAAGAAAGTACAAATTGTCTCCTTGTTGGCGTATGATGAATGTGACGATGGCATGGATAGAGATGAAGATTCAACGAAGGAAGGAAAAGATGATGATGCTAATTTTCAATCAAGGTTAGAAAGAAGGACAAAAGAAAAAATAGATACTACATCAACAATTTCAAAGAAGAGGAAACCAAAAGTGGTAGAGATAGTGCCACAAAAGAAATACCATTTAAATAGAGAAAAAGACAATTGTGAAATGTGAAAGGGATAGTAGATGAAAGGCAAGAGTTACTAAAGCTGCTAGGATAAAGTAAGTAGATGTCGTCCTTCAGTCTATGAGACAAGAAATCGAGACCAAAGCTCAAGAAGATTTGAGAAGACAGGAAGCTGTTGAGACTAGAAGAAGATTTAAAGAAAAAAATTAAAAGAAGAAGATGAATAATAGCTAAGAAAAATAGAATAACAAAGGAAAGTGGGATCAAAGGCCCAAACCAGACAATAAAATGAAAAAGAAGAAGCTCATCTTAAAGTCGTAGAGGAAGAAGAAGGCTAAGGATAGAACAGGAATCAAGGTAAAGTGTTTCAAGATACAAATCATATTGTAGAATCAAGGTAGCCCACGTGCCTAGGGGGGAAGGGTAGACAAAAGGGATACCACTTTAATTCTACACAGACTTGATGATGCCAAGGATGCTAGTACCACTTTTCAAGACACCACCAATGCAGCTTCAACCTTATTTTTCACCTCCTCAATTCATTGGACCATTGTACCCACATCCCAAAGTTTTTTTACCATTCTTCTACAACCAAGGGTCTTTAGGAAAATTTTCCCAATGCCACCATTCTTTAGGCATATGGTTTAGCCACCTTGGTTTCTTAGACCTCTTGATATATCACCACCATTAGGAGTCGTTAAGCCTATTGGTCCACCACCAACCACATTTAAGGTATTTGAAAGTCAAGGCAATGTAGAGACCAAAGTGTAGGAGATAGAAATCTTGAAAGATTATATGGAATAGATCCAAAGAAAGTAATCCAACATGGCTACTATGATTTGGAGAACTCATATCTACTCTTTGTTATAGATATGCTAATGATCGGCATGGGCTAGGAAGAGGTACAATGGCAAGAAGTGCAAGAGTAGCTACAACAAGCCACCCTTCAAATAAAAAAATCAAAGATCCTTGCAATTAGATTTAATGAATGAACATATGACCCTATTTAAAGAGAGACTTAAAACGAAATGCAACAATTCTAAATAAACAAGGGAAATCTTGGAGTTTGGGGATCTCATAGCCACTCCATCCAATGATGCAGCTTACAAAGATCTAGAGAAAAAGTAAAAACTACTATAATTTGAGTAGAGGGCTAAGCAAGTGTAGTAAAGAGATCAAGTAGCCAGCTTATTGAAACAAAAAAATATGATATTCATATAGAGGGAAATGGAAAGATTGAAAGCATAGTTGGTAGCCAAAGATGAATTTTTGGCAAGAGGACCATTGATGCTATCAACTTGAAGCTTCTAAACTAGAAAAACCTAAAATTCTTGTATAGTGGACTCTTTGAGCTACCAATGTTTAACTCCCTTGGGATTATAGTAGATCTACGTATAACAAGGAAAAATTATGGCTACTAAAGAGACAAAAGTAGAGTCATACTTAAAAACAAAAGAAAATTTTCTCAAGAAGGTCATCCAGATGAAGTATGGGGAGAAGCTATAGGCTAGGAGAGAAAAATGTTCCACGGTGTCAATGTAGCCATGCTCAAACCCAATGACCTCAAAGAATATTGGCATCAAAGAAGGCTAGTGTACCCACTTATCAAGTATGAAGTGCTACATTTCAAGCACCGCATTATATATCTTTCACAACAACAACAACCAAAGTGGAGAAAGAGCTATATGAAAAACCGTACGTATGGGAACTCCATACGACTAGTTCTCCCAAGGAATTGAGAGATGATCCAACCTCTTTCAACCCCCAAGAAGATAGCAAAGAGAGGGCCTTCAAATTTATGTCAAGAAATAGGCCTACATGGTTTGACTACCCATACATGCCAAGTCCAAAGGCAAGAATGACTACATAAGTTTACATGAAAGATACCTTGGAGATCATTTCAAAGACATTAGTGGGAGTACCAAACATCACCACCTGTGTGATGAGGAAGATATGAAATATGCTATTGACATGCATGACTATCTTCAACAATGTAGAGCATAGGATGCACCATTAATGAGCTTCCTAGAGGGATTATGTTGGGATTTGTGAGAGCAACACTCTAAGGTTTTCGTATTTGTATTTTACTCCAGCATGTAACTAAACCTTGCATACAAGGGACCATGCCCAAACCAAGGCCCTTGACTGCCAATATCTTGCCATTTTGATATCCAATGTAGCTGTGAATTGAGCTCGGCATTACTAAGCTATAACAACCTCTATAAATTAGGTCTATTGTAGAATATAGTTTTTTATTCAACATCTTGTTGATGAATTTGAGACCCTAGATAGGTTCAAGATGGTGTTGTCTATCTCTTAAGTTTTCTTGAAATTGAATCACTAGAGCTCATGAAATCCTCATGTTTGGCTTGTGAGTATAGACTAGTTCTCAATGATTTGATTACCACTTGAGATGGACATTTGGTTGTAGCATGTAGTGACTAGGTTTTTCAAGCACTTGACACGTTTTTGTAGCCTCCATGCACTAGTTGGTTCAACTACAACCCCTGGATTGATAATTTTGTTTGAGTTTCTTTCTAGGACTATAATAAAAAAAAATTCGGGGAGCCCCATAACATTTTCCATTACCATCATGTATATTGATGACCTCATCTTTGCAGCTTCATGGATTGATAGATTAGGAGCATCATACAATCACTTCATTCAAGTTTTCAATTGATGGATCTTTGGCTCCTACACTTGTTCCTTGTTTTGGGTATAGCACCACAAAGATTTTCTTCCTATAGTGGAAATATTCTCAAGACATCCTAGAAATATTTGGAATGAGAACTTGTAGAATTGCACTGCTCTTGAGCAGGAGGAGAATTTATCACAGAAAGAGAGAGGGGAAAGGGAGTCAACACAACTCTACAATCAAAAATTCAAAATGGACTTGAGGGTGAAAGCATGTTAACCTGTCATGCTTTTTCATGTCCCGGACAATGCTAACTAGCACAATTTTGACATATGCTAACTAGTACAATAACTTGAGCTACATCTCCAAGATCTATGACATATGATATATCAATAGAAAGCACTTGAAACAAAGAATCCAAATGTACAACCTCCGACAAATTTTGATATTATTTATTAAAAAATTTACCGGACGCCCAACTTTTTGAAGATGTGCTAACTTGAAACTGCTAATTAGCACAAAAAGCGCGACAGGTTAACATGCTTTCACCCTTGAAGAAGACTATTGGAAGGGTCACATGATTTGTGATAAAATCGATGTATTTATTGTTATATCCTCCCACTTGGTTAGGTTTAGAAGAGTATAACCTGCAAAGAATGTGCCAAGATGTTGGAGGCCTTGGTTGGATTGGGAGTCCAAGACCACAATCAACATCAAAATAGTGGACACCAATGCATGCAAAAGAACCTTAACATTACAAGAAACAAATGAAACGGGAGGAAGAAATGAAATCATTAATTATTAAGACTAGATGATATCTTTGGTTTATGCGTTTGGAAGGTAGAAATGTATGGTAGGTTCATGCATATCTTTCTTCCAATGTCTCTCTATGAGCAGCCTTTTGTTGAAGGCAACATAGTGGGACATACTGCACTCTAAAATATTTCCTTACTTGTTATATCAAAAGACTTGAGTGACAAAATGAAGTGAAAAATATGTCTAATATAAAAGATGATTCTTCATTCACCTTGTTTTTGTTTACCTCCTAAAGAAATTAATGATTTTTGGACATGTTCCCATCCTTCCTAAGAGTCTCTCTCTCTATCTCCCTCCAAGAGAGGTGCTTTGGACCATCAATTCAATAACCAAACGGAGAGTTTTTCATATCACTAGGAATTATCCTTGGGAAAATAAACTAGCTATTTATGAGAAAAGTAAGATGTTAAGCTCTATATCTAGATTTATTTCCTATTGCAAGACAATGTAACAATATAAGGCTTCTTGCAATTATTTATTCAAGACTTGTTCAATAATCTAATTTTTCTCCTTCTAATAACAAAACCACATGAGCTATTTGTCCTTATAGATATTTTTTAATTTTTCCAAACCTACTAAAATAAAAGTTCATGTAAAACTTTAGTGTCAAAACAATTTTA